>NW_023596545.1:1603054-1770361 GCF_011947565.3 Pollicipes pollicipes
TATATATATATATATATATATATATATATATATATATATATATATATATATATATATATAATCACCATCACCATCACATCACCATCAATGACATTTAATTATTTCCATAATATGTTAGGTGAATGTAGACCGGACAATAGTCTCGTCTCTAACCCCCCCCCCCCTCCCCGGTCACCGGGCTTGCTTCCTAGAAAAGTTCCTGAGGTATACTCTGAGCCGGCCACCCCTCCCCCCATTTTTTGAAACGTTCCTACGCCTATGCCTATGAACGCTTGAGGGCTAAAAATGGCACATTTGGAATATATTTCGGCGCAAATTTTACCTGTGTGATTTCTAAAAGCTAATGATACCAATAGATTGGCCTTTACAGCACCGCGAAGTGGTGCTGGAGCGTGTTGGTAGAGCTGGAAGGGTAGACGTACAATCTCTACTTTTCGTCTTGCTGCAACTGTCAGTCTGTCCAGAGAACAATCTCAGCGATTTTATAAAAAAAATTGTCCAGTCCTATCTTTAAAGTACGAATTTATTTTGAAAGACATTCAGAAACATTATTTTACGACGGTCGTTCTGGCGCACGTTGCCCGCCGCCTGGCGATGCTCGCAGTGACCAATGCCGTTCGGTTCTGCGGAAACTGCAACCCAAGCCATCGCGGTCCTGGCCCCCATCTTTGCGGGCGTGCAGGCCTATTCTACCTATTAATATAATTTGTTTCACGTCGATTCTGCAAAGGAATGGTCGCTGTCCGGAAAATATGGGATGGCCTCGTTTGAAGTTATTTCGACACTGTCCCACACTTATGAGACCCCTTACATTTTTCCACTGAAAGCACTGCCTGAGAACAGTACGGGGCACATCATTGTCCCCGGTTAAGAGCTGAAGGGACATTCGGTTCCACCGCGGCGTGTTTTCTGCCTGTCATTCCGGCGACACCGGGGTGGTTCCCCTGGCCGATCCAGAGGCCATTAGTGGGGTACATCATATCACATTGGTCCGCTCCCTGACGCGGGAGGCCTTCTGGTCCGCGCAGTGGACCCTCGGTCGACCCAGGAATCCTCACTACTGCAACGACGTCCCTGATCGCCGCATGTGATCAAATAATTGGCACTTAGACTAATGGGGCTGAAAGGGCCCATGCTAGAATTGGGTTGGAGAGCCCACCGTTCTGTACTGGAGGCCAAGCTGGCACAAGACCCTTTCACTGCCTCAGTGTCAACACTCATCATAAATTCTCATGTTTCCTTACACGTCAGAGGGCACGCACCAAAGCAAGCGGACCTCTGTCATTTGGAGTCCCGTCCCCGTCCCTGTCAAGCAAAGCTTCCTCTGGTCTACCCCAGGCCCCTTGTTGGCACACAATACCTTGTTAGGCGCTGTGGGCCACCGAACGATGCAAGGGCACCGACCAATGTAAATCGTGGACCCAGCCTCCTCCTTGATGGCAGATAGGCCCTCAGAGCTGAGACCAACATGGAACTGACTTCGTTGTTGGTGACATCTGGCCGAAATCGAGGAACGCGATGTTTCAGCGGTCCCAATCTGTGCAAGAGATCCTCTAACTGACATTTGAGATCACGGCCCTATGGGCATATCCCCAGAGGTCCTTAAGTAAGACTCACAGCCAGCCCCTCTGTCCTTCAGTCTTCCAATTGGGCCCTTGATCTTTGGTCTGGTATGTGGCTGCCGAGTGGGCGGCTTCTCTGAAAATGCCTGGATGCGGTATTTCGCTAGACCGGCGGTTTTCGCCGTCGTGCATAAATGCCGCTTGACCCTTTGGAATACGCGGCACCGGCAAGGCCGTAGAGTAGGGGTATAGGAGGCGTGGTGCGGTTTGGGGATGTGCTGCTGTTTGTTTCAACTTACGCTGTGTAGGTAATGGCTGGCTATTTGGATTCACTCTTTGACTGCGAACATATGTGGATGGTGATCTGTACAAATATGCAAATTGAACCATATTGGATTTAAAAGCGCATAAGCCATACACAAAGCTTTATGGATGTCAGTGGTGTTTTCGCAATCATTTTACTTCCTTCTGGAGAGTGTCTTGCTATTGAAACCTTTGTAAGCCCACAATGTCCTGCAAAAATCCTGCAACCAGTCTGCAAAATATGTATCCACTCTGCTGTATGCCCACACAATTTGCTGAACCTGGCACAAATATGCTTCAAACCCAGGCCAGACCAAAATGGGCTTAACTTTCCCATATATTTGCCCATGAAAAATGTGTTTGTGAATATTTTTACCTGAAATGACATTTGTGACATCAAGATGCCTTGAAACATTGCCTGCCCATGCACAAAAATTGGTAGTGACTGTACTGTTAACTCAGCTGTGAGGGTCATGTTTGACATAACATGCATTTGTTAATCTGGCCCTGAGATGCTGCCCCAGGTGAAAACTCAGATTGACAGAAAATTGTTTTCCTGATGTTACATAGGCTGGGTAAAGACATTAATTAGGCACCCTATTTCAGCCTGGTATCCTCAGCTAGGAAGTTGCCATTTTTACAGATCACAGCATGGTTTCAAACTATGTTATTAATGTTGGCCATTTAATGGTTGGTGTCAGATGCTCTACCAGCTGAGCTAATGGGATGGTGAAAGAACTTATGCCAGTGCAGATGGCATATGATCACCATTTTTCTAGTTATGGCTCCAGATCAATTGTGAATGCACATATATTAAAAGCGAGCTGTTTAATTCTGGATGCTGCTAATGTATCCAAGTTCATTTGATATGATCTAAATATGTGAAATGTCAGGCAGAGCTCACAGCTGTCATTGGGAGTACCAATAGATTTTGAATGCACAGCATTTGGTAGATCATGCTATGAAATGTATGTGTACATGTTCTTAACAAATAAGTAGGCAGTACTCTTTTATTGATGGAGATGATCCAGAAAAGAGTTTTCCCACACCAACATAGCTGACACACTCTACTAATTATGTAGCCTGAAGCCCAGACAACAACAGACCCATCTCAGTCACCTGACACAGCCTGCAACTATACTGCATGCAACAAGTGGAGACTGTTGGAATAAGTTGGTATAATGCAGCTGCTAGGGTGGAGTTTTTGTGACATTGTTTTCAACTCAACCAAGTTTACTGTGTTCATGGACTTTGGTGCCACTGCAGCCACAGCCTTCATATTCTAGCTGGCAGCTTTGCCACCTGCATCAGTATCTAGATTAATTATTGTAGAAATGTGGTTGTGGTCAAGTTATATTGTCAAGTCAAGTAGATATTGTCACAAAGAAGTGTCAAGGAAAGCAGGCTTTGTATCTTTTGATGCAATGATAGCTATTTCCAGTGATGATAAGTACAGATGATATGTATGTTGCAGCTGTACTAAGTGCCACTGAGGTCACCTTGTGATAAGATGGGATCACCACCATGCAATTATTGTGCAATTGCATGCTTTGTGGTTGGAGGGCAGGTAATTTAACAGTTAAGCTGCATGTCTGAGAAACCAGAGGTACCGAGAAACTTGTGGTGTCCACCCTTTCTTAGGGTAAGAGGCAGGCGATACCAGGGGTGGCACCATACAGCTTCTGCAGCTGGATGTGTCATAATGCTGCAGTGAGACACACACACACATTTTTTGGTTGTGTAAGGTCGAAAATTGCATGCGTTATCTCGAGCGGCATGTGTGAGCATGACAACAAACCATTGACCGCACATTAGAGATTGGTATCTCGCGGGGGGGCATCCTGCTTGACATTCAGTGGCTACCACGATGTCAGCCACCGATGTTAAAAGATAAGTCCGCTGTATGTGTGGTGGCACGAAAAATCCGAATTAAATATATCAAATTGCACTGCCCTGCATTCTGCGTTTGCTTTTCGTGCAGGGGAGTTGGTGTCGCCAAAGAATGGCTGCGAGACGCCTATTTCGTGATCTTATCGTTATTTTATGGCCATCAAAAATCCGCTGAAATTTGAAAGTGGAATGTTTGTGCCGATTTTGAATGTGTGAATATAAAATTATAGGCTAGTGAACAATTCGTATCTCGGTCATGCATTTTTTTAAGGCACACAGAACATTGCTGCCATGAAAGCAGAGCTTCAGTACAGGAATCATGCACCATAGCCATCACTGACAGTAAATGGCAAAATGGTTATTTGTGGAGTGTGAGCTGCTGTTGTCATCTGCTTTAAAAATTACGGGGAAAATCGTACACAATCCGAACATCGTAGTCCTCGGTTATAATGTAGGTGCCGCGCGGCCGGACGTGATGGCGTGACGGTCATGTAGCGTGATACACCGCGCTTGTCGCACCTGATAGGTACAGTGCAACTAACGAAGGCGTCCACGTTGACCAAACATGAAGTCGTCCAAAATGTTATTGGTTAGATGTTTCACATGCATGTTTTTGCTATTTACAGAAGTGTTCAAACATGAGTGCCAAACGGAAGGGTCGTGGCAAGAGTACTGCTGGGTCCAAGAAATGGAAAGCTGAGTTGATGAATGATTGCCCAGTCGTGTGCATGAATGCTTCATATAGCTCGGTTGATTTCAAGGAGCTATTTTCCAAATTTTGGAACGGAGAAGTCGAAGATCTACAAGGTGAGTGACAAGAGAGAGTTGCATAAACCCCATGTGTTCTGAAAACATGATTGGGATGTTTGAAAAGGGTGAGGTGTAAATAATCAGATGCCGATCTTCGCGAAATATTTCAATACTCTGCTATACTTTGCCTTGATTGCTATGTGAAGCCTCTGTATGTGACATGTGAAATTGCAAAATGAAGTTTAATGAACTGGCTCCTTTAACCATAATAATAACATAGCTAGAGTTATTTTTGGTAGCATGATGATATGTTGGCCATAGGTCCGTATCGGATCGCCGAAGAGCGCCTGCCCTTCCTTATGTCGACACAGCCATTGATTTCGCAGACAGCCCTGCAACTGCCTTCAAGGAGCCCTTCAAATGCTGCCAGCTGAAGAACTTCATTTCCGACCACGAGTTCCTGGATAGTTTAAAAGATGAACTCCTCGATCTGGACTTTGTAGAAAAGAACAACGACCTGTACAAGTTTCACCAGACCACCGACCTTGGCAAGATGCAAACCCCACATATCCAGGGCCTGAAGAAGCTGCTCTTCAACACCATGGTAGACTGGTTGAAGGAGGTGACATCTATTCCTTTGGACAACACCGTCGACATGGGCTGTTCACGATATGAGTTTACAGGTACGTCCCTCGTTCTGTCTGGGCACTGGGCTGTTGTGTCGGTTTTATCGTTGTGGTCGTGTTTAATGGGTAAGATTTGCACCAGTAGAGCACGGCGCTGGAAGGGTATTGGTCATGCTCCTCACCGTAGATCAGCTGAGGGTTGCTTGTATTCCCGCGTAGTTCTTGGGGGCCTGGGATTCCCGCAGGGTTCTCGCCGGGCTATTCGTCAGACCTCCGCCTGGTCACACAACATGTAAGCGATGGCTGGCTGGCAAGTTGTCTCAAATGGGTCACATGATTTAGAGCAGTGTTAGAAAATACAATTCCAATGGCAGTCGGCTAGCGAAAGACGGCGTAAGTACGCGAAGCTTGGTGGTATGTGTTATTATCCACAGAAAGTCAAAAGTAAGCTGAAAAATGCGCTATCTGTGTCACATCGTTTTGAACAGGGTTTGTTTTCACAACTAAATCGTGATAAGCCCCAAGTTTCGGGCATCTTTTTAATCATGCACTTGCATTGCTAGGTTGAAATAGATTGTTTGTCAACCATATAAACTATTCATAGGCCTGTTTGATATGAAATGTGCTAAAACGATGAACATGTACACGTTAGTTAATCCATGTTGCATAACACCAGTAAGACAGCATTTCTTGCTAATGCAAAAATTGACGACTCCAGCTTCTGTTGAGCTAGCATTCATAACAACGAGGCCATGCATTCATGAGGAGAAGCATAGAAACGTGGTCAATAGAGGCCATGAAGCTTCAGAAATTGTTCTCAAATGGTTGGAGGCCTGAATCAGGTCAGTTTTTTTTTTTAAAAACTCGTACGTGGATACGGTTGAGACATATCAAGGCTAGACTTTATTCGCCATTCTAGTTGCGCTCTCGTGTGGCGAGATGAGAGTGGTGGCCGTGAGCGGGCGGCACTGGATCGCAGGCCACCTGACTAGCCCGTGCGGCCGTACTGGTAACCTCGTGCCGTGGGCTACAGACACGCTGCTGTGCCACGACGACGAGCTGGAGGGCCGGCGGATGGCGTTCGTGCTGTACCTGGTGCCGCCCTGGCAGCCGGAGGACGGCGGCCTGCTCGACTTGTTCGACAGAGATGGTACCGCGCCCCGGGCAGACGTCTGTGCGGCCGGAGAGACGCCTGCTGCTTGTGGCATCCGTCAAGGGCAGTCGTTCGCTGTGTTATACTACTAGCCTTTTACACGAAGCCACACGAAGCAGGTTCATAAGGCCACATGTTCGAAGGGACGGCATGTATTGATTCACTATCACCTTGTACTCGGTTTCATAACATTGTTTATAACATACACCTGCCTAAAGGCTTCCAATAGGATATATTGTCATGTTCGTTCATGTTCTAATCAAATGTTGAACAGCGGCGTACGGCCATGGGGGCTTCTCGTTTGCGCCATACAATGCCTATTTTGTACTCGGGATGTCATGCTGTGGCCACGAGTTCCATTACGCTCTGTCTTGGCTGTCCATGGCGCGTTTACCGGCACACAGACACCGATACTGCTTCTGGGAGTGCCCTGACCTGGCCAACAGTCACTGTCACACTCCACCAGGTCCGAGCCTGTCGCGCCCCCTGCCACGCCCCCCGTCACACTCCGTCCGGTCTGAGCCTGTCACGCCCCCTGTCACGCCCCCTGTCACACTCCGCCCGGTCTGCGCCTGTCACGCCCTCTGTCTTACTCGGCCCGGTCTGCGCCCCAGTCACCCGGACGCGCTCGTGTTTCAGAGCACGGCCAGCCGCGGCGCGTGGTGCGCTCCCTGCTGCCGACCAGCGGCTGCCTGGTGCTGTTCGAGGTCACGGCCGACTCGTTCCACCAGGTGTCCGAGCTGCTGACGTCCGACAAGGTGCGCCTGTCGGTGAACGGCTGGTTCCATGGGCCGGCGGCGCCGCGGCCGCCGCCCTACATCGAGCCGCGCCCGCAGGCCGAGCCGCCCGGCCACGTGCAGGTACACATGCCGCTGGTTGTGCGTTGCCCACCCCTGCTGTCGGCGTGTCTCGTGTGCGGCACGCTGACAAGGGGTTTGGGAAGGGAGAGAGGACGGGGAGCGGGAGAGAGCGAGAGAGAGAGGGAACGGGGGAGAGGGAAAGAAGGAGTGATCAGGAGATGGGGAGAACGAGACAGAGAGAGAGCGAGAGAACGAGAGAGCGAGAGAACGAGAGAGCGAGAGAACGAGAGAGCGAGAGAACGAGAGAGCGAGAGAACGAGAGAGCGAGAGAGCGAGAGAGCGAGAGAACGAGAGAGCTAGAGAACGAGAGAACGAGAGAACGAGAGAACGAGAGAGCGAGAGAACGAGAGAGCGAGAGAACGAGAGAGCGAGAGAACGAGAGAGCGAGAGAACGAGAGAACGAGAGAGCGAGAGAACGAGAGAGCGAGAGAGCGAGAGAACGAGAGAGCGAGAGAGCGAGAGAACGAGGGAGCGAGAGAACGAGAGAACGAGAGAACGAGAGAACGAGAGAGCGAGAGAACGAGAGAGCGAGAGAACGAGAGACGAGCAGAGAGAGAGCGAAAGAGAGAGACGAGAGAGAGAGGAGAGACGAGGAGAGAAAGAGAGAGGAGAGAGAGAGGAGAGAGAGGATGAGAGAGAGAGAGAGAGAGGAGAGAGGAGAGGAGAGAGCGGAGAGAAGAGAGAGAGAGGAGGAGAGCGAGAGAGAGGGAGGAGGAGAGAGAGAGAGAGAGAGAGAGGGAGACGAGAGAGAGAGAGCGAGAGAGAGAGAGATGAGAGAGGAGAGGAGAGAGCGAGAGAGAGAGAGAGAGAGAGAGGAGAGAGAGAGAGAGAGAAGAGAGGAGAGAGAGAGAGAGAGACTGCAAATACCAATGTGGGGTATGGGGGCGTGCGTGGTGTGCCTGGTGGTTGAAGCTCAGCTGATTTGTGCAGTGAGGTGCAAGCTGTAATTTCATATGTGAGAACAGCTGGTTTCGTTGTGCGGTATATGGCTTAAAGCACTCTGAATGATGTGCATTGGTCCAGGCAGACAATCACGGACGTAAAGCAACGAGCGATGGGGAGCCATGACCCGCCTTACTTGTTGATAATTGCTCAGATCAACCCGAGGATGATGCATGGAAGTGATCGATACGAAGGTTGGCACTGGTACCACACCTTCCGAGACGTCCCTACGGTGAAGCGGGCGCCGCTCTATCATGCAGCTGAATGGTCCACGCATCGCAGCAGGCGGTGGGACTGTGGTGTCGGGAATGGCCAGCTGGGATCCGTGACCGCCTCAGGAGGAGATGGTCTACTCGTGGATCAACCCGCTGTACCTGGCCGAGGAGACGCAGTCCTCCATCCGGCAACAGTTCGAGGGCGACTCAGAGATCCAGCTGGAGGGCTTCCTCCTGCCCGACAAATACGCTGCCGTCAGCGCCGCTTTGCGGCAGATCTCTGAGTGGGAGCTTGTCGGGCCGGCCAACAGGCGGCGCGTCGAGCGGTGCGCTCCGGCGAACCTGCCGCCGCCGCTGGCCGAATGCGTGACGCTGCTGTGCTCCGAGGCCGTGTTCCTCATCCTGAGTCAGCTGACCGGCCTGGTGTTACATCCACTGGCTGTGACGTCGCATGGGGAACGGGTCAACGGTGGTGCTGGTGGCAGCCAGGACAGCGATAGTGAAGACGACGGCAAGGGTGAGGTTCCCGATTATCAGCCTTCAGCTGTTGTCCACCAGACGGCACCACTGTACGGACACCACCGCCTTTCCCTGTCCCATGAGATAACACTAGCATAGGCGCTGCCTCTGTTCCACTAAACAATGTCCTCATGCCAGGGTCCTCGGTGCCAGATGTCTTCATGTAAATGCATTCCTCATGTCCCCAAATGTCATCAGAGCAGGGTCACTCCCAAAGCAGTGGTTATTAGAAGAAACATTGTGTGGGTCCGTCAAACGTCAGCAGTCTAGATCACTGGCCGAGAAACTTGCGCAATCAGATCGGTGGCTCCACCCGTGCACTAACAGTAGCTGTCCATTTCGCTAGATGGCAGTACGGCCGCCTGTCGGGCGCAGGTGCGCCGGTGGCGTCCGGGCGCCTACACGCTGGTGCACGACGACGATTCTGCGCAGCGCGAGTGCGCGCTGGACGTCCGGCTCTGCGTACAGGCCGACGGCTGGCAGGACAAGCTGGGCGGCTTCACCTCCTACATCGCCCGGGGCGAGGACACCGAGGTGAGCGCGCAGCGGCCGGCTCGGTGGAAACGCGATCTTGCCCGAGGGAGTGGGCGTCGGGCGGAGCTAAGACATCGACATCTGGCGAGGTCAAATGGCTTTCGCTACAGTCCCAGAGCCGAGCGAAGCCGCCAGAGCCGCGCGAAGCCAGCTGGTGTAGAGAAGGGGTAGGGGCTGTGTGGGCTGTGGTCGCAGTCGCGGGGCCTCGCAAAGGCCGCCAGTGCTGAGATCGGACGGGCGCCGCGTGTCGCTCTGACCTCGGTGTCCGCGTGCGCCGCCGATCCGGAGCGAGCGAGCCGGCCTGGCGCGGCGCCGGGTGTGGCCGCCGGCGGGCTGACGGTCCGTCACGCCCTTTTTCAGCTGCTGTCGGTCAGCCCCGAGTCGAACGCCCTCTCGCTGGTGTACAGGGACCGGGAGACGGTCGGCTTCGTCAAGCACATCAACGCCCAGGCGCGGGATCGGCAGCCGTTCTACGACATAGCGTGCACCTACTACGAATGAAGGCGCCGCGGCGCCGCCGAGGAGCACCACAGGAGCGCACCCCGCTCTGGAGTGTAGCCTTGGATTCAGCCTGTTTCAGAATGGCGGCGAAAATTTTTAATCAAATACAGTTTCGGAGGAAGAGTGGAAAGCCGGGGTGATGCTTATCGAAGGCACTTCGCCGAACGTTAAGCCTGGGGCAAAAGGAGTGTCGTCCGCCTTCTTTTGCCGTCCGCGACAAACCATGCCACACAATGCCGCTTGCTCACCCGGACTGAAAAACCCGGTTGCTTGTTTTGACGTAAAAAGCTAGCTGCCTGTCCGAAGGCCGTAAATGCGGACGAGCATGGCTGCATGCGGTAGAGAGGGATGCCACCTCCAGCCTTACATGTTCTATAGGAAATACGTGATCCCTCAACTGTGCTTTCAACGCTCACGCGGAAAACTGAGATCGTGAACTGTGCAAATGGTTTCTGCAGAATTTGCGAGCAACCGTGCCGGCTTCCCACGTTGTCCACGGTGAACCGAACAGTTTGCACATCTAATGCGTCGTCGTAGGCGAACGGGCATGGTAGAGGACGATGCCTATCAACCGGTCGAAGCTGCCGAAACGTAGCATGCATGTTTCAACAAAGATCACTGACAACCGAGTGCGCTGCCAGGCCTTTGACCGCATCACGCGGAAAGCACGGTGGCCGCTGCACTACCGCCGAAATTCGCTCCGCACGACATCAGAACAGTATGCTCGGGCTGGGACGTGGTCGTGCGAGCGGATTTGTCAAGCTCACGCGAAGAATGGATGGCCTGGGGATAACCGCGCGCCGGCTGACGACTTCCTGCCCACAGTCCAGAAGAAAAAACACGGAACTTCGCCGCCACCTGCCCGAACGATGTATGACACGGCAACTGATATCAGATGTGCCAATGAACGGTTTTGGTGAATTGACGTTAAGAGCTTTGTAACGTGACGCGGGTAACACATTTTTGCGCCGGATACGATACCGCTGCTCCACGGGGGGTCTGTGCACCGGTATAATATATATATATATATATATATATATATATATATATATATATATATATATATATACATGTATGTATGCCTGTATGTATGTGTGTGTGCTTGTGTTTATATATCAGTCAAATTTAGTTTTTTAGTGAGAGAGGTCTTCGCCGGCCGTAAACGTGAGGCTCCGTTAAGAAATTTCCAGCGTGCAGTGGCCGGTATTTCCGGCAATGGCCCCGTGGATATAACCAAACGACGTGGCCTGGTCGTTAATGTCATGTGGTCACGTAAAATACCAACATGTGTTGTATTATCAAATATTTACGTCACGTGATGATAATTTCTTAAATGGTTGCGGATACAAAATGGTAAAACCTTTACGTTCCCAGGAGGAGCAGAACGATTGTAGAAAGCAGTTGCCCGGCCAAATGTCTCAAATTTTGCCAGCCTTGCGGTTTTGGCATGCGGTGTTGGGTTCCAAGTGGCTGCTGCAGCGCTGTGTGCATAAATGAAAACTACGTGGTCAAAGGGAACATTTGAACATCCAACAGTTGAAAATATTGAGGCAAGGATGAGATGCGATGAAACTGGCTCACTTTCAACTATTTGTAAACTTGTAACCGGGGAAAGTCGCCCAAAGACAACACAATTTCTCTGGTCAGTAGATTTGTCCCTGAACACGTCACTGTTTGAGTACGTCATCGTACGCTGCACAACATTTACTGACAGCCAATCAACGGCCGCTATATCTGGAAATCGTTTTGTCGAACGCCAGATATAAACGCCTCGACAATTATATTTTTATTGGCCTTGATCGCCGCATGGCCAACGGACTGACAGTTGAATGACATGGTGGCGGATGCGTGGTGACAGCGAAATAGTCTGCACATGCTTGTGGGCGAGAAGTTGTGAAACGAGAGAATTCTTTGTCTGAAGAAGGACAAGGCTCTGATCTACACTGCATGATCTCCAAATAGCTGTTTCGGCTCAAAACCCCGTACAAATGTGAAACACTCTTGAATAACGCGCTCGGGTGGGGTCAATTTGACCCCGCCGCCAAAAGTTTATTTCGAAATAATTTCCGAAAGGCGCGGCGTTGCCGTGCGAAACTGTACATAGTTGTAGGCAACAGAGTAGCGGTTGTTAGGTGTTAATGTCAGGCGAAGCCACACATATTTGGGGTAGCTTTTTTAGACAATTTGACAATTAAATTGGGGATTACGAGATAATTATTGACTTTGGGTAAGGTAGAAGGTCTGATCGAAGTTAGAACCAACTATTTTTTCTTGAGACCATACTTTGAACAGTGTCCCCGAAATACTGTGCTTATATTCGCGGGCGTGCATCTCAGAAACTAGAAGGGTTTAACTCTGGAGAATGTCAGAGCTATGAACCAGCAAATGATCTTCAAGATAGATATTTCAGTTTAAAACCCCAGGCCAATGTGGAACACTTCTAAACGCTGCTCTAATCAAATGGCCGCTATGGTGCTCATGCTCCATTGCGCCTGTGGTAAACAAAACATTTCTGGAGTGATTGCCGAGTTAAAATTGCATTTCCATTAAAAGGAAGATGTGTGATGAACTGAGAAAAGATGACGCGATTTTCTACACATTCCACTCTCACGTACATAGTTAAAACCAAATTAAAAATTTGGTGGTTGATGGGTTGCCTCTGTTTTCTGACAAATGGTGAGACATCCTAGCCGATGAGGTCATCGGTGGATGTCGACCTGAGATGGTTCCAATCACAAGTAGCTTTGAAATGCTGGGGAGGTGGGATCAAACAAGAAATCGGAGGGAAAGTTCCTAGTAAACGTGATTAACCCTCTTCCTGATTCGCTGTTTTTCACAACGGCTGATAGCAAGGATCGATGCGACCCCGTAGCGTTTCCAAACTAAGATATACTTAGTTGATGACTTCGTTGATGTAACAATTAGTCGATAGAAGCCCGCCGCGCGCGTTCTGTAGTATCGTCGCTCTCCGCCCGTCGCCCGTGCTGGCCGCAGATCGTCGTGCAGTGTTCGTCAAATACCGCTACCGCTCTGAGACCAGAAATGCTATGGACACATTTTCGGTGTAAAAAGGACAGTGAATACCACACAGCCACTGAGAACTTGGGTATGACTGCACAACATGCCGGAGAGGTATCCTCAAAAATCCGTAGTGATGTTGCAACGACCTATCCCCTATCAGGGCGTAAGTTAGGCATTTTCATCTTGATTACCGGAATTTTAGGTCAACATCTCACATAAGCTTTCATGTGGTGGCTGCATTTTCCCGCAATATGTCAAGAATCGACTAGCGTTTGCAAATGTGCCCGTCCGCAGCTGGGGGGGGGGGGGGGGGGGGGGATCGATGTGCGGCGGGTCCCGCCCGGTTGTGACGCAACCTCCAGACAACAAAGGCGAGCGAGTTCAGATCCAACGTGATAGACAGCTGCTGTTCAGCCCAGGCTGCCAGTGGCCAAGGCAAAGCATGCACAGGCATTTTGGAGCGCGTTCTTTGGGGGCGCTCTTACATGATCAAAGATATGTTTGTGCTGCAACCCGGGCGTAAACTGGCAGCTACCAGAGACAAACTCGATTTCACTTACCTTCCTACAGTCGTCTGTACAGCATACCGCCGGGGCATCGTATGGTAAATACCAATGGAAAGGTACACGTATCAAGGAGATCGAACGACGGCCCTCCACCGCATTTCGGGGAGGCGTCTGATAGCCGATAAGAGTTGTCCTGTGCCAATAACGACGCCCTGTGCCGGTAAGAGATCGTTTTGCGATGGTGATGCCTTCGCGTCGGTACTGAGCCAGCCGGTCGGCATCCGCTCCGGTCAGAGGTCCGCTTGCACCACACGGCGACGGGTGGATGATGTTTTCCACTGTGGTCTTTCGGATCGGCCAGCTGCCCCGGCCCTCGTAGCACCAGAGTGGTGATCAAACTTTTTATGTGATGTATTTACCCCTGTCTTTTATTTCATTTATTTACCAGAGCCTTGGACGGGAGGGTCCTTCTGACCCTGGCCAGAAAAGGCAGTGAGCGCCGCAGTGCTCTGCCCACGCGGCCCCCTGTCCGGGAAATATACGAGGTTTATTTGTTGTTCAATCCATCCATCCCTCATTGAACCCACTCATGGGCATGGCGGGATAGAATCGGAAGAAAATGAGGCCTCCGAAATAAATTGGGTCAAATCCGGTATTTTTTTCTTTTTGGCAGGGGCAGTATGACCAAGCTCTTCTTGTCCCTGGCAGCTATCCTGAAGAGCTTTTGGACAATGTATGAATGCACATGCACCTTCACCAAGCTCCGCGCACCCTACCAAGAATTTGAGCACGGCGTATGTACGCTATGGACCTTCCCACGCCGTGGCGTCTCGCACGAGGAGCAGAACAAGAACGGATGTTCGCTAGAGGTTGGTGTCAGACGTTCGCGAGAACTGGTCCTTGGCCCACTACTCGCTGCGCTGGAGCGCCGATTCTCGCCGCCCCGGACGGGTCGGGTCACGTCACACCGACTCCCAGCCGGCCCGGTGGCAATCCAAACGGAACGCTGGCACTGCACCGCAACAATGCGAAATAACTCAACCCGAACAACCCGCCAAACCGCAATGCCACCACTGGTGTTTCAAGTGTAAATGATGTTGAATCGATATCTTGTGTAATTTCCAGTGGTCAGGAAAACAAGGACTGTCGGTGGGGCTGCTGTCCGCATGCATGACACAAAACAGAGGTTTGCGCTTTTGTTTTTACCAATAGGACGACCTATTTTCACAGTTTCACGGAAAAATGCTCATGACCTTCTCATGTTGGTTTTGATGGGTGATTAACAAAGAATCGGACTGCCTTGCTCCGCGTGTGATTTTCAGTACCGACTCCGACGCGGATGACTGGATCGGATCAGGACATAGTCCATTACTGGATTATGTGGCGGGTCGTCTGCAAAAAGAGCGGCCGCCCCGGCTTCAGCACGCGACAGTTGCGGCCACCGGACCCGGGATCCGGGACCGGACCTAAAAACAAAATATTTTACGGCATTCACAAGCACTCGGCGTTTTTATCTGCGGCCGTTATGGCGTTTTCCGGGACTACAGGGACGGTATTTACGTGTTGTGGGAATTTTAGCAGTTTTTAGGCGGCCTATCGGCAGAGCCTGGCACCGCACGCCGCTGCGGCGTACCCGACTTGTTCCGGCACCGGTCCCGCTTGCTGAAGCGCTCGCTGCTGGTGCTGAAGAACGTGCTGCTCCGCAAAAGGACGAGGTCACTAGGGAAGCAAGAATCCGTGTGCGCATGAGTGTGTTTGTTGGCTGTTGGCGTGAGCGGCGCCACACGAGATGTTGGCGTGAGTGATGCCACACGAGATGTTGGCGCGAGTGGTGCCACACGAGTTGTTGGCGCGAGCGGTGCCACACGAGATGTTGGCGTGAGTGGTGCCACACGAGATGTCGTTGTGAGTGGTGTCACACGAGATGTTGGCGTGAGTGGTGCCACACGAGATGTGGTGAGTGGTGCCGCACGAGATGTTGGCGCGAGTGGTGCCACACGAGATGTTGGCGTGAGTGAAGCCACGCGAGATGTTGGTGTGAGTGGTGCCACACGAGATGTTGGGCGTGAGTGGCGCCACACGAGATGTTGGCGTGAGTGGTGCCACACAAGATGTTGGCGTGAGTGGTGCCACACGAGATGTTGGCGTGAGTGGTGTCACACGAGATGCTGGCGTGAGTGGTGCCACACGACATGTTGGGGTGAGTGGTGCCACACGAGATGTTGGCGTGAGTGGTGCCACACGAGATGTTGGCGTGAGTGGTGCCACACGAGATGTTGGCGTGAGTGGTGCCACACGAGATGTTGGCATGAGTGGGGTCACACGAGTCTCCCGCCTGGCCTATCTGTTGCGTTCTGACATCTCTCCAGCCCAGGTATGGGTTTGCATGATGGTATCTGAAACACTGCAGTATGAGGATCAGGTTCATATCCATAGTGTGGTCATACACGTACGCATCGCCGCGAACCAATATTAAAAAAAACAGGGAACGGTAATGAGCCGTCCAATACTCAAGCAATGGGTAGAGGTCCCGAATGAACCAGTATGTCCTTGAGACAAACAGACTTCAGCTGGTTAACTCTTCAGCTGGTTGACTCATTCCGCATAGTGACAAGTTCCACCACCCCCAGCATACCGACCTACCAGTCGGCGTGCCATCACCCATCATGCCGTATAGTGACAAGTTCCACCATCCCCAACCTACCGACCTACCACCCGGCGTGTCATCACCCATCATGCTGCATAGTGACAAGTTCCACCACCCCCAACCTACCGACCTACCAGCCGGCGTGCCATCACCCACCATGCCGTGAGACCGAGATCGACGCCGCGTGTCAATGGGTTATGGCTGCGCGTTGTTGCGGCCAGCACGAGTGCGAGGTCCCCGCGTAGCTGACACCTGCAGGTAAACCATTGGTGCACGGCACGCTTAGGCAGGCAGCCAAGTGCAGTTTTTCCTTGAGCTGGCCGACAAGAGCGATTTTGATGTGGCGCAGTGCAGATTTATGGCATGTCCGGCGATGATTTTTGGCACCGTCCAGGACCTGCGAATCGATCCGTTCGGTCATGACACTGTCTTTGTTCCGATCGTACTGCTTAGCACACTATGCGGGTACACATGCACCTTTCGCGGTATCGCTGCGATGTTGCTACCGTGATTCGAGCGCCTCTACCGGTCAGGTGACGCACTATCACCATTTATGTGGTTTCATCTTCCCATAGCTCTCATGACATCAAGCTCAGTTATTTGAGATAATGTGCCATGTCAAAGTGTTGATGTCAATTGCAAGTGAACTGTACAATTACGCGTGCCGACTGTGTTTTCGGTTGGATACCAAATTTGCTATCCAACTTTTGATCATCAAACGGAGCCGCCTGGCAGACCATCACCCTTCCGCCTTCCCACTCTTTCTCTTCCATATCGCTCAGACCTTCTCCTATTTTCCGTTCTTTCTCTCTCATTTCTCCCATTCTCCCGATCACTCCTCCCGGTTATAACGGATTGCGAAGGCTTAGTCGCTCTAAGTAGCATGCATTTCAGAGTTTCTTGAAAAGAAACACGAAATTCAGTCAGTCTTCTTCCTGACGTTAACTTCATCCATACGTTTCTCTGCCTCTCCGTCTCTGCGTCATTCACACGTTTCTCCGCCTCTCCGTCACTGCGTCATTCACACGTTTCTCTGCCTCTCCGTCACTGCGTCATTCACAAGTTTCTCTGCCTCTCCGTCTCTGCGTCTTACCGCTTTTCTGTCCGTACAATCGGTGTGAAAAGCTTCCGATTTACCGGACATGATTGGTGGGAAAAATGAACACTTGGCGAGGCAATTGGTGGCCAAATTGCGAAAACGGAAACAAATCACCACAGGCCATCCCAATTAGACCGCAATCAAAGCTTAACACGCGCTCGGGTGTGGGGGGCAAATTGACCTCCGGAGGTTTTTCCAAAATGGTTTCCGAGCGGCGCGGCGTAGCCGCGCCAAATTTTGCATAACTGTAGACAGTTGAGTAGCGGATCGTTTGGCGAAAAAATGAAGACTTACCTTGTAATGTCACTGACCTAGGGCAGGTCAAAGTCAGGTTATGGTTTCAGCGAAGCCAATTTCTAGGAAATCGTTCAATCTGATGCAACAACGGAGTGTTAGACGAAGCCATACATCTCTGAAATGTTCTCTTAGACAACACAACAATTGAATGAGCAAATCGCATTTACCTAAGGCCAGGTAACAAGGTCAGACCAAGGTCAAAACCAAGCTGGAACCGCATTCTACATCTTCCATGGACTTCTTAGAGGTTAGAATAGGTCACTGACCTAAAATGACCCAGGTAAACGTTCGGTTTTTAGGAGCATGCTGCCTAGCGTAATCTTTGTCGCTATCCAAATGCAAAAGTCAGAGCAGTCTTGCATGATTTTGGTCACCATGACCTTTAAAGGTCAAACAAGGTCACTGACCTCAAATGAGCATGTGACCTTATGCTGAGAAACAGTTATCTAGATTCTGGGGGCATTTTGTAGACCAACCTGGAATTTGACCTTATTTGACCTTATTCTACCCTAAGGTCATGACCTAGGAACCTCAAACTTTGACCCAAGTGAATTGACGTACAGGTCAACATACCCTGTGAATTACCCTCCCCCCTTATGGCATGTGATGTGCTGTACCTGAATATGCCGTGACATGACAGCGGACAAAGATCATGGACGGTTAGCATATTACGCTGCCCACATGCCGCTCTAAAAGTCACAATCTTGTTCCATAAGCGGCGCTGAAATGATAATTTTTGAAAAACAGTGAACAAGGTCGTCATCTGATGATGGGAGGAGCGACAGATATTCACAATAATCCATTAACTTCTTTACGCACCGCTCGTTACGCGGACATTGTCCCGCCATCCATGCAATATAGGCCACGAATAGGCTATCAAGTGCTGTGTATCAAGTGTGATTTCTGCTCGTTAGATCTGAATTGAGGAGTAGATATTTTCAATGCACGGATTGCAAAGGCTTAGAAATGAAAAAAATTTCGGACCTACGGAGAACTATGAAACTTCATTCCGGATATTGCAGTTAAAG
Organism: Pollicipes pollicipes; assembly: GCF_011947565.3. Lineage (NCBI taxonomy): Eukaryota > Metazoa > Arthropoda > Thecostraca > Pollicipedomorpha > Pollicipedidae > Pollicipes > Pollicipes pollicipes. The sequence continues at coordinate 1,621,508 of NW_023596545.1, forward strand.
AAAAGGGCCACAGCTGTGATATGAAACAGCATGGCAATTCTCAAATTAAGGTCACGTAATTTGTAAAAGAGTGTACAATCTGATAGCAAAGCAGTGGAGTGCCTTTTATGGATGGATTAAGCCAGGCAAAGCCAACCTGCTAATCGATCATAAGCCAGCTGCTCCGGCCACTCGTGCACTACGCCCTGCATCCTAACCACCGGGACTTTTGGCATGGCCATCACATGATACTTCAGTGCTAACGAAACTGGCAAAGTTAGTCAGTTTCAAGTTTATGACCCATTGCATTTTATTTATTCTTGCTCTGTATGTTTAATCACAATTGTAGTTATATTGCAATGGTTTCTGATAGATTTGGCCCCAAGTGACAATTTGGGCTGTTTCAAGTTTCGTTGGAGACCAAAAAGACGCTTGTCACCCCTGGCCTCTGCGTCTTTTTGTATTATCCGTACCATCATTCTAGTCATATTGATCTTATTACGCCTCCGTGTGCTCGTTTTTCCCATTTATTTTCTTTGTTTTCATGACCATTTCTTGGAGCTTCTTCCCTTTTGTATCTCCCTCTCTCCATCTCTCTGTCGTTCCAGGGTTTCGGGTCCATTTCTCTCCGCCCATACCTATCAAAAGGTTCTCAACAACACGTCTCCGTTGCTTGTGTCCTTGGCGTTGTTGCTGCTTTGTCTTGAATGCTAAGTCTCCATCTCTCCGTCCCGCAATCACCGCCCCTCCATACCTAAATTATCTTGTCTCCTCGTTCGGTTGAACCGTACATCGCTCCGTTGAAGCCATGTTCGTCCTTTCGTCTTGCTGTCTGTTCTTTCTGCGTTTTATTCCGTGATCCCGTCCCTGTCTTGCCAGCGACCTTCCGCAGCCACGTCGTTCCGTTTTCCTCTCACTTTGTTCCTGTGTCTCAGCAGCCCCTGCATCCTGGTCTCCGCATCTCGCGTTGCCTGTATCATTCAGTCTTTCCTTCTATCTGTTTGCGCGTCGCTCCACCAATCATTAACAAGAATCCACCTCTGTATTCCTACATTTATATATCCATCTGTCACCCTGTCCTATTTGACCTCAGTTATTTTGTGTGTCCGTCTGATCGCTCCTCCATCTTCTCGTTTACTTGATCTCTGCAGACGTTGACTTAAAAATATACAAAAATAGGCAATCATTCCCGTTGTTATATCTTAACACTAGACAAACGGCACTGCAGCAACTGGTGCTGGAAATCGAACAGAAGGCTTAACCGTAAAGTTACAAGGACCCATACTGCTCATTAAGTTTGCAAAATTAGTTGTCATAAATATCAGACACCATAATGTCCGTGCCAGGTAGGCTAATGGGCAAAACTGCGTTGAGTTTTGTCGATCGCAAAGGCCAATGTGTCAAAAATGCCAAACATGCCAGATCCAAAATTGCTAGTGCCAGACATTGCCAATGTTTGCTTCCAACGTTATTTAATCAGTACCTTCTGGCGTAGAAAATGTTGATTATCATGGAGATCAGAATCGTTTCAAAGTTACACTCTTCCCGTTTTTCCGTGTTTACCCTTTTGTCCCGCTGTCTGCATTCCTTCCGACATCCCCATAGGGATGTCGGAAGATCCCGATCCCAATCCGACATCCCGATAGGAATGTCGGAAGGATTCAGGGGCCCGATACCGTATGCGGGCATCGGGTCCCTGTCTCCCATAAACTCATTATTTTCGGTTTTCGGCTTGGTTTTCATCGCCATGTCCTTACAACCCGAAACTATCTCTCCGTCCTTTCTATCTCTGTCTCTGCCCCTGTCCTATATCTAGCTTTCTCTTCATGCTACGTCTCTCCGTCTGAAGATTGCATACACATCATCGCTGTATCCTCTCCCCCCGGCACTCCGCTCCTCGCGCGATTCCTGGGTGTTGTGAAAGTATATGCGAGTTTTTGTGAGCGTGAACATTTTAAAGCGAAGAATATCATTGGCCTATCAATGTTTGTTCGAGGGTCGATAGCAGTCTGTTGATTTTTTTGAGGATCATAGAATAAAACTGAGTTTGCTGACATTCCCGCTCAGCGTTCAGGATGTTGCGCAGTAATCCAGCTGGAACTCATTTCTGGACGTATGGGTTCTTCGCAGAAGAGCAAACCTTAAAAATAGAGTGAAAACTGTGACCGGCTTGTCCGTCTTCTGTTGCTATGAAAATAGTAGCTACTATTGCAGTTTTGTTAGGACCCGATTTCTTCTGATCCTATTGCAACGATGATTCCGCCCTCGTCGATTCAGCACTGGGCACTCGATTGCCGATCAGACAATGTGGGGAAGTTAACCAGGAAAACATGTCATATATCATTGAGGATGCTATTGGCAGGATATGAGTGAATGCCTCTTCGATCCCAAACAAATGGATGTAGGAAATCACAGAATGAAGGAAATACGTAACAACACATTTGTGTTCCTTTCCATCCAGTCCTGCCCCGTCCTCCTGTTTTCCTCGTCCTGTCTCCGTCTCTGTCCGCATTTGTATCTGCCCTGTGTGCATGAGTTTCTGTCTCCATATCTGTCACTGCCTCTGTGTCTGTCTCTGTCTCTGTTTTTGTGTCGCCATCACTGTGCTCGTCGCCGTCACTAGGGGTGTAGTTTTCCTACTCAGTTGGGTTGCTTGGTCCCCGTCTTCCCATACTTGGCCTCCAGCGCTCCTCCCTCCCAATTGTAAGAAGAAAGTGGGCCAAATTCGAGGAAAACCCCGTTTGTTGGCGTATTCGGGGGAATGTTGCGTCCTTTTTCACTGATCAGACCCCCAACCTCATTTTGCGAAGCCATGTCCCTGGCCGCCACTGTCACCGGCCTCAAACCATACTCAAAATTTCGCTTCGAACCATACAATGCGAAGAAATATGTCACCTTGTACTGCATCGCTGAAACACGCACTGATCTGTTGTTTACGTATATTCTAACAGGCGGAACTTTGCATAAATAATGTTTATGCTTTTAGTGGTTTCTGGTGGCGTGCATTATGATTAACAACCCAGCTTCTATTCTACACCTTATAAAATAGAAGCTGAATCTGCGATCAGTGCACCTTTGGCTCGGAAACCGCACCTATGCTTCGTCGAGAGCTGCAGTGATCTTCACTTGGAAACGCTATGCCGAGAACACGAGGAACCGAAAATTGTTTTTTTTTTGTATCTCTTGCGAAGTCCAAATTTCTTAGCGCTCGCTGGTTGGCATCCTGGCACGAAGAACCCTGAGGACCTGAAGGTCGTGTTTGGCCTTGAGTAGAGATGCAATAATGATACGTTTTCCATTTCTTTTTATAACCGCAAAGGTATATTCGCATTTAGATAAACACTTTGAAAATAACAGAGAACCGCACGTCATTCTGGAGCGTCCTCGCTGTGAGTCCCACACACTTTCGTTCAGTGTACATGCACAATAAATTTTCTAAGCGTGTTGACACATTTTGGGCAGCTCAGTGCGCCTGCGCTGTATAAACTAGGAACGCCTCACCTGGATTTTGAATGAAGCGTAATGGCAAAGCGGTTAGCATGTTGTGATCCCACGTGGGGGGTGAGGCCCGGATTCGAATCCTGGAAGTGCTATGGACCCTGAACGCCGATTTGGTTTATGCAGTCGCTGGCGGTCCACAAAAGGTGGGCGTGGATCATGTTTTCTTTTTATAAAAAACACCTGGACATGAGTTGTATATCTTCCGGAGTTTGATGACATGTTCCACCTACCCCAATCTGAATATTACGTGACCAGCCTAGCGGAGCTGATTGGCGAAGGCAATTAGACATTTTTTGGATCTGGAAAGAAAACTAGGATGACAAAACGAAGCGTGATATGCCAATTTTCACCAGGATGAAAAAGTATGGCATTCAGTGGTGGGTAAAGGTGCGTTTAAAGTACAGCATTCAGTGGTGGATAAAGGTACGTTTTAAGTACAGCATTCAGTGGCGGATAAAGGTGCGTTTTAAGTACAGCATTCAGTGGTGGATAAAGGTACGTTTAAAGTACGGCATTCAGTGGTGGGCAAAGGTGCGTTCAAAGTACGGCATTCAGTGGTGGGTAAAGGTGGGTTTCAAAAATCGGAAGCTCTGAAGGAAGCTTTGCAAACCTCATCAGCAATGAAATGGTAGATATTTTGCTCGGCAGGGTGTCTAGGTGCCTTGTACTACTACACGATCGACGATCTCATAGCACCAAAAAATGTGCTGGATGATTACCAATACAACTCAGCCATATGCTTGGAGACCAGAAATTATGCAGGATGTTATCAAAACGTGGCTGTTTGTCACAATGTTCCACTCAGCATGCGTTGGCTGAATTTCCCAAAACACTGCATAATAATTGCAGAAAGACATTCGCACACCATGCTGCAACAGTTGATTGAAGCTAATAATCAACGGTTGCCGATACAACACTTATATCAGAGATTGCCATTTGACATCAGTTCTAACCATTCGTATCATCCAAACAGTAAAGCAGTTCAGAAAACCATATTCAGGTTGGCCATGCTGGCAAGAGCGCAACGTAAGGTTTTAAATCCCTATGTCCACCTTACAGAATGCTGTTTTTAATTATTTCGGCTGAGCCTCTCCAATTTTCATTTGAAGAGCAGCGCGAAGCCGGAAGTGTGCATTACAAATGTTGTTGGTGCTAATGCAGCATAAGACATAATACTCTGTTTACATGGCAGCTGGGATTCGAATTTAGCCGGGGCCCGTCCCCGATCCGAACTATTAGGTCCTTGTATACGCTCACGCGCCGTCCCGCAAATTCGAGTCCCGCGCCGGCGGAAATCCTTTCCTATGAGGGGATCATTCGTTCAGGAAGGAATTTCGGTTGAATTATCGGTGGTCAAGGGTGCTAAAGGCGCAGTCGCCGTAAATAGCGCATATGACTGAAACTACCTGGCGAATGCAATTCCGCTCACGGCCATTTCAGTTCTGTTTGATGCTGGCGCTTTTCCAAAGGTTTTTGGTCATTGCTCAAGACGATCCAAGTCGGAGATGGAAAAGAAAAAGGGGAGGAAGGTAAAGCTGATACCATGCTGATACAAGCACTCCAAATATTGGGGGTCTCGGGTGGCAAGCGGTACAGAAATGCTTACGTAATTTACGCTTGTTAGGCGGCTGACCCATGCAGGAGGTAGGCGTCAGCGGTGTTTGGTGTTATCTTTCCATCTCAAGGTTAGATTAATTTACATCTGGGGTTCCATAGGCTCCATACTTCCAAAAACCAATGGAACAAGCACAATCATTTCGCTTAGCTTTGACTTTTTTCACATTCATACTTGGGTTGCTTTTGAAATTCTTGCAGAGAATGCTACTAAATTTATTTCATTAAGTGAATGCCTAAAGGCTCCAGGGTTGCTTTTGCAGACGTTCTTCCTATGCCTTTAACATTTCACTGACAATCTATTGGATGGGGGGGATGTGTTCAATATTGGATGATGACTCCTCAAGGAAATGTGAAGTCACGTCACAGTGATACACCAACTGTGATCAAGTGGCAGGGAAGCAAGAGGCTCAAATATTTGCTATCGCATTAATTAGGCTGTGGGTTGCTTGTCAGTATATTGTGGTTGAGATAGGTAACTCAATAATTCCTGCATGATATGAAGGATCAAGGAATATAGATCATTGCAGTCAGCTCCGAATGCAAAATATGTTTAATGATAGGACCGGAATTGCCCAATGATGATTTGGAAACATCAGGTAAGCAAATGTGAACACTGGATGAAAATAATTGTGGTCAACACTCTGCTAAATGTGGGTTTGTGTATATCATGCAGGGGAATACAGCACATGAATTAAGTAACACTTCACACAGAGGCATGTGCTGCATGGAGAACATGTCTGTGGTGCATAATACTACTCGTTTTTGTACTAGTGAGTAGATATGTTACCTTGGTGCCTTTTTGTGATGGATGTCTTTGCAAGCCATGAGGCTGGTTAATCTAACTTTTGTCATAATGAATAATTTGTTATCAATTTTAAGCTAGGATTCCTTTCCTCATGACACAGCTCTCTTGCTGGTTTAATGTCATGATCATTGAACTCTGCAAATACAGCTGTTTTCGTCACCTAGCCATCAGTCCATATCAGCCCAATGCTGTTGACCGCAAGAATATCAAAGCAGTATTTCAACACTGGTGTGTCAAGGAAGCGAATAGCTGCATTCTGGCTTGCAGTCTATACCAGGGGGCCTTCATCACAACTTGAGAAATTGGCCGGGCGGGCGGCTCCCTAACATTAGGCAGTGACGTCACAAATTCGCACCGGTTTGAGCGGCGGAGTTGCATGGCAACGTCGACTGCGTCGCTTGGAAAGCAGTAGTCACGCAGAAATGCTGTGGTCGGTCTTGTCTATTATCGTGCAACGTGGCATCAAGTTTGTATTGTCATGTGGCTTCGGTGCGCGTTATTATGTCGCGGGTGGGAGATAGTCGAAGTGGTGTGCGAGCGTTGGGCAAGAGTGAGCAACAAAGGCGTTTTTTTGGCAGCAATGTGCCATCCTGTGAGGCGGCCTCTCGCAAGAATGTTAAACGGCGCAATGAAGGTACTTAAGCTTTTTTTACATTTCCAAAAAACCGATCCAACTGTCCTGAAAACATTAGTGCACCGTTGCCCTTTACCTATAAATGTGGAGAATGCGGTAATCTGATCTGATCATTTTCAAGATCATGACTGATCCCGGCCATCTGGTTAAGACCAGTCCCACACCCAATGTTAAACCATGCCTTCGACCAAGTGCAGCTCCATCTATGCAGCTGGACATCGCCGGCACGCCGAAGTGAATATGCGTGTGCTTAAAAGGAAAATTACGGTCTGTTTTATGCAGAAATCTTTCAACCCCATTCACAGTCCGATGCATGCACAATCAATGTCGCTCTGTACAGTTTGTAGACCACAATACGAGACTCAAACGAGACTTTCCAACCATAATCTTGTTTACAAAGTGGAGGCCTGACTACCACACAAGTGCCACAGCCATCTATGCTACACGGGCGGTGGGGGTGAGCGTCAGGGGCGTAGCCAGGGTTTGCGACGGGGGAGGGCAAGTTTGTGCAAGCGAGTCCCAGCCCCATTGACAACACATCTGTGCAATGTAAGCTGACTAACAAACCCCACAACCGCTAATACGCACAGTACCTAGCGCATCAAGGAGCTACCAATATTGGTCTGCCCTGGTGCCTTAAACAGTTCTTTCAGCTGTGTGCTGTACATGCTCGCCCGCCTATATGCGAGTTCTGTTACCAATGAACCACGTTTGGACTCTTTGTGTCACTGTCCATGCCGGTGTCTGAGATTTCAAACGAAAGCTATTTGTCAGGTGACCAAAGCTCGGGATTACATGCAGTAATATCGTGGTAAAAAGCTACTGCCGTGCGTAAATCATAGATGTTCAGCATCACGTGCAGAGACCAATGGAGGGGGGGGGGGGGACGGTTCGGAGGGGCCGCGCTGTTCTCGTGATTTTTTAGTCGGAAAACAGTAATGGTGGCGCCCCCCCCCCCCCCCTGGGGCAGCCGATGCCCGGAAATGGGACCATGAAACGGGGCCATCCATACGAATCCGTTGTTACGGCCAGGAGCGATGGTTATCAGAATGATGCACGCAGTGCAGTACTCGTCGGCCATTGGCCATCCCTCTTACCCGCTCGGATTATGTCACGCTGAACCACAAAAAATATGGCTGTGTATAAAAATAAGCATGCGACGACAAAAGAAAGGGCATGTGTCCGGGTCTAACACGTTTTGCTGTCGCAATGAGAAACAACACTGGTGACTTGTAATAGGATCTGATTAATGCAACTGTTAGATACGTGGAAATGACTGTGCTTTGCTGTGTCGCAGATCTACCTGTGGTGGACATGGCAGGGCATGCGGACGACTTGGAGGCCGCTTACCAGCAGACAGCCGCGAGGCTTCCAGTGCCCACCCTGAACGAATTCGGCGAGGACGACGGTGTGAACGAGTCGGGCGAAGACAAGCTCAAAGGCGGTGACGGCGAGAGGACCGAAAATGGCCCCACCGCGGCGATGAGATGGACGGGGTCAACATCGAGCACAGGGCGCTGACCCTCCTTGCCGGCTTCGTGGCGGCCAAATGCAAACACCTCGATCCAAGTATGGGCCTGTCGACCTGAGAAGCACCACCCAGCCGTGTGCCAGACAGCTGGATACACGCTCTGTAGCCAAGGTAGTCTGATGGTACCGTTGCCAACCTGGACGAGCATTGTCGAGGCTTTCGAGATCGTATTCCAGCTAGTGATGGACCGAGGCATAGACTGAGGCATTGGTATCGTCGACCGCCTCACAAAGCACCTGCTGAGAAAGTTCTGCGCTGGACAAGCGGATTGCTCGGAACCTGGTGACGACGAGCATCCATCTGCGTCTCGGGTGGCTTACTCAGGTTGGGGCTGAGCGGGCTGCTGCCAGGCGCGCAGCCAAACAGGTGCGACATCAGGTGGACAGCGTTAAGTGAACATCGTTGTGCTTATGTAAGCATACGTAAGGGACCTTAAGTGAGCATTCTCATGCCTTCTTTGTATTGCATGCTTGTATGTCTGTCTGAGGCATAGACGGTTCCGTCGCAAATAAATGTTTGAGTTGTTTCAGACTGGTTATTATGTCGCCTAACTCTAGATTTAAGCTGAAAAATATATACTTGTGTTCTCCGCCCCCCCCCCCTCCCTGTTTGCTTTGTGTCCTCGCGAAGTGTGCACAATGAAGTGTATGCTGGGGGCAAGAATCGTTTTAGTAAAATACGGTGAATTATGAGTCATATGTGTGTTCGATGAACTGGCTGCATGTCGTGACGGATAGTTTCTTGATTTAACGACACGCGCCACGACCTTCGGAGGCTTCGTGTCATAGTTGATGCAATGTGCAATGTCCACAATGTCCTACGTTCTACTAGGCAGCACATCACTTCCGTCGTCTCAAACTGCCTCCATCACACACCAGTGCAACCCGGCGCGTCATGATGTATAGTGTCGAGGTTCAGCGCGACAGTTCGGATGATGATCCTGGTGCCGGTCAGTTCCTTCTTTGGCAGTGGCTGGACCTTGGGCAAGCTCGCCAGCCTGCAATTAAGGGGCTGTAGGTTGGCTAACTTCAAGGCATCGCCATAGACTCAATATTTGGCATCCTCAGGAAGTGGGAGTGCCATGGCACACAGGCTCCCGGTTCCTAGGCCTATGTTCGCTGTTATACACCCAGCGTGGCAAAAAATTCCCCTTTCATATTTCCTCATAGTGCTTCTTGAAGCGCCCTGTGGCGATCACCAGATGCATTTGATAGTAGGTGCACCGATGTAGCGGACGCGAAGATAATGCAGGCGGAGCGGTGATGCCAGGCTGCGACTTTGTGACGTCACTGTAATAGTGAAGGGAAAGCGCCGGAAAAATCCCCGGATGATCATACCTTATTGCATGGCCTTGGTCCATACCGAATCTGAATGAAAATGCTGCCCTTAGGTACTGGCGCTGCGTTGGAGAGGGGATAGGCAACATAATTGCACAATGTTGCCACTAACTATCATTCAGTAGTCATTTCAGTAGCTTACCTTAATGTTACAAGCTGCTCATAAATGCATTAGTGTGGGATTAAATGATATGCTTCTGGGGCCGAGCGAAGTACGTGACATGATGCTGGATGGCTCATCTCATTAGAGTGTGGTTAGTCCGTGAGTGTAATTGACCGATGTAAAGAAATGCTTGTTTCCCGGTAGCCCTTATATGACAGCAAATATTCATGTGTCGTAGGCTCCAGGTGTATCTTAAATGCCATCCTAAATTATGCCAGTGAAAACAGCAAGCCGTGATCTTCATTACAGAATGGGCGGGGGGGGGGGGGACAGTAGCCTTGCTTGCTTTTTTGTGGCTATCACAATGTATGGATGGTCTGACACATGCTAGTTTAACATCATCTCTGCCATTGCCATGAATTGGCTCGTGGTTTTAGTTAGCAGCTTACTTCATTGTCATTCTTGATTGTGTACCTGTGATGACACTGTTTCTAGCGGACATATATGCTGGGATATTTGTAAATAAGTTTTTTTTTCTGTTTTGTGCATTTTCTGTGATCTTGCTTCTTGCAATGCGCAATGTTGACATGTATTTTGTTCACTATTAAAATTTGTGTATAAGACGAAAGTTTTCATAGTGGACATTAAATAGTGGACTATGGCGCTGCTTTGGCGATGCTGACTGGGCAACTTTTGTGCTTTAAGTACTAAGGCCTGTGTTGTGGCTATAAAGCCTATGAGTCCCGCACAGACCGTTTTTCCAACGGAGCCCATCTTCCTCCTCGTCCTCAAGGCCGTCTCGCGCCCACCATTCGCCATCCATACGCAAAGTATCGGCAGCACAGCCCATCTTAATAGCTTAATTTTTGCCCACAATCCGTTCCTTGATTCGAACTGAGCGGGGTCAAGCTACCGACTTTTAATCCGACGCAAAGTCGTCATCACCCATGTAAACGCATCTCGGCGAGAAGTTCAACGTCGCATGATCCGTTCCGATCTTAATTCAGATCACCCCCGGCTGCCCGTGTAAACAGGGTAATACAAAATAAAACATCGCATTTGTTTAATACTTGGAACATTGGCTGATTTTGATGTCGAATGACAACCTCTGACTAGTGCTTTTGAACGACTGTTTGAAGCTGAGGTGCAGATGTTGTTCTGTTATTATCATACAATATCTCGGGAAAACTAGTCAACACATGTCGAGTGTAACATTGTGAGCATCTTGGTACGCGCAATTCATACCTGTGTTGCAATCCACACTGTGGCTCAAGTGTACTGATAATCGTCCATCACATGTTTTGGTACAACCAATTATGCGACATACCGTGTAAGCAAAGTAAAATGGACAGAGTAGCAAAATGACCGTATTTACTTAATTCAGGAAGCCATCTTTAGGTGTGTGATGATGGCAAAACCACAGCATAATGATGTTCTGCATTCCTACACTCAGGTTGCAGTGTTTGCTGTTCTCAATGAAGTTAGCTGAACTCGTCCAGCTCTTACTTGCAGGGTTTGGGAATAGCGCAGTGTAGAAGCAGGCATTAAACGTGTTTTCGGGTCTAATGAGACATTGGGCATCCCCAAAAACGCTGTATTAATTTACTGGCTGGAGGCCACCAATGAATGATGTTGATGTTGAATGACAACCTCTGACTATTGTCTTTTTTCCAGCTGTTTCAACGTCGGGTGCAAATGTTGTTCTGTAATTGCTAGGTAACGCTGTGGGAAACCCAACCATCGTATCGCATGGAGCATTACAACATCTTGTTTTGTTTGCAACACAATTTCCAGTCTCCACCTTTACTCGAGTGCATGGTAAATCAACAAGTAGAGTTGTTGGTGCAAGTTAGCACATTTATCTACCGTACTCGCAAAATAAAAGTGATAAAATAGTACTACTAAAAACCTCATCTAGGAAATCATTTGTTGATCTCCCACGACGCCAAGAACATACCGTAATGATGCATTGAATTCGTGCACTAATGTTTGAATTTTAGCTGTTCATCATTTCAGCTATACCTGTTTTGTTTTTCGTCTGCAGAATTAAACAGAAAACACAAGATAGAAGTTGGTATTTAACGTGGATTGGCATCAATGAGACATGAAAGGCATAAAATAAATATTTCATGTGTTCACTGTTAACATGCCATCAACGATTTATATTGACGGACAATCACAATGCCTGTGATTGTAATCTTTGAGCAATGTTTTTACGCGAGCTATAAATATCGCTCTATCATAAGCACTATGCAATATTTTGGAAAACAACTCATCACTTGTTACGCAGGCATGTCGTAGCATCTTGGAAGTCTCCCTTCCCAAGTTACGCACGGTATACAAAACCCAAAGATGATCCAAAAAGACCGCGAACTTCACAATGGCGGACGTTGTCTTGCGTGGGCTAGTGCCGTCCATGCTCAGCATGATATAAGGATGTTAAAAGAAGAAAGAAGTCCAGTGTTGTTTGGAAATGCTGGCCGCACAATTTGGACTCGCCATTCGTTGAAGTTATTTGCTCATAATGTTCTGCTGGCGACAGTCCCGTTTTCCGGTCCCATTAATGTTCATGAGAGATCCTGAGCGTTCATGAGAGCATGTTTTCTGGAATTTGCTCTAAAGGTGGAACACCTCCATTAAGAAACCAAACGTTTAAAGCGCCCGGGTGGCCGGCTAGATACCCTTCGCTCGGGTGGGGGGGCCAATCTGACCCCCGTCTGAGATCTCAGGGATCAAAGTTTGAGCTCCCTAGGTCATGACCTGTAGGTCAAATAAAGTCAAACAAAATCAAATTCCAGGCTGGTCTCCAAAGTGCCCCAGAACCTAGCCAACTGTTTCTAAGCAAAAGATCGAAAGCCCATTTGAGTTCAGTGACCTTTTTTGACCTTTTGAAGGTCATGGTGACCAAAATTATACAAGACTGCTTTGAGTTTTGCGTTTGAATAAGCGACAAAGATTACGCCAGGCAGCATACTTTGAAAGCAAAATGGCGACCCGGGTCATCTTAGGTCAATGACCTTTTCTGACCTCTAAGAAGTCAATGGAAGATGCACAATGCGGTTCCTGCTGTCAATAAATTCGAACTGAGCACCACGAACTATCCCATACAGCAACCCCTAGAGTAATAAATCAGGCTGGTTGTGACCTTGGTCTGACCTTCATACCTGACCTTAGATCAACGCAATTTGCTCATCCAATATTTGTGGTGCCTAAGAAAGCATCTCAGAGATGTATGGCTTCGTCAAACACTCCATTATTGTATCAGATTGGACGATTCCCTAGAAATTGGCTTCGCTGAAACCATGGCCTGATTTTGACCTGCCATAGGTCAGCGACCTTACAAGGTACACCTCAATTTCTGATGTGAAACGATCCGCTATTCAATTGTATACAGCTATGAAAAATTTGGCGCGGCCACGCCGCGCCGCTCGAAAACCATTCTGGAAAACCTTTGGAGGGGGTCAATTTCCCCCCCCCCCCCGCCCGAGCGCGTGTCAAGGTGGCTCAACATCCCCCATCCTATGCAACAAATGACCATCTTAGTTGTAGGTACTCTATGAAATCTATTATAGCGTAATCTGGTCGAATAATTGCTGCAAGTGGTGTAAACGTGTTTTGCATTTTCATTTATGTAATAAAACTCAACATATTGCCACTACTTTACAGTATATTCCAGGGGAAATCAATGACACGCCATCAGTGCGATATCAGCAGTCATGCCGAAGACAGCAGGATTGCACCATTCCACCGCTAAAGAAAATAGCTACTACGATCTACGCCCACACCGGCCACCAATGTGCACAAAATAAGCAGAACCGGTCCACAGGCAGCCTGATTGTGATCACTGATTGGCCGATACCGATCTATGCAAAAATGTGCAAGCGGACGAAGTCGCCATATTGTGTTGGCAGCACACCACGAATATTCTAGTCCACGTCATGTCACGTATATTCTTTGCCGGACTTGTTTGCGGTGCGACACGTTTTCTGTTCACATGTATGTAACTGTCGTGACAATAGCTGCGCACGTAAAGACACGGCATTTTCGATTTTTGCCCAAAATATCTGCGACAAAGGCAACAAATAGAGGTGCTTTGTCAGGCGCAAAAAATGTCACTTGATTTAAACACACTACTAGGAGACGACTACCCTGGTATCATAGGTGCGGTGATGAAAATTCCTTGCGGAGTGTGAACTTCTCAAGAAGACATGATACGCGTTTCCAGCTTGCCAAGAAGAGGTTCCCAGCCTGTTCCTTTGTTGTTTTGCGGAGATAGATGGATGACATGTTGGGCATTTAAAATAAATTCATATTACAGCGCACAGTAGTACCTGGGTAAGATTACCTATGATCTTTTGTGGTATGCCTTGCGTTATGTATGTCATGTATGGGTCGTAAATATGTGGCATCCTCCTGAAACATGGGTGACGGAGGCTAACTGGCGTTGATCTTGTAATTGTGTCTGAAACTGTGCCTGTAGATGAAACGGATGTGTAAGTTCGATACTACGAACAAACTCGTTCTCGCGATGATGCTTGTGCGTGAACTGAATGTGTTCTGAGTTTTTGTTGCGTGTAGGTGTGTGCCTGTGTGTGCATGGGTGCGCATGTGTGGGCACATGCGTGTGCATATGTTACGTATCTGTATGTGTATGCATCGGTATGTGTATGTACGTATATGTATGTGCTGTGTGTTGGTATGTGTGAAAATATTGTATGCGAGATGAAAGTCAGAATGGATTTCCAGTAGTCCTCATCCCGCAGTGTTGGCATTGGTCCTTATAGACGACACATTAGTGACGGCTCGCGCTGTAGTTAGAGAAAAAGAGCTCCGCATGGAACGAAAAAATCGTTCGCATCAGTGGTACAAAGAGCTGCAATTCGTAGACCGCGCTCTTTCATTGGGATATGGGATCGGAAATGGGTCGAGGACTGGAAAGACGGAGGGAGTGGCGGGACATACGGCGCGATGATGCCGATGGAAGCTGTCATAGTGTTTCCTCATAAAATGGATCAGACGCATGCTACGGCGATCATATGTGATTTATGCTCGTAATTGTCAAGCAGCGTCCATGATCACCATTGCAACTATCAAAATAGTACAATAGATTATCTCTGCGATGTCAGATACGATATACTAGATTATATTTGGGGACGTCGTTTAGGAATGTTTTGTTTTTAACTATTTATTTTTATTTTCTTTGACCGGTATTTACGAAACTAAAAACTAACACGCAAACAATAAATTGCCTTCTAGTAGTGCTAAGCCTGCCCTTTTCATTACCCGCTTAATACTGGCCTGATCAAGATAAAAAGTTTTGCAAGACAGAAAACGCAGTAAACCGAAACCTTCAGCACCAATACCAAGATGGACGCTTGAGCCCAAGAGGCTATGCGCCCCAACCCACCATAGAGACATATTTTCGCTTGCAGGTATTGTGAGTGCTCCGAACAATGGGAACTGCAAATAATGTTGTTTGTAACGAATCCAACACCTTTTTATCATTTGTGGTCGTTCCTGGGAACGCAAGTTAACTTCTTCACGTTTGAATCTGCTGCACTATTTCTGTCTAGCTCCGATCGAGTCGCGGGAACAATTATACGTGTCCTACAAGGCTCTTGATGTCACGCAGAATCTTGGTAGTCCGGTTCACTGTGAAACCAAACGGTGTGGAGCAAATGGAGTATGACGTCATGAGTGACGTTGATGGCATATGCTCCTCGTCGTTCGGGTCGGTACGAAAGCACCCCAGGTCCTTGTTAAAGGGAATGTTCCACGTTTGGAGATATTTGAGCAAGCACCAGATATGATGAAAGAAGCTGATTTATAAATATTTGCACTTTTTGGTAGAAAAACTACTCTTCTCAGTGTAACTTCTTTAGTTAATAAATTCGCTCATCAATACGCTATTATTCGATTATGTTATCGCACATCGCACAACATTGATTGACAGCCAACTGACTGCCGTTATCTCTGGAAATCGTACTTACGAACGCCAGATATAAATGACTCGACTCGAATTATATTTTGCTTGGGCTTGATTGCTGAATGACTAATGGAGTGACAAGATTTGAATGACGTTATTATGTCGTCATTGATGCCTGGGTGACCTTGCAATAGTGTCACCTAAATAGTCGGGACATCGTCACGGACGCATAGCTCAGAAACTAGAGAGATTCAGGTCTTTGGAGTGGCAGGGCTGTGAACTATACGAAACGATCTTCTCAACGGCTTTTTCAGGTCAAAACCCCATTTAAATGCAATAGGTTTAACCTCTTTAGTAGGAGTAACACAGCTGAGAGAAAGAGATCACGGTACTTAGAGATGGTGAATAAAGCAGACCAGTTGGCCTCTAAAATACTCCTTGTTAGAGACCTGATTTTAATTTAAACATAGACCGCTGGTCTAAGATGATCCCAAAATGGAATTCACATGTCAGGGCGCAATTTCGTTGAAAGTAGAAGTTAAGGTGGAAAGGGAATACCAGCAGTAAAATTCACTCTTCATACCAAGCGGTACAGTGAACCACCGTTTGGCGCACCATGCCCTAGAGTATCCGTCTAGGTCAACTGTCTCACACGACCTAGACGTGCTAGTTCACGGTACGTCGGGAATGGATGTGGCATAAGACACCGAACATATTGGTTGGGACGTTCTCTTTGCAACTATTCTCAAACCCGCAACTTGCAAGGGCTAATCCACCTAAGCCTTTTTGTCGTTCCGGTAAACGCGGATAAAAAGTGACATCAGAATGAATTCACTCCAGGAAAAGCGTGCCATGATGTCTGCATATGCTCGTATCCTGGTTCCGGCGTTGATACGATACCCATGCGTCGATTGGAACTTGGATACTGGTTTGGTGCACTACGCCGTGTGTGCTCGTGCACGCGTGGCGTCTGGCATGAGATCCCCACTGCCGCAGCAGGAAAGTGCCGACATATGCATAATTTATGTCACGCTACCTGGCGTGCAATTATATCGCTAACGGGGCGTGTCCTGATACAAGCGCTTTGGCGGCCATGCACGTGGGAGCGGTGCCGTTCAGACACCTTATCAGCGCGCATAATTAGTGCCTGCCCACGGGCAGCGCATGGCAACAGGCAATACGGAGATGCAATTTCTTACCGGGTTCTTTCATTCTGAACCATTGCCAAGTCATCTGTAGACAGGCGTGCTTTGCACAAGATTTTCGTCGCATGTAGTGACGCTCAAAAATCAAGAAGAACCGACAAAATGAAATGCGTGGGAAAACATGCTACACAGACCATATGCACCTTAGCAATAGCTTGCAAGGGTGCAATTTTTCATTGTCGCCCTCCTTACCGGTGTGAGGAATGTCGCAAGACGAGTGCGACCAGGATGCGATGTGACTGCAGTGGACAAATTCCTGTACTCATCGTATCGCTGCTTCTTGAGCCATTTGTTTCGAACGAGGCTAGACAATGACCTGTGGTTTGTCATGCAGCTGATGACAGCTGGACTGACGGGCCTTGCGTGTGCGTCCCTCCGTCCTGCAGTGACGTCAAGATCCGGTTTAGCCATGCTCCGTTTGAATTCACCATTGCCCACGTGCCAAGGTCACGCTTGGGAGGCTGCGGCGTCCTGCCGGGCGGCGTGAGCCAGAATGCCTGATGGAGAAGGACGTGCTGACGATCCTGATCTGCGTGCAGCTGTAGAGCAGGTCAAACGAGCCAGGCAAATGCAACTAATGTTATTAAAAGCATCATGTTTCATTGCGTCGGAGAATAAGATAGATTGCCAAGTTGTTAATACATTCTTTATCTGCTCCCGCGGAAGCCCGTGAGCTGTCGCGGCTCCGAATAAGGCCCATCGCCCTAGGGCAAAAACAATGGTCCGCCGAGCCGAGGACAAATATGTACTGGTGACGCGACCACATCAGCTCCCCTGTGCAACCTAGGAAGATGACTATAAACACCTCCCTCCCGGGAGGCCATTCACCAGCGGCGCCTGGACAAGTCGTGAATACTGGCGCACGGGGCATGCCGAAATGGCCGACGCGATATTAGGGTACAAAGTTTAAGAAAGCTCTCATCCCAAAATGTATATGAAATCGCTGCATCCAAGGGGACAGGGCGCTCGATAAAAGTCGTTGTCTAGAATGCATATTCGGATAGGCAGGCACCGTCTCATTCTGGTGGTGCAACGAAGCAAAACGAATATAGCCAGATAGTTCGGGAAAAAAATCATCCAATGGTTTGTGCGCTCCCTTTTCAAAGATCGGCTGGTGGCCCCATTCAAGAGTATTATGCTAACTCAGTCGTCCATTCAGCAGGCTGGCGTCCTTCTCAAGGGTGGGTAATTAGGGTGGGTAACTAAAAGAAGAGCGTTCCCTGGGCCAAGGCTGAATGCTGATTGCCATTGTCACCATTAGGAACAGTTATTAAACAAGCGTTTGCACGCTTGCTTCGCTGCGCTAAGTGAAACATTTAAAAACTTTAATTGTTTATGCTTTGCAGCTTAAATCACGGTTCAAAGTGCCCTGGTTGCCGAGATATGACGCAAAGTGTGAAAAAGACTCGGCCACAGGTCGCGCGCGGTGCTGGCGGTCTTTGGCGGCCGCCGGCGGGAGAAAGCTCTCTGCTACACAAGCAAACCTATTCCACGGTACCGAGGATTGATCGTGGGACGTTGGCGGTGATTTTTGCCCCTTCCATCAACTGTCAGCTTTATGAATGATGACAGCACGCAATGCGGTTGTATCGAACTGTGGAATATGGTCGTTAGCGGTCAAATCAATGCTCCTGGCTCGCGCACACGTGACGCCACAATCTATACCACTGTCCCGACGGCGACAACGACGGACGAGCTGAAACAAGACGCAAATAGCTATCACATAAGTTCACTGTGCATCAAGGTAACTAATCAGGCATGGGCCAGGCGGCTCTCACCGGCAGGGTAGCCAATCAGGCAAGTTCCAGGGGGGAGGCACCACCGCAGTAATCAATCAAGTAGGGTTCAGGGGGGGGGGGGGGCCTTCAACCCGTTTCCCAATCAGGCAGGTTCCAGGCGGCGCGCAACAGCACGCCTCCGCGCTGCCGCGTCAAACTGAAACCCAGAAGGTAGCTGGGTATCTCTGGAAACTGCAGTCAACACTAGGGCAGACAAAGCATGTCAGCGCTGGGCAAGCCCGCTCCTGAGTGCTGAGTAAACGGAAATCGACGAACAGATGGAACGAGCGGCAGATCACGATGGGTGAGCCCGCTCCGGCAGCACCCGGTCCCCAAGCAGCACCCGGCCCCCAAGCAGCACCCGGTCCCCAAGCAGCACCCGGCTCCCAGGCAGCACCCGGCCCCCAGGCAGCACCCGGCCCCCAAGCAGCACCCGGCCCCCAGGCAGCACCCGGCCCCCAAGCAGCACCCGGCCCCCAAGCAGCACCCGGCTGAGTCGCGCTCGTCCGGTCGCTGAAAGTCACGCGCGCTGACCAGCGACGGCCGCAGCTTGATACAAACATCGACGTGGTTTCGAAGGTATTTTAGCGTCAACGAGGGAAGTCAAATAATTACCCACTTTTCTGATCTAAAGTTCTTTGATTGCCAGAGAACTATTAATGGTTGAAATTGCAATAGACAGAGCTCTCTATGGATGGATTTTCTTTGGTTACGGTCCAGTCCAGTTTAGCTAGTTCAGATTCAACCACATACCAATTTTTTTCCGAATACTTTTTCTTTTTCAACTTTTTCCAACTTTTTCCGAATATATCTATCCAGTCCTATCTGCTTCGGTACACCAGAAAAAAGCAACGGTGAAATGAATCCGTGCCATTCCGTGTCCCCATTTTCGGTCTACAGCATTAACTGCAGCCATGGGGAATTTCAGGGATTTCATTTTCTTTGTTCCAATATTTTTGTAAAAATTGCAATTGTGAGTCATAAACTAACTAAGCTGGGTTGATGTGTGCTTGGAATCAAATGTTGCGGCAAAATCAAACGGAATCTGGGACAATCAGCTTATGGAGCATTCATGGCGTGTTTTTACCATAATAAGTGCGTCTGGCATTCCTGGTTTCGGGACGCTCTGACAGAAACACTACGCGGTGACACACGACGGGCGCGGGCGACGAGCGGTAAGGAACGAATCGAGTTCGCCGATCGCGGGCGACCGGACGACACTGTCACATTCGTGGAAACCTGCATCCTCGATACATGATAAAAACACAGCAATAATGTGCCAACATACTCAAAATTAAGGCATGACTCCATAGCCTTTATCCTGCTACATCGCATTTGCATTGCTTCATATAGAATACGCATGTAAAGTTCTCTATCTTGGGATATAGCTTTAGTTACATTAGAATGTAAGTTAGTTACATTAGGCCGATAAGCTCAAAAAACACAATTCTCAGGAAGCTTTCCGTTTGCCCTAGCGTACTGGAGTCTTTTCTTGGCCCAGCAACACACAACTTATAACCAATCGTGAGGTCTTGCTGAAGCCAATCACCCTGTTTTCACTAGTGGGGCTCCAGCGTTCTTAGTTTGGGGATGACGCGCGGCCACGTCGACCCCCTCGCTGTTAGCGTTATACAAAAACGCCGTACCCAGGCGATCATTAGGACGGCTTGCTTATGATGAGATATTTTTGTTGCTTATGAGGGTTTAAAGCTATGGTTTTCCTAAAAAAGCTGGCTGTATGCGTTGCTGGTTGGCACAAAGCTGTCAAAGCTATTTCTTCGTCATGTAATTTCTGCGTGGAATATGTATGTATGTTGTAAGCTGTTCAGTGCATTAGCGAGGAGCATTATTCACATAGATAAGACAGTAGGAATAGCCTTATTCGTCGGGAGCAGATGTGAATTCACTTCTGTTATTGTTTCGATAAAGGCATGTTACCAAAATATCCTCCCAAGTGTGTGTCCATTCTCCCGGTTTTCTCCGAGGAATAAGGCTATTACTACCGTCTTATCTATGCGTGTGTCTGTTGCTCGTGCATAGCTCAGTAATGTAACTAAATGCAGACAACTTAGTAATACATACACATTGTTGAATCATAGTTCTTGGTTAATCTTTCATGTTATCATTTCAAGGATCGATGAATGTTTTTTTTTCATTTTCGTTTTTGCTTTTAATTCGTCCGATCCGTGTGAGCATGCAAATTATAACATTATGTCCGCTCCTGATCGTGCTGTGGTGGCAATTTCTCATTCAATTTGAGGTGATGCATCGATTAATCCGTGGGAATAAATCCGCAGTCCGCGCATGCGCCAAGCCCGTAAAATGTTCCGATTGCCATATTGCATTTCAGTTTGAAGCTTGCTACCCGCTGGCAACGCCTAACGTCAGAGGGACGTCATATGAGCGTGTTCGCCGCTGGCCGTGTGCTGCGCAAAATGATTATACCGGGTATTTTCACATCTATGTGTCATTGGAAAAGAAAAGAGATGTACATCGAGATAAACAATGATGAACCTTATGTTACAAATGACGAACTTGGTCACAGCAGTAGGCACATGTCAAGGGCACCAAGGACGCCACGCGTGAACCACGCCAGGTGAAGACACGTTAAAAGTATTGCACCATAACCCGTCGTGGAAACGGTTTCTGTCAAATTGTATTGCGTTCCGTGCGTGTCGGAATTAGCATTAGCAGCTGCTACCGCTTTGTCGCTGGTGGATGCTGGCCTTGGTACCTACTGAAAAGGCAACATGGTCGTTAAGTGGTTGTTGAAAAATTGGGTGGCCTGGAGCTTATAGCAACAGCCAGTAAGTTGGGTGAACAAAGTGAGCTCAATGAGAATGCAGCGTTTTCCTATAGCGGATTAGGCTGTGCAGTCAAGGAAACGATTTGCTGTCGTTAGGTCACAAATCTGCAAAGAAATGTGCTCTAATTCGTGTTGGTATATACACATCTTTTGCAACCTTATCCACTTTGTTTTCCAAACTTCGCTCCCTGCTTATAACTAGTTTTCGGCTTTGGAAAGCAACTCTCATCTTTGTATCCGAATGTCGTAATCGCGTGACAGCTATTGGATCCCAGCGTTAGTGAGAATATACTTCTTCGCCATTTTATCGGCGCTCTTGGCTCCAGACCAGATCTTGAACAGTGTCACAAGTAGCAGCGAATCTCCCGAGACATTGACTATTCGTAGCAGTCATCCTGGGATTCCAACCGTGCGCCTTCCGATTTCAATCGTGCGCTTTTCTATTCCAACTGTGCGCCTTCCGACTCCAATCCTGCACTTTCTACTCCAACCGTGCGCCTTCCGAATCCAATTGCGCGCTTTTCTATTCCAATGGTGTGCCTTCCGATTCCAACCGTGTGCCTTCCGGTTTCGATCGTGTGCCTTTTGAATCCACTCGCCAGAATCGTTGTCCGCCACGAGTGTCTCCAGTATGGCGCCCCGACCACTTCCGGTGCGTCTCACGGCGGCTGGTGGCCGGTTGGGGACACCGCCGTGACCTCGGCCACGTCAGGTTCACCTACCGCACGCAGTCGGCGCCTCCCGGCGACCTCCAAAGGACGCCGGTACTGGGTGACGACATCGTACTCGCTCGCCGCTGGTCTCAGACCTTCGCCGGCCGGTGGCGTCCACGGATCGCCACCATCATCGCACCCACTCGCCGCTGGTCTCAGACCTTCGCCGGCCGGTGGCGTCCACGGATCGCCACCATCATCGTGCCCACTCGCCGCTGGTCTCAGACCTTCGCCGGCCGGTGGCGTCCACGGGCCGCCACCATCATCGTGCCCACTCGCCGCTGGTCTCAGACCTTCGCCGGCCGGTGGCGTCCACGGATCGCCACCATCATCGTGCCCAGTCGCCGCTGGTCTCAGACCTTCGCCGGCCGGTGGCGTCCACGGATCGCCACCATCATCGCACCCACTCGCCGCTGGTCTCAGACCTTCGCCGGCCGGTGGCGTCCACGGGCCGCCACCATCATCGTGCCCACTCGCCGCTGGTTTCAGACCTTCGCCGGCCGGTGGCGTCCACGGATCGCCACCATCATCGTGCCCAGTCGTACGCGTCGGCCCCAGCTGCCGGCAGATTTCAAGCGCGGTCATTACAATGGACTCGCGGGTGCAAATGCGCACATATACACACGCATACAAAGCCAAATTAACGCACCTGCACGCATAAGGACACCGGTATAGCATAGAAACATGCGAACCTTTTTAAGATTAGGAACACTTAAACCCTTGCTCTTATAGGGGGGTGCGACCGCCACCCCTTCGATTTTTTTGAAAAATGGCTCTCCGCAATGTTTCGAAATTGCGTCCAACTTTTTAGCCAGACAACAGGACATGTAATGCGCATGTTTTGACACCAAACGCATGTTCCTAATTGTTTTGGTTTCGGAGCAGCGGCGGTTTTTTAGGAACACTGCACGGTGAGCCACGGCATGAGCGGGCGGGCCGGCGGCAGCCGACGATGCCGCGGAGCACGCGCGGCGGCCGACGTTGTTACACTAACCGAGCCATATATCATAAATGCATGCTCGAAACACGCAGAAACAATCACCACTGTATTCAGAATTGAACAAAGAGAACGCCTGTTCAAGGTCCGTGTAGCCCAAAAAGTAAGATGCAAGCTGAACAACGCGATTTTCAGCGAAATTCAATCTTTGGCCGGCCAGAACGGGTGAACTTTTGACCCGACAACATACAGCCTGCGGGGCTGCGGGGCAGCTGTCTGCCAAACGGCAACACACCGTGTGCAGATGCTTGTTAATTAGTAGCGACACGCTCAAACGCGATCGCCGGTTCGTCGCCGCTGGGCCGGGAGCTGCCTGCACCGAGGACTCGGCGCCCGCAGCCTGACGCGCCGTCCGGCATGTTCATGGCTGACAGTCACACAGAATCGGAGCAGAGTTGAAGGGAGTGTCCCGCCTTTGAGGCATGCTTCAAAAGCATGGTGTAGTGGAACCCCAGGACTAGTTAATGTCCTAGCAGCACTCGATAGCGCCGCTGCCCAAGTATGCTAATTTCAATTACTTTCGAAACCAAATCACGCTGTTGACGCTTCGTAACAGTACTATGCTTCTCCCCTGCAGTTCTTCTCTACGGTGGTCATGACGACCGTGCATACCTCTATTGGTGCGAATGAAATAACACCTATGATTGCCCCAGGGGGCAAGGGCCTGCTACTGAGAAGCTGATTGGTGTCCCAGGTCATGATCTTCGGATCAAATCAGGTCAAACAAGGTCAAACTCCAAGTTGGTCTCCAAAGTGTCCTCCGAACCTAGATACCTGTCCTAAGCAAAATGTCGTATGCCCATTCAAGGTCAGTGACCTTGTTTGACATTTTCAAGATCATGGCGACCAAAATCATACAAGACGGTGTTGAGTTTTGAATTTGAATAAGCGACAAAGTTTAAGCTAGGTAATATGCTCCCAAAATCAAAATCCTGACCTGGGTCATCTTAGGTCAGTCACCTATTCTGACCTATAAGACGTTCATGGAAGATGTCTAATGCGGTTCCTGTCATCCATAAATTCGAAATGATCACCAGAAACTACCCTACACAGCAAGCCCTCGTCATAAAACAGGTTGGTCTTGACCTTGGTCTGACTTGCATGTCCGACCCAAGGTCAATTCAATTTGGTTATCCAGTTGTTATGTTGCCTATGAAAGCGTCTCAGAGATGTAGGCTTCGTCTAACACTCCGTTGTTCCATCAGGTTAAACGATTTCCTTGAAATTGACTTCGCCGAATCTATGACCTGACTTTGATCTCCCGTAGGTCAGCGATCTAGCAAGGTGTATCCAGTTTTGTATGCCAACCAATGCGCTAGTGAACTGTCTACAGCTATGCAAAATTTGACGCGGCCGCATCGCGTTGTTTGGAACCCATTCAGGAAAACCCTTGGGGAGGGGGCACTTTGACCCCCACCCGATCGTGTGTGGAAGTTGGAGTCAGTGCCTCACATGGATCATGTGATGTAGGTCCCGGGGCGAAAATGCGTCTCGAAAAAGCCTCTGTGGTTAACGCTATAGGGGAAAAAAGAGCCACAGTATCAGGCTTCGTTGAATTCGCCGCATGATAGCTTCATATTCGCATATGGTTTTGGCAAAACAGTGTCTCAAGCGTCCGTGACATGTACCACACACACACATTTTGGCTCATTGGTATGTGGCAAAAATTACGGAATATGCACTTTGGAAAAAGAAAGACAAATAAAATCTACCCCCTTCATAGTGATGAGCAGGGGGTCAAATTAGATTTTTCCCTCAGGGTCGCTACTTCATACCGAAATTCTGAACTATCCAGCGGGACCTCGAGAAAACTCGCAGCACTGATCAAATCGTACGCGTTTAATGTTACAATACGCGAACGGCACAAAAAAGTGGATACCCCATTTAAGAAGGCTAGATGTGCAAAAGAAGGACAGCGGGCCCCAAAGAGGCGATGCGAGCAGAGAAGCAGACCACTGCCCGACCGCCCAGCGGGGGGGGGGGGGGAGGGGCAACAGGAACTGACAGCCCAAGGCCGCTGGTTCCGGCTGGTGCGGCATATTTTTTTGGTTGGAATATCGCTTTGGGCTGACTTAATGCATGCTTTATGCTCGCTGCGACAGTCACTATCTTTATTAGATCTAGCACGCATTGGCAGAGAAGAGCAGCCAGGGCTATTACGTGCGAACACGCAGCGTAGCAACTGTTAAAAGACAGATGCACCAATGTGGTCACCTGCCACGGTGCCCGATTTGCAACAGGTGCAGTTTTGACAAGACGAAAAATCCTGCAGTCGTCCAAGGCTCTGCTACACAATTCACGAGTGCGTTTAAAATTACTGACATGTGGCTCAAAAGACGGTTTCATTGTCTGTGGGAAGCCAGGGCCGCGTTATCCCAGAGCTTCATTGTCAAAGTCGCAGTGGACGTAAGTGCATGAGGTTACGGATCTTCCTATGCGTGGGGACGACTGGCCAAATTTTGGTCGCCACGCGGCTACAGAGGCTGTACAAACTGCGCAGCCAGCCCACCCACTGGCCTTGCGCAAATAGGGCAGTTTCGGGCGGGCGACGCCTGCCCTCTTCTACTGCTGACCTCTCCAACAGGCCTTTTATATTTTTGATTGTGGCGGGACATCTCAAATGCCTGAGAACTGGAGGAACCGCAAGATGTGACATTTTGAAATCAATGTTGAATAAATAAATAATTCTCAAATACGATGTGCCAGCATATGCGGTCAATATCTTGATTTAAGGAGAAAATCCATTTCCATATGGGGAAATAAAGCAAGTTGAACGAAACGCTTTATATCCCGGAAACATGCAGCAAATTCTTTGCTCATTATTCACTTTCGGTGGGAGGCGATATTGGATTTTCTTAAGCTTCATAAACTGAGCTTAAACCAAAATAGATGGGTGCATTTTTAAACCGCATCATATGAAGATAACTTCAAGCAGTGTACCGTTTATGCGTACAATGTGTTGGTAAAAACGTCATATCATGATTTTTAGAAGTTTGACACCTGGAGCGTAACCTAACATATTTTGATTGTCTCACCTGAACGTTCTTAGCTCTTCACCTGCAGCGATAAATAAAAAGCAGATAAAAGTGAGCGCAACCCCTTCATCAGTTTGAGAGCGCGGTTCTGCGGTGGGGTGCACGCGCTGCGCTGCTGCCCGGCTGCCGCCGGGTGTTTGTGCCTCGCCGGCTGCCGACATCGCGCCTCCCCACAAGAGCGACTTTACGCTGGGCACCCGTTGGTCAGCATACAAGAGAGATGACGCTGGCGCACGACTCGGCACGTTGTGACTCCGGTGCACCCAACATCAACACAAACTCATGTGAGCCACAGAGCTATGATGAAGTGGGTGATCTGAGCTTTGACGGAACGGTAGGTCCGTTCAGGCACCATGAAAACCTGTCTTCCCGTAAATGGTTGTGCGCCCTTAACTACGAAACCCCACCTGCACCGTTTAGCTAATGCAATTATAATATTCAAACGGAGCAAAAACGAAACGAGATGCACTTAACAAAATCGGCTGTCCTGAACCCGATGGTGCGCCCGAATTGACAGGCATTCCGCACAGCCGGCGACTCACATTGGCAGGGGTCCGCTGAGTATCAGCCCTGGGAGCCCATCCCGACCTTCATGAATCTACTCAGACTAGATACATTCGGCGCCCCATCACGCTCATTCCTAGCATACGCATCCGCTGGCGCCCCCATCTCCCCACTCATTCTTGGCTCGCACACGGGTATAACCCTCCCATCCCCCCTCCTCCTTATCCAGCGCCTTGACATTACCATTGGCCGGCATGCACGAGCCCTCGCTGAATTAAATGAAATTTGCTTAACGCATTTCAACCATCCAACGGAGCCACATTTATGCAATATCTAAAACATATACGACAACTTTGTCATCAGCTTGGGACCGACGCCGGCCTCAGGTGTACCGAGGCTGGACGACGACTGGTTCCTTAGCCTGACCGCTAGGGTGACGGCTCCCTATTTGAACGACATTCCTTCACGTGTCGTCCGCGGTGGGTCACCCACCACTGCTACCGGCCCCGCCCACCACCCAATGCTTTCCACAGCCGCACAAACGCCTTCGGTAGCGCCTCGTCCAGCACGGACACGTCGCCCCCGGTACTTCTGAGCCCTTCCCTCTCGTCTGCCGGAGTGAGTTTTGCAAGGCACCGCCCTACAGCGTCCGCCTACCCGCCCAGAGGCCTGCAGGTAAACTGCGCGTTTGATAGGACGTCGGAGTGCCTCGGCAGCAGCAGACAACGAGCGCTCGGAGTAGCCTACGGTACGCTTCACGGTCTTCACGGCCGGCATACTCCGGAGGCTCGGCCTGACTGGCCTGTCTGACAACCTGGTCCCTCGCCGCCCTCCCTATAGGCGTCGATGGCGGGGTCTCTATCCGTCCCAAGCATCACGCCATCAAAAGATTCGTTGTGCTGACGTAATAAATGTCAGGATACGTCACAGACCTAAAATGACTTCGATCAACGTCTTGCTTCAAGGAAAATTCGTCTCGGATATTTCTGGACGCAGATTGTAACTTCAAAAGTAGTAACTATTCCGAATGGGTTTGGTAGTTTTGAATTAACTGATAACAAAATAAGTAAACTTTTGCTTAGAAAAAGTATCTGGGTTAAAACTGCTTGCGTGAGGTCTGAGGACACCTGGGATACGGATTTCAAGCTTGACCCTATTTGATTCGGTTTGATCCGAAGGCCACGATCCCGGCCGAGCGCGTTGCATTCAAACGTCTCGCGTGCTAACTGATCTGATGATCGGTAGCCGATCATCATATCGGTTAGCACATGCGACCATTCGGGCGTGTGCCAACCGATCTTTGTCGACGGCTTTGCCAGTTGGTGCTTGGCGTTTCAAGACACGCCCCTCACTGTCTTCCGCGGAGATGTCACCGACCAGCCCAGTCTTGATCTGTCTTTTTTGGCTGTGAAACTTCTGTCACGGTGTTTGCTCTTAATGGTGTGCGAATGTTCATGTTCGCTCTTAATAAAGTGACTGAACACCTGCGATTAGCATAGCTCCTGCCGCCAACTGCACTGCCGGAAGCAAATCCTTTCTGTCTCCTGTTGCTAAGCAGCTTGGTTTGCCGCCTAACCAGAGTAATTGCAGTCGTCGCCACATTGGACAACCAGATTTAAGGAAATGTTCCACATTTGTATGGGTTTTGAACTGAAAAAGCCTTTTTGAAGATCACTCGGTGCGGTTCACGGCCCCGCCCTTCCTAAAAATAAACCTCTAGTTTCTGAGCTATACGTCGGCCGAGATGTGCCGACCATTTCGAGAGACTACTGCAAGGTTGCTCAGGCCTCCATGAAGCCATAATAACGTCGTTCAAATTCTGCCATTCCATAAGCCATGTGGCGATAAAGACCAAACATAATATAATTCATGAATTCTAATTATAATAAATGATGTATCTTTATATTTATTATATAGATAAAAAATAATATTCATCAAAAATATCCGATTCGAACTGTGGTGGCATTCGTGGGCACGATTTTCAAATATAACAGCTGTCAACTGGCTGTCAATCAATGTTGCGCAAGGCATGATGACATAATCACACCATGACGCATTGAGGATTATGTTTACTGAATATAGAAATTGCGTTGTCTGCAGCAGCCTTCTCCCCTTAAAAGTGTACCAACAGTTACAAGTGGGCTTAATTCATCATATCTGATGCTTGACTACGCATCTTTAAATGTGGAACGCTCCCTCCAACATGGACGTTGTTGTTCCATGAACTGCTTGCCAACTGAGAGAGATGTCAGCCAATGTGCAATTAAGAAACCTCTCGGACTGTTAATCTTCCACCCAAACTAAGCACGTGGTGGAAAAGCACTTGAAAGGTGAAGACATGCAAAGCGTGCAATGGCCGGCCTACTGCGGCCGTGCGGTGGCGACAATGACCTGTGAAAACGCCAGGGGCCAGCTCGGCCAGAGGGCGGGCAAATTAGCAAGAATACTTTCTAGGGAAGGGTTCTCATTGTCCGAGTCAAGGGTACACGGGTTTTATTGAATAGTACTCTTATTTGCGTCCGTAAAATCCATCACAAATCAGTCCAAACCCACCGTCAAAAGCAACGCTAGAGAACCCAAAATCATTATAAAAACCAACGTTATTATGGTTATAAAATTACGCGATGTTTAAACACTGGTCCGTCGCTGACTTGGCGCTCGATCTGGAGACAGTCGCTCGTGATACAAACTACAACATATTCTTGTGCATGTGAGTGCGATTTGCACAACAATGTCGAAGTGGACTTTGTCATCGAGTTGATTGGGAAGCATGATGAACAGCAACAAATCTCTTGAAACGTGCTGAAAATGTACCGCTGATGCATTCTGCGTGATTTTTTGCATGCTCTGGAGCGTTTCTCGGCATCATCTGGTCATTATGCAGTCAGAACTGCACTGGGATAAACCTGAACAGAATAAATTTCACTTTCTTGCGGCCGATTGCCAAAGCTGTGAATGTGACATTTGTCACGTTCTCTGTTGCATCGGTCAGACTCCAGGGTGTCTAAAGAGATCGCGCTGTTAAAGAGAATGCTCTACATTTAAAAATATTGGAGCATTTAGCGGATGTGATGAAACATGCCCACTTATGACTATGTTATACGTCTCTGAGACAGTTTCTTAGGGAAATTGAAGAAGTATGTTGAAGATTACGAATTCTGTTGACCTTAGGTTGGGTACGACAGTCTAGCCCAGGCCAAATCCAACCTCATTGTTTATTGGAAAGCATACGCCAAGGGACACTTTCTGGTGCTCATTTCGAATGTTTCCATGATAGGGACCGCAACAGGCATCTTCCATTGACTTTCTTGATCTAAAATAAACCAGATCGGGCTTTCTAAGGGACATGCTGCCTAGAACACACCGCCGTGCCATACTGTCATACCGCCAAACACATCCTTGATGCTTATGCAAATTCAAAATGAAAACAGAATCGTAGGTTTTTCATTGCCATGACCTTCTGAAGGTCAGATCGAGTCACTGACCTAAGATGAGCACCAGTGAGTTTTTGTTCAGAACGGATTTGTATGAAGTCGCCGGGGGGCACTTTGTACATAAACCTGTAGTCTCGCTTTGTTTGACCTTAGTTAACCAGAAGTTCATGGCCTAGGAATCTTCAGTTCTTATACGAGTGGGTTTGCATGCAGGCCAACCCACCCTGTCAATTCGGTGTCTCTAGTTCTTTTAGCTTTTTAGATCTTAGGGGCCAAACTGACCACCACCCGAGCGTGTGGTATTCAACTAGCCGCCCGGGCGCGTGGAATGAACACGAAACAGAAACCGGGTGCCGTGTTCCAGACGCTATCAACGCGTTACACTAGCACGATGCAATTTTCCAGAGTTCCATCAGATATCTTCTAGGTGAAGCCAGTGGCCGTACAATTGATAGGAGCTTTCTCCAACTGGTCTTCTGGTCTGGTCTGGCCTGGTCCAACTGGTCTACTGGTCACCTAGTTTTCCTTTACCGGGTCGTTACGGCCGCAAGACTTGCCCCTGTGTCCAAGAGAGGTGATGAGCGCCATGGCTGATGTGTCCAAGGGAGGTGATGAGCACCATGGCTGATGTGTCCAAGGGAGGTGATGAGCGCCATGACTGATGCGTCCAAGGGAGGTGACGAGCGCCATGGCTGATGTGTCTAAGGGAGGTGATGAGCGCCATGGCTGATGTGTCCAAGGGAGGTGATGAGCGCCATGGCTGATGTGTCCAAGGGAGGTGATGAGCGCCATGGCTGATGTGTGCAAGGGAGGTGACGAGCACCATGGTGATGAGCTGGTGCTCCCGATCGTGGTTGATCCGTATTTTGATATTTGGAACACCCTTCGAACAGCCAACAACAAGGGTTCAGAATTTCAAAACATGCCGATGACAAGTAAAACGAATAGCGGGATCATGAAACGGCAGGAACGTAATGCACGTGAGGCGCACTGACAAACTGGCAAAAAAGGAGACCGTAGACATTAAAAAGGAATCTGCTCCAAGCAACATTCGGCGTAAGTTAAAACACCATGTTACGCAGTGGTTTGAATGGGAGTGAGAACAAGAAGCTTTCATTGAGCTCAGGGGCATTTGTCCTCACCATGCGCCTGTTGACGTGGCTCGTAACGAAAGGCACTCGGAAAAAAGTTACTGGCAGTTGCCAGGTTGCATGGGGCCCCAAACATGCACTGGTAAGTTTTGAAGCAAGAACCGTTAAGACGCCTTTCACAGCCTGGAACGAGTGTGGTGATAACAGAGATGATTGTTACCATCGCACGAGCGATACCAGGATAGAGACGGTCTGAGTCAGTCACCTTTGGAAACCTATCCATGTAGGGCTTATCAATGCTTTAGAATACTTTTGCCGGCATCCATTACCGTACCATGCAACCACAGCCATTGAGCAGCTGCGCAGTGAGCAATTTCTTGCCATCCACATGCTCAATGTATCAGGTGGGAAATAAATATGTCGTGATTATATGTGTGTATGGCGGAGCCTCGCAACGCA
The DNA here is from genome assembly GCF_011947565.3 of Pollicipes pollicipes. Classification (NCBI taxonomy): domain Eukaryota; kingdom Metazoa; phylum Arthropoda; class Thecostraca; order Pollicipedomorpha; family Pollicipedidae; genus Pollicipes; species Pollicipes pollicipes. Next base: position 1,652,963 of record NW_023596545.1, read on the forward strand.
CACGCACGTGTTTTCTCTCGTTTTGTTCCATGACACGCGCTCTGTAGTTTTAGCTAACTGCCACCTCTGCGTTCAAGGGACTGCTGGACATGGCCCGACATGCAATCAAGCGGCATTGGGTGCATGCCCCAGAGCAGGCGTATTATTTGGCCCAACTGAAATTGAGCGGTCATCTAGCAACTGACCAACGCTGGCCAACCCAGGGCACGCCGCAGTATTCTGTAGTGCGTAAAACCCTTCGCAGTTTGGTGGAAGGGTGAACACGAAGCTATCCACTGAACACTGGGCTGTGCTTGGTAGGCACCCAGAACCCACAGCCACCCATGCAAGCCACGGGGCAAAATTGTCAGTTTGTTTTGGTCAACGAGGTCAGATACCACATCAAAAAGACAATTCAGACTTCACTGCCAAACCCGGTACGTCCGGCGTACCGCAACTTCGAAAATGCAGGAAGTTTCTGAGACGCGGGTGCAGGGACCTGCGCTCATTGTAGCCCTCAGGGGCACTTGCCTTTCGCGCTTACCAAATTTACGACATGTATAAATGTATGTACGTGACAAAATATTGACAGCTGAAGAAATCCTGGTAAGTAGGTCAAAATGGCGAGATCTAGTCGTGTACAATCTTGCTTAGCAACACGCAAGAAGGTTTCCAGTGGTAATTTTTTAGTCGTCCCTCACCTCCATTGTAATATCCTGCGCACGCCCTTGGACGGATCGGTACTGAACCCAAATAAACGGAAGGTAAGGTAAAAAATAACCTTACAGGGCATCACAACAGTTCCATCTGTCGTCACTAAGGACCTTTTGAAATCCATCCAAAAATAGCCCAGGAAGTGGGCAACAGTGACCCAGCCGTGCGGCAGACGCTGACCGTGATCTCTTCCCTGTGTTCTTTCTCCCTTGCACGTGACCATCAGGTAGAAGGTGACAGAAGTCGATAGTCCGAAATTCCAACTGCCAGATTGAGGCCTCAGAGCTGCTAGACACCCTGTGGGAGAGGGCGCTGAACAGGCGATACGCGGCTCCACGGTCACGGCCAACAAACAACACGACGCCGGCAGACTGAGGCGCTTCCGGAGACCGATGGTGCACAACCCCGAGGGCGGAGGAGAGATTATCTGGTTCTAACGTGAGGAGTGATTCCTTACAAGTCAAGGAAGGCCGCGACCTGGCTGGAGCACCACTTTATAAAGCACATCATCAGCCGAAAGTCGGACAATCCAGCTGGCGATCCAGATGTTTATGACCTTCCTACATGTTTATTTATGGGCGTTCCTGGAATGTCAAGTTTGAGGGAGGAGCCCGTAAAACTTCAGTGATCTGTATAGGGCCATCAGCCAGATGAGGCGCGAGATCACGCCTGACACGCGCGTCGGGGCTACCGGTGACCTGGCAGGGTGTGCAGACCTCCTCATCCTTCAAAAAGGGGTCACCCGGTGAGCTGGCAGGGTGTGCAAACCTCCTCACCCTTCAAAAAGGGGTCACCCGGTAAGCTGGCAGGGTGTGCAGACCTCCTCATCCTTCAAAAAGGGGTCACCCGGTGAGCTGGCGGGATGTGCAGACCTCCTCATCCTTCAAAAAGGGGTCACCCGGTGAGCTGGCAGGGTGTGCAGACCTCCTCATCCTTCAAAAAGGGGTCACCCGGTGAGCTGGCAGGGTGTGCAAACATCCTCACACTTCAAAAAGGGGTCACCCGGTAAGCTGGCAGGGTGTGCAGACCTCCTCATCCTTCAAAAAGGGGTCACCCGGTGAGCTGGCGGGATGTGCAGACCTTCTCACCCTTCAAAACGGGGTCACCCGGTGAGCTAGCAGGGTGTACAGACTTCCTCATCCTTCAAAACGGGGTCACCTGAAGCACCTGACGCTTAATGTTCCCTGAGTAACGACCAAGTGTGAGCGATGTTATGACACATGGTCATCTTTAGGTAATTTTTGCATCGTTGCATTTGTCACGTGACTCGTGATCTTTATGGTGTGGGAAAATTAAATTCGGACATTCTTTTATTTCCACCGTGCACCTGTATCGCCATCGCAAACGGCAGGTGACAAGAAATAAACTACGATGCAAGATGTAGGTACTATATGCAGGTAGGTACTTTCCGGCAGTGCGTATAGCAAATGCACACTAATAATCTGATCCGCAAACTACAGACTGCAATGTCTGTGCTGACAAAGTACGAGAGAGGTCAGCAACTGATCTATTGCATGCTATAAAATAAAACTGCGGACACTTTATGAACTTCTTTTTACCGGTTGACATAATCTTTTAACGCTGATATTCAATAGTGTACGCATTACTGCATGTTAAAAACAAGGCAGGGGCAAATGTCCCCGGCGGCCAGATTATGCGTACGTCTCTTGTTTAAGTCACGGTGTTGTATATGCGAGATCTTTTTCATGAAGACAGATCTTGAGTCGATTGTAAGCGAACCTACATGTCGGACAACTGTGAGATTTGCTCGCGACTTGTAGCAGGTATGTACATTCCCCCGCACCTCGCGGCTGTCTGCACGTCTTCGTCCACTCGAGCGGCTGATGCCTGACAGTCATCCTTAAAAAGGTCTCCCAATGGGTACATTTGTGAGCCGCCCGTGTGTCTGGAATATCTTTTGCACACATCAGTTCATGATTTTGTAGATGAGGCTGTTCCTTTTCTCCTCCGTCACAACCGTCCGGACACGATAGCCTCGTGTCGCTTTCACCCCGGGTCGTCGATAACACACAGGGGGATGTCGTGCATGGGCTGTGATCCAAGTGGGGTTTCATCCGCTCTGTACAGGGCGGTGACGTCACTGGTGCCGAAACTTTGATATTTCGCTGCCGCTCGCCATGAGGCATAACGCTGTGTTGCAGTCTTAACATTGGAAATCCACGCACAGATAATGAGCAGTCTGTTAGCGGGAGGTGCACATGACCGGCCAATTACGCCAGCACCAGTGAGCCAATTACACCAGAGAGCCATTCATGTAGGATGTAATGGCCAGTATGACGGTGTGCATTGCATGTCTATGTCGTTAAGCATTAAAATGCAATGGCATAAGAAGTGACAATGCGCACACGAAAATTACACAAGACAGGATGGCTGGAGCATCGGGCTCCCTTCCCGGGTTCTTCTACATAGCCGACAGACTCTCAACTTTCGCCAGTTCCCGAGGTGGTATTCATGCTTTCCAGCGACGTCTTCAGCACCATATGGGCGTGAGAACAAACTCGCCATCACCTGGTATATCTGATATTCGAACCATCGCTAGCGTATAAAGGAGGTGCCAAATTTGACCAAACATCACGCCTTGGTGGGCCCTTAGCCAGAAAAACACGGGCACCAGTGACACATTACCAAGGGTCATTTGGCCCTCCCGGAGGGCTGTCAATGAGCGTCATTGTCTTTCTCTGGAATCGAAGTTGCTCCAACAGAATTTGTGATGCGTGGAATAAGATGTCACTGACCTGTCAGCCATTCTCATTTCAGTGAGCAGTACGTCTAAACTGAACCGTATTCTTTGCTTTCACCCAGTGGCTGCCCCACATTTCGATCCAGGGCTTTTGAAAGGACGAAGGCGGTCGTGCTAGAGGTAGGCGCTAGACTGTGTTAATCACCTTACACTCGGCCCATCCGACTATCTCGATCCCCCGGGGATCCAAAATCTAGGGTAAAATATGAGGACAACGGCGCACATTTCACGACCAATAATTTACACAATTTAACGCTTCTGATCTGGAGAGCACAAGCCCTTGCGATTTCGAGCGGACTGCATTAGGCCGGAAAACTGAGCCATTTTCGCCTAATTGGTGGCCTCTAAATAGTGCAGGCAGACAAAGTCCTTTGGGTAAATATCATAAGATGAGTGGATAACACATCAAAACATATCTCAATCTTCTTATCTTGCCTCTAACTTTTCAATAAAAGGATATAAGGTGATTACGCAACAGTGTTGACACCATGCAATTGCCACTTTGCGTAATTTGCAGGCGGTAACATCTTTGCAGATGATGGTGTAATCTTATGTTTGCAAATGTTGAATATTCATATACCAACTAGACAACCATACAAGTATTCCTTTATTGAAGACAACGAAGCTCGGAGCTCCAGCGTGGATACACCTTAGAATATCTCGACCATACTATATATGCTATGCTGTATGCATGCTATATATATATATATATATATATATATATATATATATATATATGTATGTATGTATGTATGTATATAAGGACGATGAGGATGAGGGCGATGCTCCTGAGCACCTATCAAAGTCACGATGTGATCAAATGAGCGAGAAAGTATCTGTTGAGCTCTAGTAGCCCCAGTAGCTCATCCATCGCCATAGCGATTGGTGCTGGACTTGAAGCAGTCCCTTGAACCTCCCTGGCCAAACTGACCAGTTCAATCCGCCCTTGCCGGCCGCTGGTGACTGTGGTCAAATTGTCATGAAAACTGCCCGGGTCCCCCCGGTGTCATGCAAGTCACCTAGGTACACCCGCCCTTGCCAGCTACTGGCGGTCACATTGTCATGCAACTCACCCATTATGGCACGAGTCCTTTACCCACACCAACTCGTCTAAGACGTGGCTGCGGTGAGCCATGGGAAGCCCTGTCAGGAGTCTAGCCACGTTCGGAATTATACGATGGTATCTCTCTTGCCGTTTGTGGGACCGCCTGGCCTCTTTGTCAGCCATAAACAAGGCCCCGCCGCGTCTACCAACTGCAACGGAGATCCTTCTGTCGTGCGTCAGTGCGAGGACGGCTGATTACCGCTTTGTGGGTGCTTTAACATTGCATATGATTCTGACACCAACCTCTTGCTGCAGACTAGCGGGATCCCCGCCGTTTCTGGAAGCTGTGAGGACGGTCTGTCGTACCTAGCATCTGATCCATTCAATTAGGAGCAGGCAGGCAGCCAAAAGCTTTCGTAGGGAAAGTGTTGAATTATCTCAACAATCGAAAATCGAAGCAGAAACTGCCGGGGATCTAGTGTCAATGTCTTGGATCAGGGGGGAGTGGAGGCCCCGATCTCCTCAGCCCTCCCTTGGATACTTCCCTGATGAAGGATAAGGTTGTACCTCACGATTCTGCGGTTTTCACGGCTAGGAGATTCGACCTTGGCTCAGCCTCCAGCCGTACATATTCTGAGCTTACCAGAACTTTGGTTGCCCCACAGCCTCCGTGCTCACCATAACCAAACTCCAACGAGTAGGTTCAACAGTACAGGCTCACCGACGGTGAAATCCGGGTCAGCAAAATAATCCAACCAAGCTGTAAACCATAGCTTCCTGCGTCGATCGAAATAAAGTCACAGGGAACGAGTAATGTCACAAACGTCAGGATAAGTCATGAGGCACCTAATATCCAATATACGATGAAGGCTCAATTCCTCACTGTCGCAAAACCTCTGGGGTTACATGAGACCCATGGTGTCAACCAGGGCTTTAAACCATAGACAGAGTTGGGGTCATTGGGTCTACATTGGGGCGTTCCCGACCGACAAACTGCCGTTTACGTACGGCGAGTTCGATGGGTCTACACCGGGGCGTTCCCGACCGACAAACCGCCGTTTACGTACGGCGAGTTCGAGGCGTGTCGTGTTTGCCGATGGCTCGGTTGTCTTTGAAATCCAGTTCTTGGCCTCGAACTACGGCCCATGTCCGCCATCATTTGCACATTTAAAAACCTCAGTCAGAATACCAGCTAAACAGGAAAGTGGGAAAGCTGACTGCTTACAAAAAAATGGTAATCATTAAAATGACGCTAGCTTGCATGACTGGACCTGGAAGGCGGTTGCAGTGTTCATGCTTCAAGGCCGTCAGTTTTGGGCTCTGCACATCTGGCTACCATTCAGTTGGTTCGAGACGAGCCAAGGTGACTCAGTCCAGAGTTGGAGCGGCAGCTTCCGCCAGCTTGAGCTCCAGCAGGCTCTACATCTAGCGATGGATAGCTGGTCCAGTCGTCTGCAGCTGCGCGGCGCCTCGTGTACCGCTGGCTTCGCTTACGGCCAGCCGACCGTCGCCAGACCTAGACGACTTTGCCTGCGAACCACTCCATGTCAGGCCTACGGGAGTAACGCCCGAACCGGCTCCGATCAGCTCCAGCTCCAGCCAGTTGCAGCGCCGCCGACCGCCAGGTCTAGACGACTTTACCTGTGAACCACTCCATGCCAGGCCAACAGGAGTAACGCTCGAACCGGCTCCGATCAGCTCCAGCTCCAACCAGTAGCAGCTCCAGCTCCAGCTCCATCCAGCTGCAGCGCCGCCGACCGCCAGGTCTAGACGACTTTACCTGTGAACCACTCCATGCCAGGCCAACAGGAGTAACGCTCGAACCGGCTCCGATCAGCTCCAGCTCCAGCCAGCAGCAGCTCCAGCTCCAGCCCCATCCAGCTGCAGCGCCGCCGACCGCCAGGTCTAGACGACTTTACCTGTGAACCACTCCATGTCAGACCAACAGGAGTAACGCTCGAACCAGCTCCGATCAGCTCCAGCTGCGGCTCCAGCTCCAGCTCCATCCAGCACCGGCGGCAGTCCAGCTTGGATCAGGCCCCAGCTTTGGCCAGCCCCAGCTCTGGCCTGCCCGTGCTCTGGCCAGCCCCAGCTCCGGCTCAGACTCTAAGACAAGTCTCATCGTAAGTCTTGACAAGTCTCATCGTAAGTCTTCATGTTCGAAAACAGGTATTTGTATGTTGCTAGCAGCCAATGAGGTGAATGACTGACATGTATATGATGCATAATATCGTAACTTAAATGTGTGAACTTTCTAATTCGTCCAAAAACAAGCGAAAAAGAGCATGCATCTTTGGCTCGCAGAAAACTTCATGCTAAAATCCGTGAGACTAGGCCCCACCAAGTCGCGGGATTTATTCTATACGTCTGAATAAAACCCCCTTCACATCGTAATCCAGCTGCCTTCAGAGTTAGGTGCGACGTCGACAGAAAAGCCAATATGCTGGTATGTAGATTTCACCAACCATCTGATAACTATCTTTCCTACAGAGTTTTGAGCATTCTGTGCGTCATGCTCCGAACAGCTTGGCAATAATGATGGTGACTCGTTGGTGCAGGACCGGTGACTAGCTCACTACGTGACTATCTTTCGTTGACCACCTTACTACGCCCATGACACAACCAGCGCCATGCTCTTTTTGTGTGAGCACTTGATTAATGATTCAGATAACTACTGACTAGTACGGGATATAACCTGCCGTGCGAAAATGAATTTCGTCTAGACAACTTAACGTCCCGTTGTTTCTGACGCGGTGCGTCATTGTAGAATAATTAGGTCGCGACATATATTGGCATCACCCGATCAGAATGAGCTTTGGATATCGGTGCGTCTAGTTCTCACCAGCTTTGGATATTGATGCGTCTAGTTCTGACCGGCCCTGGATATCGGTGCGTCTAGTTCTGGCCAGCCTTAGATATCGCTGCTCTCAGGTCTGACCAGCCTTGGATATCGGTGTGTCTAGTTCTGACCGGCCTTGGATATCGGTGCTCTCAGGTCTGACCAGCCTTGGATATCGGTGCGTCTAGTTCTGACCGGCCTTGGATATCGGTGTGTCTAGTTCTGACCGGCCTTGGATATCGGTGCGTCTAGTTCTGACCAGCCTTGGACATCGGTGCGTCTAGTTCTGACCGGCCTTGGATATCGGTGTGTCTAGTTCTGACCGGCCTTGGATATCGGTGCGTCTAGTTCTGACCAGCCTTGGATATCGGTGCGTCTAGTTCTGACCAGCCTTGGATATCGGTGCTATCAGGTCTGACCAGCCCTGGATATCGGTGTGTCTAGTTCTGACCGGCCTTGGATATCGGTGCGTCTAGTTCTGACCGGCCTTGGATATCGGTGCGTCTAGTTCTGACCAGCCCTGGATATCGGTGTGTCTAGTTCTGACCGGCCTTGGATATCGGTGCGTCTAGTTCTGACCGGCCTTGGATATCGGTGCGTCTAGTTCTGACCAGCCCTGGATATCGGTGTGTCTAGTTCTGACCGGCCTTGGATATCGGTGCGTCTAGTTCTGACCAGCCTTGGATATCGGTGCGTCTAGTTCTAACCAGCCTTGGATATGGGTGTGTTCAAGTCTGACCAGCCTTGGATATCGGTGCGTCTAGTTCTAGCCAGCCTTGGATATCGGTGTGTTCAAGTCAGACCAGCCTTGGATATGGGTGTGTTCAGGTCTGACCAGCCTTGGATATCGGTGTGTCTAGTTCTAACCAGCCTTGGATATCGGTGTGTTCAAGTCAGACCAGCCTTGGATATGGGTGTGTTCAAGTCTGACCAGCCTTGGATATCGGTGCGTCTAGTTCTAACCAGCCTTGGATATCGGTGTGTTCAAGTCTGACCAGCCTTGGATTTCGGTGCGTCTAGTTCTAACCAGCCTTGGATATCGGTGCGTCTAGTTCTGACCAGCCTTGGATATCGGTGTGCTCAGGTCTGACCAGCCTTGGATATGGGCGTGTTCGGGTCTGACCAGCCTTGGATATGGTTGTGTTCAGCTCTGACCAGCCTTGGATATGGGTGTGTTCAGGTCTGACCAGCCTCGTGACCGCCGGCTCAGCGGTCGGGCTCACCCGAGCCAGCGCAGCAGACGGTCTGCCGTCCAGCACCAGGTCAGGTGCTGACCCCACCGAAGCCCGCACGCCGGACAGCACCACCAGTCAGCGCAGCCCTGACGCTGGAGCTGGACCAGGCACCGGTCCCGCGCAGCCCTGACGCTGGAGCTGGACCAGGCACCGGTCCCGCGCAGCCCTGACGCTGAAGCTGGACCAGCCATCGGTCCCACGTAGGCCAGCGCAGCGGGCGGTGCCACAGCAACGGGTACGACGGCTGGCATACCTGCTGAAGGAATCCCCCGAGCTGGTCAGAGAACTGCTGGGGTGGAAACAAGGCAAAGAAAACAACGAATGATATCCTTTTTATCACCCGGTGCGATTTCAGTCACCCATTAGGCCACTTTCCCGTCTGCGACCGCCTCGAGTGAGGCGCTTCATCCGTCCAGATGGGTCAGTTAGTTAGAGCGCCTGCTTCCGATCCACCCACCCGTGGCGGGGTGGGTTCGAGTCGCTTTAGGGCGCTCGCTATTTGTCCTTGACAGGTATGGCCTGCGGCCGGTGGCAGCGGTCGCGCCAAAGGCCATTTCACATCTGAGGGCAAGACGGACCGCGCTGAGCACTGCGGCATGTTAGACTTTCGCCACTAAATTCTGCCATTGTCTGGCATTGCGCGATGGGACGGTAGGGGTTAGAGCTCGCACAACAAGCACTGCTTAGCATAAGCTGTGATCCAAGAAATCCGTGCATTTTAAGGGTTCGGATCAAATCTTTAAAGACAATCCCGGTTTCTCAGGATCTGATTGTAAGCTCGTAAAGTTCACACGCCAATCAATGGCCAGTTTTTGTAAAAGTTTACGGCAGCACCTTTGACCGAAAACTCGCGACGCAGCGACGTCACAAGTAACGGAAACCATCCATCAATACGCTCTAACTATTTCAGCGCCGTTTTCAATCCGTCGTATTTTTCACATGCCCTTGTAGCTAACACTAAACGGGCCAGATGCAACTGAGCGGACCCCAACACTTTAGAATCATGCTATGCTGTCAACAAAAGCCAGTGTCCAATGTCATATGGTAGACGTGTCAGGCCAAGGTTAGGTTTCCGAATTGGATGTTAGTTACTTGCTCTTCCGGCCTAAGTGTAAAAAATTGTTTCATATATGTGTGCCACACCGTCGGATCCCCCACATAAGGTGCAACAAATCAATCTGGTTCAACCCTCGTGAGTTGACCTAACATGACCTCTGCTGGTGACCTGGTGTGGCCTCGCATGATGTGACAGACTCTCACTGGTAGACAGACTAGTTTATGCACTGCAGTAAAGCAATCCATAACCAGAAAAAGTATAAATTACCCTATGCGTGGGTAAAAATCGCCGCGCCAGCTATGGCGTAACCAAGAGAGCATAACCAAGTAGTCTGAACTGCATCGGAACAAATTCGCTTCAAGTGGTATTAAATTCATCATTTTTAAGTTATGATCTTTGAAGACTGAGACACGTCAAAACTTAACAAGTTTTCCAAAACTTAAGGACGGCTTCAATGTTGTATGACTTGGAGAAAAAAATCACTGGAGTCTTTTTGGGCCTAGATGCATATATTTTTATGAAACAGAAGTTAAGCGAGCTTAACGTAACTTTATAACAACAAACCATCGTCCTCCAGTCGAGCCCTATCATTGTTGAGATTAGTGGGATGACCGGAAACAAACGATTTTCTAGGTTTTCAAAAACGTCGAACAAGTCCACAGCCGGGTACATGGGGCTGCCCACAGCCTGGGTGCACCTGTATGCGTAAACCAATTCCAATGATATAACACCAGCTAACGCCGTAACTGCTTAACGCATAATGTAAAATCACGAAGACTCAAATTGCTCATATAAATGTGTCAATGATCTCTCTATAGGCATTAATGATTTCCAGGCCTTAAAAGTGGCCCCAAAAAGATCATTTAAAACGCGACAGGCTGTTCAGCGGACATTACCTTGGGCGTGTCCATGGCTGCTCTACGTTCTTCTGATCCTGGTCGTAACATTGATAAGATATCGCTTACGCGGCATGCGAACGTCACTCCGTTCTACCCATAAGCGCGCACTGCTTATTTGCCATTTGCGACGCCTTTTCATCGCCGAATTTTGGCACCTGCTAGACGCTTTATTGTCATAAATCGTCAACTGCGCACACCTGTCAACCTAGTGGACAGGTATGCATAGTGTGTAGCGCATGCAGACAGATTGCTTACTTGCCATTTTCGATGCCTTTTCATCGTTGATGCTTCGCCAGCTGTTCGACGCTTTATGGTTATCGTTTGTCAAGTTCGCACACCGTTCTACCTAGCCAAGATAAGCCACCGGTATGCCCACACGGGAGCCTGTGGTGTTTTCAGTTCTGGCTGTGGACGACATCATCGTCCTAGTTTACTGATGTGGTCCGAAGGTCTTGGGAAAAATTAGGTGCATGGCTTTTGCAACAGAACAAACAGTACAGTGACGATAGCAGAGCCGCTAACCCAAAACTTCACGAAATATTCATTGAGTTGCATGCCGATGGATGTGGTGGACATTTAGCAGCAATCGTCACGGGCGAAAGCACTGGTGGGGCAGCAGTTGTCACGCTCTTCCCTAAAGATGACATGAGAGCATTAACCAGATAATACATTTACATCGGGTCAAACTTGCGTTACAAATACGGAACCTCAACTCACTCCGACCTTTAAGAGTTTAACACAGAAAGCTCCCCAACTTTATTTGTCTTAAAATTACAAGAAGCCCCGATACCGCAAAGCCGCTTTCCATCCCAGGGTATGAAAGAGACTGATAGGGCTCCCAATACCGAACAGTGCAATATTCGCAAGGATTTTCGTTGATGTTATGAGCTAAAACACTGTCATTGCCGGAAGCACCAGAACAGCATACCCCGCTCCGACGGAGCCCACGCTGAGGACATTTTCAGAACTGTTACAGTGCATGGGCAAACTCGTGGTGAAAAGATTTCCAGAAATTAAGTCATAATATGTCGCATATTCCTTCTTGGTAAACTAAAGACAAGGCAGTTGTGAGCAGTCCGAATTCATTAAAATCAAGCGTCGTGATCCTTCACGCATATTGAACGTGACCAATGCACCGATCGTTCTCACCACTCGCATGCAGTGTACCTTGCTGAGATTCCATTTTGTGTAATAATCTCACAAAACAGAAGCCATCTAGCATTGTCCGATTAATGATAACTTTTCAAGGCTATCTATCCAATGGATAAGGGCCACACACACAAGGGACAAGGAACAAGGGACTTTGTCAGTATGTAAATGATGGACATTGTTTTGAGAGTTCTTGATAACCAAACAGACCCTACGCCCCTTTCTTATGGTGTTATCGCCTATTTATCTGTGATTTTAAAAATGAACTTGTGTTCACATACTTGATAATGGTGCTTTCCGTAAGTTATTGTAATACCGGTCGTATTTCCGTAATAACGACAAAGAATGGCCAACTTATTCCATTATGTAGCACGAAACGCGATTCCTGATTGAGACCTGCATATATTGCTCGATACAGATGCAGAGCCAACCAATGTTCATAATATTGGAAATGGTCCCCACGGACGTTGGATCTGAAAGGCACAACGTTAATATTATTCTTGGCCCTGAACGTCGCATGGTCTGTGCGGTGGCAGAATTTGAATGACATTGCGATGACTTCATACCTGCCCGAATGACCTTGAAAATGTCCGCGGCTTTTTGCGGCTGTGCAGCTAAAAAACTAGGGTGTTTTAGGTCCCCAGAGCGGCAGGGGGTGAGCTACACAAAATGATCTTCAACATGACTTTTTTATTTCAAATCCTGGTATCATTGTGGAGCACTCCCTTAAAGGGGAGCGTTCCACGTTGATCTGGGGTTTTGAATTGAGATAGCCGTCTCGAAGATCGGTGCTGTTCACAACCCTGCCCTTCTAGACCCAAGACCGAAGCCTATCTGGTTTCTGAACTGCACGCCCGCGAAGATGGGGAGAGTATTTCGGGGAGAGTTTTTCAAAGTCACCTCGGCATTCATGACGTCATAATATCGTCACTCAAATCCTACCAACCCAAAAGCCATGCAGCGATCAAGGTCAAGACAAATGCAATTTTGAGGCACTCATATGTGGCGTTCGTAAGCACGATTTCCAGATATGACGGCCATCAATTGGCTCTCAATCAATGTTGTGCAAGGTACGATGACGTAATCAAGCTATGACGCATTCAGGAGTGTAGTTATTAAAAATAACTGTGTTGTCGAGAGCAGTCTTTTTCATTCAAAAAGTATGCCAGTAGTTATGAGTGAGCTTGTTTCATCATATCCAATGCCGCTTTAATATCTTCAAATGTAAAACATTCCCCTCAACTAACTTAAAATAAAAGGAATGCTTTTATCTCATTTTATTGCCCTTTTACTCAGAGGGATGCTGCCATGTCTATAACGACAAGATGTGCAACTGTTGCAGCATGCACAACGATTGGCAAAAGCTTCATTGTGTCAATGTTATAGACATTATCTGCATTTACACTGCTTAGATCCGTCAACAGTTAAATATTATCCCTGGGCGAACGCTAATGGCCGTGTACCTGATCGATGTCCTTATATTTACAGGTAAAAACAGTGATGACTGTTAACTACAATGGTGACGACGCTACACTGATTGGTCTCTCTGGCTCATCCCCACAAGAACAAAATGAGCGTTTGTCTTCAGTGACCTGTGATTCGACAGACTCATGGTTACTTTCTCAAACAAGAAAAGATCAAGATATGACATCTCAACTCTGTCAAAAAGGCAATCTGAACAATGCTTGTTGGGAACCGATGGAAAACGCACATAATAATATCAGCTCACAGATGTGTCATGAATATAGCAATGCACGCATCAGCATAACATCACTCACAAGATGGTTGGATATCAGCCTGGCAGTGAGCTCTGGCGCTCGTTCCTTCCCTGTACACATTGAATGTGATCTACAAAGGCACAAAATACCCAACGCTATGTCCTTTAGCGCATGGTAGCTATTCACATCTATGTCGCCGGGGAAGCTTAACGTAACTGGAATGACCCAGTACGAGGATAAAATGCACCCATCCGTGTTCAAGTATAGCCTTGAAGCATGCACTTATCACACGCGAACAGCTATCACGCACTCATGAGGCTTGCAACCTTGGCGGGTGTGATACCCGTCGTGCAGTAAACCAGCAGCTATCACACACTCATGAGGCTTGCAGCCTTGGCGGGTATGATACCCGCCGTGCAGTGAACCAGCAGCTATCACGCACTCATGAGGCTTGCAGCCTTGGCGGGTATGATACCCGCCGTGCAGTGAACCAGCAGCTATCACGCACTCATGAGGCTTGCAACCTTGGCGGGTGTGATTCCCGTCGTGCAGTGAACCAGCAGCTATCACGCACTCATGAGGCTTGCAGCCTTGGCGGGTGTGATACCCGTCGTGCAGTGAACCAGCAGCTATCACGCACTCATGAGGCTTGCAGCCTTGGCGGGCGTGATACCCGCAGTGCAGTGAACCAGGCATCCGACTGCTTAAATTTAATGTATCATGCCACTTTGAGCTGACGTTGGAACGCTTAAACGTGTCGCATCTGTAAAGGACGGGTTAGGGGGAGCGCCGCATATCAAAGCCAAATTTAATAGTATGTAAACATCACTACTCCTATTAATCGGAATTGATGTGGCCACACATTTCTCACTTGATTTTATTTGCTCCTGGAGCAGCAAAACACTAAAAATTCGAAATAACCCTTCACCCCAAAAGGTCAAATAAACGAAATACTGCGACGCTTGAGCTTTGCCCTTGACATTAACACCAAAATTGTTTATTTGCGTGCAGTTAGTACATCTGACTCACTGATCGTCGCTGTCAAAAACGCCTCCGTTCAATAACTTTTATTTCGGTTTTAACCACCTGGAACGAAAATAAGTGTTCAGTATGCTTTTAAACCAACTTTATTGTGACATAGTTATCAAAACTACGTCGTTTGGAACGTGTAATCCAGTGGAAAATCGGCACTTCAAAGCGTTGGTGCTCGGAGTAGGTTCTAGCTTAATGGGATTACCAATATTCAGCTGTGAAGAATTGCAGCAAATCAACTAGTGTCTTTCAACGGGTGGATGGTGCCAGCAATATTTAGTGCAATTGTGGAGGTGGTTTTGACCGCTTTTAGGGTTGTAAATGCAACCAAACTGAGGTGCTAGTGGTATACATTGGCTGGTCCACGTGCACGCTTTGTACCGCGTATGGTGAAAAGAAGACATGTGCCTGGATCCAAAGAAAAGATCCCAGTTCGCAAATGATCTTTCGACAAAATCAGGAAAAATATGTCAGATCCTCAACGGGAATGTTCCACATTTGAAGATATTAAAGCAAACATCAGATATGATGAAACAAGCCCACTTATATCTATTGGTACACTTTTAAGTGGAAAAGACTGCTATAGAGAGCACAATTTTTTGTTCCGCAAATTTGCTCCTCAGTGCGTCACAGTTTGGTTACGTCATCATATCCCACGTACTCGCGTACCGACTGCGTACTTGGGTATAAGAGAAGCGACAGACGTTGTACACTACTCACACAGGTGAGCTTAACACAGATGTGTTGGATGTTGAAGGCATCGCATCGCGTGTTGTTCTCGCAGACAGTCAGGAAAAATTGTTCGTCTAAACATTCCCGAACATTTGAAAAACTGGCCCATCATACTTAATGATCACGACTGGATACATCCATCCATAACTTTGTAGCGGGGGCGACGCATATGCAGCGCAGGTGGCGACAGCGGTGGTATCAACAGGCTCATTCCTCGACTACAAGCACTGTTGTTAACTGTTTCACACGGAATACCCGTTTAAATATCACCGTAGCACCACGCCGCTTCACGTCCCGTATATCCCACGATCCGCCCCACCGCGGGGTTCTTAACAGCAGCAACCGAGCGACAGTGGTCGCTGGCAGTGCCGATCTAGAACGTCACTGTGTCCTGCCAGCAATACGCCGCCGCGAGCGCGTATGGCGCACTTGGCATTGAGAAACTGGTTGAGGAAAGGCAGGAAAACTTAGACCGTCCGTGCCTTGCGCGAGTCTGGGCATGACCAAGTGGGGCACAGCGGGCGTGCTATAAAAGCCCGCGCCTGCTCCGCAGGGTCAGGCACTTCCCTCCCTGGCAATCGCCACGGCAATCATGCGAATACTGGTGAGTGGACTTCGCGTGCGGCGGGTGTCAAATCATTTTACTCGTAAAGAGCAGAGTTATCCGTCATTTTGCGCGAAACTTATGATTTGAAACCGACACGATTGCAAACGTTAGTGGGAAGGCCTCGATGTGTGTAACCTCTGTGCACCTGTGTAAGTGTAGCTGGAGGTTTTGCAAAGTGGTTGTCTGACCGAAGGACATTCTGAATAGTGTTCACAGATGGCTTTGGGATCAGGTTGTGTGCTAGGTGGATGATGTAGAATCGAGGCCCGTGCCTCTAGTTTACCAGACGCTCAGTTTAACCGCTACATCAACGGCACTACTTTATTGCACTACAGGCAGTACCTGCAGTGCATTGTAGCACAGCCGCTCTATATACATAATTCATTGCGATTTTGCACGCAGGACGATAAATGCGGTATTCGGATGCCCATGATTAAGAAGACGCGCCTTTAAAAGACCTGGACATACGAGCATGTTGCGTTCGGGACTTGTTCAGTAGTATTTGTGCAAGAGGGCCAAGTATGCTTACACAATCACCGCCACGGGAAGTGGAGCGACGAAGCACTAATTTGTTTCTACTGCGCTTTCGATCATGGACAGGCGGCGTTCCCTCTTGTCGTCTTGTACAATTTGCATTTGGCTCAGTGGATGTGTGCATCATTGCGGTTTTCACGTTGTGTTTTTTTCACAGATTCTTACCTTGGCCTTCGTTGCGATCGCCTCGGCGAGGCCATCGCCTTGGTTCGATGAAGACGAGTCAAACAATCTGGTAAATATTGACGATGATTATGATTTAGAACATCCTCAATATTCAGAAGGTCTCGACGACTCTGACGGTCCCGAAAACTCCGAAGATACTGAAGGCCCTGAAGACCCCGAAGATCCTGAGGACCCCGAAGATCCTGAGGACCCCGAAGATCCCGAGGACCCCGAAGATCCTGAGGACCCCGAAGATCCTGAGGACCCCGAAGATCCTGAGGACCCTGAAGATCCTGAGGACCCCGAAGATCCTGAGGACCCCGAAGATCCCGAGGACCCCGAAGATCCCGAGGACCCCGAAGATCCCGAGGACCCCGAAGATCCCGAGGACCCCGAAGATCCCGAGGACCCCGAAGATCCCGAGGACCCTGAAGATCCTGAGGACCCCGAAGATCCCGAGGATCCCGAAGATCCTGAGGACCCTGAAGATCCTGAGGACCCCAAAGATCCCGAGGATCCCGAAGATCCCGAGGAACCCGAAGATCCTGAAGACCCTGAAGATCCTGAGGACCCCGAAGACCCTGAGGACCCCGAAGATCCCGAGGGCCCTGAAGATCCTGAGGACCCCGAAGATCCTGAGGACCCCGAAGACCCCGAGGATCCCGAAGATCCTGAGGACCCCGAAGATCCCGAGGACCCCGAAGGTCCCGAGGACCCCGAAGATCCCGAGGACCCTGAAGATCCTGAGGACCCCGAAGATCCCGAGGACCCCGAAGATCCCGAGGACCCCGAAGATCCCGAGGACCCCGAAGATCCCGAGGACCCCGAAGATCCCGAGGACCCCGAAGATCCCGAGGATCCTGAAGATCCTGAGGACCCCGAAGATCCCGAGGACCCTGAAGATCCTGAGGACCCCGAAGATCCTGAGGACCCCGAAGATCCCGAGGATCCCGAAGATCCCGAGGAACCCGAAGATCCCGAGGACCCTGAAGATCCTGAGGACCCCGAAGACCCTGAGGACCCCGAAGATCCCGAGGGCCCTGAAGATCCTGTGGACCCAGAAGATCCTGAGGACCCCGAAGATCCCGAGGATCCCGAAGATCCTGAAGAACCCGAAGATCCTTAAGCATGCTTAATCTGAATAATTTGATTATCATGACAGATCTGAGTATTCCAAGAGTTAGGAAGTTTCTCAGGGTTCAGAATATTCTGAGGACCAATAATAGTGCGTGGCTTGGGAAGTTGTGACATGACAGTAAGAGCAGGGAAAACTTGCTTGACCTGAGCTTCCTTGAACACGATCTTGGGACTTCAGTAAGCGCAGAAAAAACTTTCTTGAACTTCACTTTTTGAAAAGTCGTGTGACTTCTGCAATTTTTGGGAACTCCACTAATATTTTCCAAAAAACAACAAAAAACATCCTTATCGTTTTGTCATTTTATGTCCGCGTCTTAAATTCCTCCCGCACTACCAATTCCGTGTATGCCAAAGAGTCCGACAAATGGAAGATGTTCATGCTGTCCACACGCCCGTGATAAAGAAAAGTGGCAATCTCACAACCAGGCGATCTGAGGCATCTGATGATTGGGAAATATTTACATAGGCCACGCGTGGACATTGGCATCTTCCAAGTGGACGCAGGGACGCTGAACACTGCCAAACAAGAACAAATTCCATATTAACATCTTGGTGCATCGTCATTTTCGAAGTCCACGCGGGCACGCTGAGCAAAAGCGTCGCGGCTTGCCTCGTCAATACGACTGGCAATGCTGGACGCGGCTTTTTCAGAGATCAAACATGACCTGGGAACACTGCAAGTGCTCTGTAACACAAACACCAATGGTGACAGCTGACGAGAAATTACCGAACGATATTGATGTTTTGGCTGTACCAGCTTGTTAGTCTAATTTTTCCGTCAGTAACGTCTTCGCAAGAAGACCAATCCAAGGATTTACGGTCATTCTCTAACCCAGTTTTAGTTTTTTGTTTGTTTGTTGTCATTCCATTGCAGTTGGAGCATGCAGCAGCATGTTTCGTATTACCAGTGCTTTAGCAAGGGATGAGTAGCTTTGCTCGAAGAGCTGCAGTTTGTTCCACCTTCTGTGTAGCGCACATCTTGTCCTTGACGTTGTGTTCATGGTCACCGACAGTTTTCGCTTTCACGCCATCCTCCAGTATGTCTGCTCTCCACGTTCATCTTCATGTTACTGCTTTGATACTGTTGTGTTGTCTTTCAAGTCCGTGTCTCGTGTTGTAGCCAGTCAGCCGTGGTCGGTCCACAACACTGGCCGTGAAACGGTATATGACCTGACGGATGTTGGGCGGAATAGATCTAATGTGGTCAAAAGACTTTTATAAGAGAACTGATCTACCAGACGAAAATTCGCAGCGTCATTGACTTAAAGCCACCCACACTGTACGGCGTTGCCTGCTGAGCTACCCATTCGAGTGATCTTAGGTCGAGTCATTGGAAATCGAAGACGCACAGTGGGGACAAAGTCACTATTCCGGTGATTAAGCTGAAACGCTTCTCAACCAAACAACGCATCAAAACATATGAGAACCGGGTCATCTACTCGTGCCGTGACCTAAGGCTATCGTCTGAGTACATGGTCAAGTACGCGTAAGACCCTGCTCAACAGTAGCAGCACACGCGTCTGCTAGTCAAGTTATAAAAACTTTCGAATCAGTTTATCAAAAGCAATGGAAAAGGATCACTGGAATCACTCGTGTGCCACGTAATGTCGCCGTTGGCCGCCAAGAAGCGTTCGCCGTTGAGCCTCTGGACCATCTGCGTTTGTATTCTTTCGGGATACACTCAACACTTTTCATGAGATTCCCTGGCCGGCCAGAACTCTGACTGCCAGGATGCCTGACGGGAGCTGGGTGTGATGTGCTAGCCACCAGGGACGTTCAAATCTTGCTCGCTAGATTTCCAGTGCGGACGGAGTGTTGTTGTGCATTCCAAAAGCTTGAGAAATCTGCACTTGCCACCGCTGCAAGTACCGGGGGGGGGGGGGGGGGAGGGGAGGGGGGAGGCGGGTAAATCTCATGCGTGAGACGCGTTTTACGAGCCACAAGACGTCACAATATTCGTGGTGCCACCCGATGCAGATAACGTAACAGAGGCGTGCTTCGCGAAATGACTTGTCGGAGGACTGAGCAGATAAGATTTACGAGACCCACCTCAAAAGTACGTTGCCCAACGGTTTTCCCATGGATTTGCGAGCTTTCTTCGCAAAGTTGGGAAGGCTGGATGCTAACTGCGTGGGAGGGACTATTCATAAATAGGAAACTACACCTTTGCAGCCTGAGGTCGTTAGCTAGATGCCTGCGTACTCAGTGCGCATGAACAAGGCCAGTGGCCTGAAAGAGAGCACGCGAGCGATCAATAACCCCCGCTCGGAGTCGCCGTCTTTGGTGAAGCGGACTGATAGCGGGGACCGACGCGGGCGCAGGGGTGTTATGTGTGGAGTGATGACGACGACACTTGCCAGTGCTGGGTGGAAAGAGGGGGCAGGGGGTCGCAAGAACCGAGGCTCATATTGAAAATGGCGTTAAGATGAAACAACATCCTTTTGCCTATCCTAATTATGTGCTCTGCTGTACTGTGATACCCTCTTCTCTTTTTGTCATGTCCTGTCATATCCCTGTCCTGTCCCGTCCATCCCTGTCCTTGCTTATTTTATCTGCTATTCTACCCACAGGGTACCGATAGTTAGTGGTCAATGCGTCTGCGTTAACCACTGCAAGTGTGGGAAACCAGAGGTACGGGGTTCGATTCCTCGCGGTACTCGCATTTCCTGCAAGGGTGAAAGGCAGACGACGCCATATAGCTTCAGTAGTTAAATGCGTCGTTATGTCCCAATGACGGCTGCTTTTGCCCATGACGACCTTCTCACCTCCTGTCCCGTACTGTCACATTCTCTCCTATCCTGTTCTACCTCGCCCCTTCCCATCTTTCCTCGGGTGCTAATCTGTCTCGTTCCGTCCTGTTGTCACCTCCTGTTGTCACTGTCCTGTTGTAGTCTGTCTTGTTCTGTC
Organism: Pollicipes pollicipes; assembly: GCF_011947565.3. Lineage (NCBI taxonomy): Eukaryota > Metazoa > Arthropoda > Thecostraca > Pollicipedomorpha > Pollicipedidae > Pollicipes > Pollicipes pollicipes. Next base: position 1,673,473 of record NW_023596545.1, read on the forward strand.
CTGTTGTCACCTGTTGTCACTGTCCTGTTGTAGTCTGTCTTGTTCTGTCCTGTTGTCACCTATTGGCACTGTCCTGTTGAAGTCTGTCTTGTTCTGTCCTGTTGTCACCTGTTGTCACTGTCCTGTTGTAGTCTGTCTTGTTCTGTCCTGTTGTCACCTGTTGTCACTGTCCTGTTGTAATCTGTCTTGTTCTGTCCTGTTGCCACCTGCTGTCACTGTCCTGTTGTAATCTGTCTTGTTCTGTCCTGTTGTCACCTATCCTCCACCTCCTGTCTTCTGGCTGCCGTTTCATGCCCAGGGATGGTGGAAACTCTACGAAGACTGGTGGATGGAAAACATGATCCCCCTCCCCTCCAATTCTTTACGTGTACTGCATGGTGATGTGTGTGATTTTCCCTATTTCGCCTGTAACTATTTTTAAATCTTCCTGTTAAAACTGTTTCAGATGTTAAATCCGGATACGATTATCTCCTCTATGTTCCAGTGCAACCATTTAATCCTGATTGACCCGCGATCTCAGAGTCGTGATTACGCCCGTGCCCAAGAAAGCCAAAACTATTCCACAGTACGCTCTTCAAAACGTTTTTCTCATTGTCCGTTGACTTGTTAATTTTTCGGCTCCCTGACTTGCTATTGTCCTGTTCCGTTTTACTAACATGTCGAGAGCACCTTCTTCCTCACGCGTGCCACTTCTACGTGTAATTTGGACTTATGTTTGCCAATTTTTTGTTTACGGCGACAGCTCTCTGGGAGCACAGTAAAACATAGTCCGTAATTTGGTAGCCTTGCAGCACCTTTTAGCCAAAAGGACGCTTTTATATATACTGAAATGAATACGCATGTTAGAGCCGTCTCTCCCTGGGTGCCGAGATATGTCAAAAATGCGTAGGCCCGTCGAAAATAGCAACATTCATTTTCAGCATGTGTGTCCTTTGCCACGTGACACGTGTGGCCAAATGCTTAAACTCCTTATCAAAGCAGGCCACTTCCGAGTCGCTCCAAGCGCTGGGCGCTGAGATGCAACACAAAACGTGAACACTGCTGAAGGCGGCCAGATCCTCCTAGTCAGCTCGTGTAAGCGAGACGCGTGGCCGTGTGGCAGAAAACTTGATGCAAACCAATCGCTCGTTCCATTCACTATTGATGCATGATGCTCCCATATTGTCCGCACCCTAAGTGCCGGCATGTGGTGCGAAATGTGAAAAGGGACGCAATCTGCAAAATCCATTTTGCCAGCTCGTGCGCGCGTGACACGTGGTAGGTGCGGCCGTCTCATTTGGCATGGCACATTTTTTTCTGTCGATTCCTTATCAAAGCGTGCCACGTGGCCCGCCGTCGTCGAGACGTCGGTGCGGGATGGTGAAATCAGTCGACGGCAGTGAAATAACGCGGCCAGCCTCGTGTGCTGATGGCCATTTAACCTTGAAAATCCGCCGGAGGCTGTCGGGAGCTGGGCAGCACCATTTCATGGCGGCGTAAAAGAACCGTAATGTAACTCATTACTTTAAGCTCATTCGCAAGCGAAACATTGCAGGAAAAGATCAACAAAAGTATGGTAAAGCAAAAAGATAGACCGGTCAGCACGCTCGCGTAGTTTTGAACATTAACGTGTGGAAGTTTTGGCTGTAGCGTCTTCTATCAGTCACCGATTTTTGAAATGTCATTTGCAACTTGTCTTGCAATTTGCAGCGCATCCGTGCGTCGCACAAACCCGCGATTAGCACCGAAATTGTGACTGCTGCCATTGCAAACGCTAGAGAACTGAATTCACGCCTCTACTTGCACTGGCTGCCCAGATGTGACCCAACGCTTACGGTCAATTGCATATTTTCAACTCGTGTGCAGGTGCCACGTGCCCCGTGGCATCACGCACGTGCAAACACCCCACGGCCCTTCCGCTTCCCTACGTAGATATTAGAGGAATGCATGGGTAATATTGTTCGACTACTAAGATTCAAGTTCTAAGCGCTAGATACCGTCGTGCTATGGGGCAAGATCCAAATTCCACCGCCGTAACTTTTTTGTCAGGAATTTGGAGCGAAGCAACGCTCACTTCAAAGCCGGAGCAGCGGAGCTTCATTTCACACGTCACCTGTTGAGACTTATTTCAGCCTTGAATCATGAGAGGGCACGAAGCAGAAATGGAAATGGAAACCAGCCCATCGTTAGAGTTAAGTACAGATTCTACGTGCCTCTTAGGTGTTGTTAAGCACAGGTACTCCCCCATTCTTCCGTGTTGTTATGCATCTGAACGCTCCACAGTCCTTACAACAATTGTGTCCATGGAAGGTGCCACACTGTGCCTGTTGGCAGCACCAGTGCAATCGAGTAGAGCGGTAATTCAGGATCGAGACAGCGGTAAGTAACGAAATTGGCGAAATTAATAGAGCGGGTTTTCATTTGTTGTATTTGCAGCATGTTTAGTGCGTAAATGACACAAATGAATGGAAACAAATGCACCTAATGTTAAAAGTATATTTGATTGCGTATATTCAGATATGGTCACTTATTTATGCAAACATTGTAACGACAAACTCCTCTCCTCATCCTGGGAGTAGTTCTTCTGCTAGCATGTATCTGCCCTGGCGAACTCTTGGGTAGCAGATGGGAACCTGGCAATGGCAGCCATTCGTCTTGGCGAATTGTTGGGTAGCAGCTGGGAGCCTGGCAATGGCAGCCATCTGTACTGGCGAATTGTTGGGTAGCAGCTGGGAACCTGGCAATGACAGCCATCTGTACTGGCGAATTGTTGGGTAGCAGCTGGGAACCTGGCAATGGCAGCCATCCGTCCTGGCGAACTGTTGGGTAGCAGCTGAAAACCTGGCAATGGTAGCCATCCGTCCTGGCGAACTGTTGGGTAGCAGCTGAAAACCTGGCAATGGTAGCCATCTGTCCTGGCGAACTGTTGGGTAGCAGCTGGGAACCTGGCAATGGCAGCCATCCGTCCTGGCGAACTGTTGGGTAGCAGCTGGGAACCTGGCAATGGCAGCCATCCGTCCTGGCGAACTGTTGGGTAGCAGCTGGGAACTTGGCAATGGCAGCCGGGAATGCATTATTTGACGCATTCTGAAACAAATCATCAAAGCCCGACATAACCAAAGGTACCGTTTTGATACGCACTGCTGTCATCACGTGTACTTAACAGACCCAAATTGTCTCCACTTGCATAACTTGGCCTACCCCGCTTAACGAGTAAACACCAAGCATAAAATGCACATACTTCTGTCGAACCATATATAAGCCAGTCGAACTCTGCACGAAAATTCATTCTCAGAACTGAAATTTAGAATGCTCACCAAAGACAACTTATAACTCACCTTTTTACCTGATACAGTCACGAACAACTGCACCAGCGGATGGACGGCTCGCGAGGTTAAGCATAACATCTTGGAACTTATCGTGATGCCCATGCCGTTGCGTGAAATTGATGTATTTACCCAAGCTATCTCTTTGCCCTTTGCCCTCCGGCGTCGCTCCGTCCCTGAAATGTCAGCCGATAGCGCCGACCGGAAAAGAACTGATGTGCCTTTCGTTGTTGGCCTTAACGCGCAAATGGGGGGGGGGGGGGAGGGGAGGGTAAGTTAGCTCCGATCTAAAGATGCGCCACTTGAGTACATATCACGTCAACTTTTAAAAAGTGGACATCATATGCAAATCAAAAGGGTTAGAATACTCAGGAGTTTTTGGTACGGTCCCACAAATTATGTGTGTCAAAAAGGGGTGGCGATATCCAGATTACGCCCACTTTAAGCAGTTCCGAATTTAGCAAAAGGGATCACCTAGATGCATTGCCGTGGTAAATTCCATTTGACAGTGGTCGTTTGCCTCTCCAGAATACCCAAAAGCTGTTTCTCTTTGTGCGAGGATCTCCCCCGGCCCTTGTCAACTCCATTTTGTACCACACTGATAACGTCATGAAGCAGCGTGTTCCAGTTATCTGCAGCCTTATCGCTGGAAAAGAACGTCACATGCAGTTCTGCTGTAGATTGAACTTAACCTCGTGTTAATGCACCTGCAATGTGTTCTTGTTCAATTTAAATACATTTTAAAATCCAATATATGTTTTAAGCCCTTGGACCATTTAAGCAGCCCTTTTGCACGCCCCGCTCCCGAACAATTTGCGCGCTCCCTAACAGCCATCAGTCTTTAATACACCGTGCTGTGGCAGGTCGTCATCCCAAACATTTGCTATTGAAACTAAGCCACTTGACATAACTGTTGGAACGCCATCAGTCTGCTCAACCATCTCCTTCAACAGGCAACTTTTCCGAAGCCGCTCAACTTTGCTTTATAAAGTTTCAAGCCTCTGACTTACCGAAACCAAAACCTTTGCGTTTAAAATGTTGATGCCAAATAAAAAAGTCTAAAAAAGATCCTAGTTAGAATGATCCAGCCATCCTAGCTTCATGTCGTTTTCATGCAAAAAGCTTGTATTTGATCTACTCGAAATGTGTTTACTTTCAAATCCGAACCACTCATTTGCACGCAAGTTTGAATGACTTCTAGAGCTGCTGCGGACAATATCGCAAGCCGTCTTAAACGGTCCAATGTTAATAGCCGACATTATGGAGATGGATCCGATGCAACAACTGCCATTCTTTGCCGCAGCTGGGCTGATGAGTCGTACAGCGACACCACGGCTGGTCCAAACAAGGCGAGTTGATGTTCAGCCTCAGCGCGGCTGGTGTTCGTGGCCACTGCGTCCTGCTTCCGACGGACGCTGACCGGCCCCCGGTCATTGTCCGCCGCCGGCGACGCCGGGCAGGTCATTCCGAGCGGCGCTGGCCCGAGCCCGCCGAGTCGCTACGTCCGGCTCCCAGCTGTTTGACAGCACGAGCCGACTGCACAGAGACAGCCGCCGCCGCAGCGACCTCACCTGCTGAACAATGGCCTCGCAATGACGTGGGCAGACGCAGAACGCCGATTTAGCAGCCGGTGGTTTGGTTTCGGCTCGTTGTTTGGCCCTGGTCTGCTGTTTGGCTCTGGTCTGCTGTTTGGCTCGGGTCTGCTGTTTGGCTCTGGTCTACTGCTTGGCTCTGGTCAGTTGTTTGGCTCGGGTCTGCTGTTTGGCTCTGGTCTGCTGTTTTGCCGGCCCTGGTCTACTGCTTGGCTCTGGTCTGCTGTTTGACTCGGGTCTGCTGTTTGGCTCTGATCTGCTGTTTGGCCGGCCCTGGTCTACTGCTTGGCTCCGGTCAGCTGTTGGGGAATACGGTGACCTACAGATGAGTTGCTGTCGCGATATGTCAATTTGTTTCCACGCAGGCTGTCTATACACATGTACTGATGCTATGGTCTCAATATGATGCGTTACTTCATGCACAGATATGCATGAGAGCCGGTACATGACTTCGATACCAAACAAGGGATAAGTTTAAAAGCCTAACGGGCGGTGCCACCTTAAGTGGTCATCGCAAAACTCCTGTCCACTGACAGCGCAACACACGTTTAGAATAAGATTCCGGCCCAACCGGAAAACCGTGGCGTACGTTTCGCCTTTGGAAGGCAGCGTTTATCGATTGCGTGGTTTTATCATAGTTGTTTTTTAATTGCATGTGAAAACTTGATTTAAACTGTTGCTCACTTCTCATGACGGTTCAAAACGATATGGAGTGTGAAAAACCCTTCCGCTAAGCGAGCACGATATTCTGCAGGTTTTACTCAAATGGAAGGCGCTCCGGACACTTTTAGATATTTAAGCGCTATCACTTGATTTTCTTAACTGGTACCGCTTGTTTGCCCGATCTTCACACCAGATGATCCCTCGCCAGCGTAGATTGTGGGGCGTATAGTGCATTGTCTGCTCATCATATAAATGCTCGCATAAGGTGGGGTACAATAGCATCGTACCTACCCTGTTAAAGTGTCAGCCTTTGTCTCGTTTCCCGCACCTTCGCTCCCGATGAATGTCCTAGCTGTTTCATTGTCTACAACTCGGTCCACTGCCAGTGATCAAGTGCCTTCTCCCGCACTGCTTGCGAATGGTGAACACAGACATGCCCTGCCGTCATGGAACACTCGACTGCCAAGGAAGATTAAAAACTCGACGATCACGTCGGTGTTGGCCTTGAATGCCGCATGAGCGATGAGATGGCAGCATATGAGTGACGTCTCTATGGCATCATGCATGCCTAGATTACCCTGAAATAATCTGCACGAAATAGTCTGCACAACTTTACGGGCGTCTAGCTAAAAAACCCGAGAGGCTTAGGTTTTAAGGAGAGGGCTATTAACTGCGCCAGATGATCTTCAAAATAGCTGTTTCAGTCCAAAACTCTAAACAAATTTGGAACACCCTTCCAATCATCTATGCGGGGCAGTAGTTGTGCAAAGATTTGTAAACACGGAAGCTTTGTTTCTATCTATAACGCCACAGCGTCACACCTAAAACGCCTGTTGAAGCAGACCTTAGAAAATATGATCTTATGGAACTACTCCTGATTTGTACGAGATTCTTAACTGATAAATTTTTTAGCACCTTCACCTACAGCTTACAGTTGTGCCCTTTTTGGACTAAAAGTCTTCCTATTTCTGGACTAAATACACGTAAAATTGTACAATTGATTTCGCGCCGCCCATTTGAAAGTGGCCCAGACATGTACATTGCCAATAAAACATCACACGAATTCCTCGAGCGCAATGGCCACATTGTTTTCAAGGCGAAGAATAAATTGGCCATTGAAATATTGTTGATAGGAGCATGTCAGCATGAATCATCATATCGACGGAGACAGCACTCGGCTAAGAACCAGTGTTAAAGCGCTGGCTGTATGTCTCGACCACGACCCATATTTTGTAATGCATAACAGATGATTTGGGGCAATTCTACCTGTTTTGACGAACATGAGGCTAAGAATCAGGCGGCAGAAGAAAAACACGGTAAGCGAGAACGCAAATGTAACAAAAAAAAAACGTGTCATTACGTAAACATGTACGAGAACACCATGAGAAAAGACCAAACGCACGTATATCACGATAATGACATAAGCGTACACGCATACACAAATGCGATTTTCAGCGCTTGAAATACCACCAGCATATATTCAAACCTTGGTTGAATTAAGCATGACCGCCTGAAAGTACACCACGGGCGTGGAACGAACAATCTAAAGCTGCTGCCCGCCTCACTGTCCGGACTAAGCGCGGACACAAAGCCACCAGCAGGTACGACCGGTCACATAGATCCGTAAAATCATCGGCGGCTCTCAAACTGGGAAATGACCGAGCACAGGGAGAAGTTTTACAAAATGAGTTGGAAAACAGGGCTGAGCAACACAAAATAACTACACTTACTAAACAAGCACACCAATAAGCGGGTTCCTGTTGGATTTGGGCCTCTTTTAGCGCTTTCTACCACCTTTTTCCTCTTGAGAGCCAAACAATGAGCAAGGTGCGTCACTAAGAGCATGATGCACAACTGATTCACAACAGGGAAACTAAAAGCACGCCCGTACCCATTCGTACATCGATGAGTCTTCAAGGCTGTGATAGATTCTTACATCAGTCACGGAAACACATGGGTTAATTGATACACATCTACCGAAGACAAACTAACCACTTATTATAATGAAGAGATGTTTCAGGTTTAAGGGCGTTGTCGGACATCAACATTGAATTATCGGGCTGTTTGGACCATGGTTATTGGCATGTTACGAAGGCGGAAATTTTCCCTATTACACGCAGAGCTGTGTAGCTAGCGGTGGCTAAGCAAATTAGGCGGGATGTACGGTCAAGAAAGTACCAAAATTGAAAGGGTCCCATTTTTTAACTTTTTTCTTAATCGCCGTTTTTCATAAAGCGGACTGAAGGAGGGGGGCGATGCAAGTCATTTCTGCCCAGTTTATGCTCATGGACTACAAATTGGCCTACCAGGCCCTGTCAAAGGCCATTTTTTTTCCTGAAAATCAAATGTTTTTACAGTCACCTGAGAATGTGTGGAAAACCATGCCATATAGCGACATGAAATTCTAACAGATATATTGTTTGTTAATTCTGAGTACAATGGTATATAGTTTGTATCCTTGATCACATATTAATGACGTAGGGATTCGGTGAAGTGCTAGCGTCGATCCGGCGCGCGCGATCGGCGGATTCGTCGCGTGCGATCGGCGGATTCGTCGCGCGCGATCGGCGGATTCGTCGCGCGCGATCGGCGGATTCGTCGGCTGCCGCCTGCGACGGCCGTGGATGGCCATACTGTAATCCTAAAAAACATCGCTTCTGAGAAACTAGAAACTCTAGAGACACCTTTTTCGTGTGAAAACACGCACAGTCAATGCCCCACAGTCTACCAAAAATGGGGTGCGATCCTACAACACGCTGGGGGAATATCCATAGAAAGCCTGGAGACGCATCACCCTGGTCCTCACGGGTAGGTTCAGCTCAAACTCACTACAAGTGAGCACGTCTAAAACCGGCTTTGTTTCCAAATGCACCCGACATAATTTAAAAAGAAAACCTGTAATTTTCACCTTAATTTAGGTGGGGAGTCTGCCATGCCTTCACGGCACATCAAATCTATCGGTGTGCTCATGCTGCTCGATGCTGTCGTGGGAGAGGCAGGTCAGAGTCGTGCGCAAATGCAACTGGTTTCTTATCTCAAAGTAACGCCTCATCCATTACTTTACACCCGATGCTCTCAAAACTGTTACCGAAACTTACGTTTTTCCGCATATATGACTATCTCTGTGCGAACGGGACTGCGTGATCAAGCACAAGGTACAGATAATTAAATACATATATATATATATATATATATATATATATATTTGCTTCCTGTATTTCATCTGGCATTTACACGACCAACACATGACAAAGACTTCGAAATTTCCAAGCTGGCCCCGGAGTTCACTTGGTGGAGGAGAGAGACGTGCTTAAAGTATGCTAAGTAAACCTGAGCGAAGTGCTAAGATACCACTGATATGCGAGGGATCACCCCTGCTGTTTAGTCTCCGGGCGGCTGCATCCATCCCAGTATGCCTATAGCCCGCGCTACTCAACCAAGGGTAAGTATTCGCCGCAGTCGAACGCCTGATCACCAACACCGACGACAGTCTGGTATTGTCGGTAACGACGATCGATCTGTTTAAGTCGTTCGATGGCGTCTACCATGACACCCTCCTCACCAAGCTGTCGTCGTATGGCGTTACTGATACGAGATGGTTTAGGGATTATTTGAGTGGTCGAAGGCAGGTGTTGCGTGGAGGACGGCTCACTCTCCCCATGTTGTGCGATGCGCTCCAGGGCTCGATCATCGTCTTCTTTTGTTCATTTTATTTTCCAACGATCTTCATGGATACTTGACTCATGGCTGCTTCAATTCTTACGCTGATGACACCATGCACTGGGATTGTGTGCCCCTGACGGATCGGGTTTCGCTAGCCTCAAAACCAGACTGAAACTAGCTATGTGTGAGCTTCAGTGCTGGTTCAGTGTCAATGCTTTTTAAATGAACGAAGCGAAAACTGCTCTCCTGCTCGTTGGGTCAAAGCAAAATTTTAAAAAGTCACCTGACTTCCACTTTGAGGTAAATGTTTTGACTGTGTGTGCCTCAAAAAGCATTACGGCGTCATAACTGAATCCGGTCAGACGTGGAATGCCTATGTCTTGAGCATAATGAACTATGCAGTGCCATTCTCGTTCCTTTTTACAAATTTCGGCGTTACTTCACTTCCGATCTCCTTAAAATGATTATTCAGGCGTACGTGCTCCCTCATATTACCCACAACCTGTGTGTGTGGGGCAGGCGACCAAGGGTCAACTACACATCTTTTAACAAATCAGCTTTACTGCATGAGTAATTACGAGCTCCAAAAGGCATTATATTATAACTCCAGCTCTAAGTTCCTTTGGAAGGCCGAGGATCGAGCCCATGCTGGCGCACCGCGACGTGTTTTAAGTATTTTGGGGCGCAGGAGGAGGTAGGCGGGCCTCACGAGGTCTGCACGCTTTTTGTCCCACGTGCCGCTGTTTTGACCCGTGGAACACGCGCCTTGGACAAAGGTAGTGTGCGCCTGCAAAGACGCTAACTGACCGCTATGGACGCGTGTTGAAATATCCAGAGTTCATAACGTCCAAAGTCCAGAATCGCAGCACCCAGCGTTCATAACAACCGAAAGCCGTCCAATGTCCCTGAACAGGAGAGGATCACAACATTTAAACTCACAGCATCCAAAATCGCAGCATCTTAATCCCATAACATCCAGCGTTAATGAATTCCAACCATTGGAGAAGAGTGTCAATGGAAGTGCATCAACTGAGTACCGCAATGCTGGATGTTATGAACATTGCACGTTGTAATTTTAGACGTTGCGAGCTTGGACGCTTTGGACTCTGGCAATAAGCACGGAACTGGGCGCATTTTGGATGTTATGGACGCTGGATGTTGCGATTTTGGATGATCAGAGCAATGGACGCTACGATCTTAGGCAGCTTGATTGTTCTCCGGTCCGCCTTGTCCCAAAGGATTATTAATCCATACAAGAGGCCCCTTGATTGACATTGAATGTCACGGGCCTATTTGGCCTGGATCCTTAATGTGAACTTCAGTCAGCCTTTTGGAACCTTCGAGCCACTCCAATTAAGCACGTGATCGTAGTTTGCGATGGGCCCTTCCGGTCCCTCTTTGGGCGCCCTCGAACACTTCCCTAGCAGAATCGGGGTCTCTCGCTAACAGGAACCATTGGTGCGCACTTTGAGCCCTGCCTGACGCAGGAAGCACTGAAATGACTTCGGGGCCTGACCTACGTAAGTCGTGGACCCCAGCCTTATCCCTGCGTGATAAATAAGCCCTCAACCCCAGCGCAACACGGTGTCATCTGTTTGGTACAGGTAGTGCCTGGGCGACACAAGACCCTCATGGACGCAGAGGGCCCAAATCGGCGCAAACAGCCCCTTAACTTGCAGTTGAGGATTCAGCCTTGCCGGCCGCGCCCTTTAATGCGACCCCCGGTCAGCCCTTCGGGCCCCTAAATCGTCGTTTCGGGGGAGGGGGCGACGTGCCCCTGTATTCCCCTGCATGCGCCACTGCTACCTGGCCAGGCGCCAGCTGGAGGCCACCAAGCGGCCTTTCCATATCGAGCTGCGCGCAACTTGGAACCGCCTGCCTCCAACAACCGCCATGTCTTCATCTGCTGGGAGTTAAACAAATATAATCTCAAGACGTCCAAAAGTAGGTTATGCTTCTTGGCCTCGATCCCATAATATTTTTGCCTATGTTGCTGTCCGCCCATACGTTTGTGCCTCTGCTCGTTAATGCGGTCCCCATACGCTCGCGCTGTGCTTTCATTCATCTTTCCATGGGTGGTTCGCGGTGTGTCTTTAATCTCAACTCGGTATATTTTGTCGTATCGACCTGGTGCATATTTTAATATCTCACGTCATGCTGTTGTCATGAACCGAACGCACTGAACGTTGTCACGGGCCGAAGACCTGAAAAGCCACCCGGTGGATGAACTTTGGCAAAATACAAATGCAACTACAACTATAATTATTTGTGGCATGTGACCCGTTCCAAAACACGTCATAGGACAACGTCACAGGACAACTTTGCTTGTTACCACGGAGGCAATTCAGTCATGGACTTCCATATACCAGCAAGTTGGCTGTACGCCGTCACAATTAAAGCAAGTCTTGCCAAAAAGTTGATAGAGATGAGAATGAAGTGCAGTGGACCAGTTTCTGCTAGTTTTGATGAAAGAACAATAGAAGAAAGCTGTGGCCAAAATCACAACCAGATCACTCGGTCGGAAGATGGGTGCTATGTATCAAATATAACATATGTACAATTCCATTTCCATTGGAATAGAAAATTTGTGCTATGGGATGTAAGTTGAGAAGGCTGAATTTTCGCTCCAAATCAGACGCACTTGATTTAGGCTTCTATAATGCACTTTGTTTACAGCACAATGCAGCATTGCCTCTAACAAGCGAGTCATGTCTGGCGTTTGGCACTGAGGTGTTGACCTTGAGTCGGCGATGACTGGAGCGGGAAGCCCCACCCCAGCCAGCCGATTGGTTCCGATGATCACACTCCGAGCTAGAGGGCGGGACCAAAAATAGTCGCTCCGCCCCAGTCGACCAAAGGTGGCTCAAGTCTAAGTTCGAGGCACTGAGCCACCCAAGCTTGCTGCAATGAAAGCGTACATTAAAACAAACAAATATGCGAGGAGATTGACTTACCTAAATTTAATTGAAAGCTTGCACACGCCCGCCATCTCCTTGCCAACATTCTGGACGAGCTTGAGTCGCATCGGTACCTACCAGGTGTCCTTTATGACTTCCCATTGAACTCGGTCCACACTAACAGCCTGCCGTAATTTAGGAACAGTGCAGGCAGTGCACAGCAGGCATGCGTTGTGCAGGTACACCTAGGGGAGCACTCCAAGCACCAAGCATTTCCACTCATGTAAGTGCCATCGAGCATGGTCTTCTACATCTGGCTCCCAGGGTGTCTCTCTTCCCAGTTTGGAAAGAGCGGCGCGAAGATTAATAGGCAGAAAATTCAGCTCACTGTTCGTGGCTCTTGCTAAACTAACCAACGGCTTGTCACCGCCAGCATTCATTTCATGGCTGCCAAAGTCGCCAGCCCTTCCGCTGCACGGAATCTGGCAGACGTCGGCACTTTCGGCGCATGCTGGCGAATTTATGCCTCATTGTATTGGTCTTCATTGTGGCCACAGCAGCAGCGAGCGTGGACTGAGTACGTATATTCAGGTAACATCGGTGCATGGACTTGTGATTTCGCTCCTGCGGTACTGCGTCGCTGTCTGCGGAGCCAGCTGACGCGCACAGCTGGATCCACTGCAGAAGCGGGAATTCAGCTCAACTTAATGGAACTCAGTTACAGTCATGTTTACACCCAATCAGCAAAGTTCGGCTTTCTCCCTTATGAGGCAGGGCGTTAATCTGATGGTTCCATTACTTTATTTTCAAATCACTACGAAGTAAAAATATCTAAAACTGGCTCTCCTTGACACAGTTTCAGCTAATTGTGTTAGACCTTGACGTTTCACGTGCTGCCTGCCGATTTCGTACAGATGAGGTCGAACTACGGTTTTTTCTTTGCCTACGTGGCATTTGACCTAGATTAGGTTGCACCGATTAAACGGAAATGTCGAGTATTCGTTGGGATTATGCAAATGCCCGATGTCCCCAGCGTTGATGATGGTCACCTGGTTTCCTGGTCACAATAAGACCTGCCGAAACGTCCAGCACTTTCATATTACGCGCCACTGAATGTTTCATATATTCATTTATCCAACACCTGATGTACTGCACATCGGTTAATTCCAGCGAAGGACTTACAGGACCGAAAAGCAAATGACTTAGGAGGCATTGTTTACCAAAATCAATTATTCAGTTAATGACGTTAACCTCCGATGACATTGCACTTACCACATCCATGCACTGTAAACATGCAATGCAACTGTTCCGAGATATTACATCGCAAATAAATCGACCGGCTGCTGAAATATATATATATATATATATATATATATATATATATATATATATATATATATATATATATATATATATATATATGTGTGTGTGTGTGTGTGTGTGTGTGTGTGTGTATATCATACATAATAAATGCGCATGAATGATGAGCAGGAGACGGTAATGTCTGCTAGTAATTACAATTGTAAACAAGTTCAAACTTTTGTGCAAAGCAGCACCATTATACCTACGAGCATTTAGCCAAAAAGGAGGGTCACATTGAGCATCTGATGTTCAATGGGTTACGGAAGTAGTAAAGGAGGGGATAAATAGTTATTCATTCCAAGATCAGCTGTATGTGAGCTCACCAGTAAGCGTTTTCCTACCGACACCAACCAACAGTGCAAGGTGCAATTTATTCGGTACGAGGTGCAAATAAAATCTTGGGAGTTGAGTTTGATAACATAGCTAAGAAACCATTCAAAGAGAAGATGAATCGTTGTTCATCCCAAGGCTCACCATGTGAGCTCACCTGTGAGCTTACATGTGAGCTCATCTGTAAGCGCTAACCTACCGACGCCAACCAACTGCGAGGTGCTTTTGGTTGTAGTGGGGCGTGGTCATGGGATTGGCGATTACTCTGACCAGAATATGTGCTGGAGGAAGAGGATATCTCCTCTCAATGCTGCTTATCTTCGCAGCACTCTGATCGAGGTGGCTCAACTAACAACGCTGTGTTGCTGTATGGGCTTACGTGCGGGCGTTCTGACTTGTTTCAAAAATGGTGCAATGGCTTATCTGTGAATTTATTGCCCCAGGGAGTAGATGACAACGTGTGGATGAAGCGTCACGCTACACTGACAGGAAATTTCACCCCTCTGTTGGTAACAGGGTGTTCGACAGTTTGTCCATCAGTGTTGCCGGGCGTTAACGACTCACCTACCACCCAGGTACCACACAGGACTGGTCTCTCCTAACACCTTTCTGCTACACTTACCGCACCAATACCAGGCTCGCACGATTCCCCTGCAGTTTCACGAACTAACTTGACACCACCCCCTTAGCTTCACCCACCAGGGGGTGTACAGGGGAGGTATACCCCTGTACCATTCACTCACCACTCTCTCAGCAGAGACGTACAACCTCTGACTAGCACCGTACTACTGTCTCTCCGGTAGGAACGCCCATCGGTTAGCTGTAAATCTTTAAGGAACGAACAAATATCAAACTGCGCTGTTCTTTGTACCCCGAAAAATAAACATCTAAACAAAAGCTTGTGAACGCAAATTCAGCAGAGACCGAGCAGACGCGACTGTATGCAACCTTCAGGTTTATATCTTGACCAGAACAAAGTCAAACGCCTACAGTGTCATTCATGTTTAACTGCATAACGATTCTTCAGTGGCTCCTCATCACTCAGTATCGACCAATCACTGCAGGCCTATAGGCGATGCGCACCACCAGACATGACTCTCCTTGTTTTAACATCTCCAGTGCAGTTGGGTTCTGGACGATTTCGTCGCGAAAAAAAAAATGCTGTCAGGGAACCACGTCCATGCGATGCCGCTCGGTGGACCCAACGCACCGCAGAGACACTTCAGACCAACATCGTGGTTCTGTGCAGTCCACGTTTCTGTCATCGTAGTACACCAACCTGCAGCCCCTTTTGGAGTCACGACGCGCAGGCTGTTTCTAATCAAACCGCTTTCACACACTTAATTGTCGAGCAAGACCTCAGGCGTCAAACTGGCCTGCGCTGTGATGTAGAGTACGTGTTTCAAAACAAATCAGATCATCTTCTTCAGGTCTGCGATGCTAGCCTTTTGGTCAAGCATGTTCACTGGCACCGCAAGCATCAGGATTAACTCCGCAAGGCTCACCGTCGTAACCACATTTGTTTCCTCCACAAAAGCCCATAATTTTTTTCTCTTCTCCTTCACATGTGGAGCCTTCCTGCAGCAGCCATCATTGCCCTTCACACAAAGTAGCGTCTCGTCGGCCTTTTCTGGGATATCGTAAACCAAGGCGCGGTAGCTGTCAAAATACCAGCAAAACATACACAACAAGAATTTTTTGACATATCTTTCCTCTCCTTCCTTCTCTTTCCGTGATGAATAATTTATTTTCAATATAAGCAAGAAAAACCTTGACCTGGTGACGTTTCGGCAGTTTGAGATGGACGTCCTTATTCTGGACACAACCAGCCATCTTTTTACCAGGAGGTACCACTTGAACGATGCTATCAAGCCAGCATTCACTATATTGACAAAACTCGACGTTTTATGCTGTGCATATGGTCTTAGGTGAGCTTGAGTTTATCGTGAGTCCGTCACGAGTCTGAATATTTAAGCTTCCGCGTCATTTTGAGCTTATGGCACGCCGTGGAACATGTCCAGGCGCTAAACATCAGGTGGCGAGACGGGCTGTATCGAGCATTGCGGCACGTCAAGGTTTCATTAAATTTACATCGCCAAGTTCTGTCGATGGCCCGGAATTTCCCAATCGGATTGTCGGGTCAGGGCTCAGTTCACAAAGACTGCTTAGCGCGGGCGTCGATACCAGAATCCATCCCATCAATGTGCTACGACTGTATCGTAGAAACGAACGATGGCTGCGGACTAAAATAAATTTTGACTCTATGCATGCCTCCAACTCTACTTTACTTTTGGCTGGTGTGCACATTGAAAGATCATTGTTTTAAACAGCACAAAGATATGCATAATCTTCTCAGCTGTCTGCCACTAGTCGACCAATGCAGTCCTCGCATTTTCTGTGAATTATGAAATGTGAAAGAGGGGCTTTTCGAAACCTTAAGAAGCTTCCGAAAGCCCTCCCATAAGATGAGGAAGACAAAAACGCCCATGGGGCGAGGGTTGGTGATGAATTAAACACTAGACAAAGCGGTAAGCTCTCTGCAAACGCCTAAGTCACTGGGTCAAGGCGCAGCCAACGAAAATCATGCCACTGGCCCAATGAGGGTCACCCGCACCACGGATCTGTCATGGTTTGCTCAATGTCGATCTACTGGGTTATATACCGGCGATCTACTGGCTATGCTTATGAGGAGTCCGGCGAGGTGGCTGCATGTCACATTATAGACCCCAACGTCAGGTCCGTGACCTCAAATGTCAGTCGGAGCGCCTCTGTCACCGATTGAGGGCCTCTGGGATAATTTGGGTCGCTATTTCGGCCAGAGACCACCAACACCGAGCTGACGAACTGAGCCGACGAGACGGAGAGGGCCCAGGACCGAGACGGAGCCCACGAACAGTCGGCTCCATGTTTGTCTGAGCCCCGATGGCCCACTTTTCTGAGCAAAGACATAGCCTGAACGCGCGATTTGCATTGGCCGTGGCCCCTGCAACAATTAGGGGCTCCTCTGACGGTCAGGGGTCCGCGGTGTCAAACATAAAATCTTGTGTCGACAAGGGGTCTCAAGTCGGCCAGGGGAACACTTACTGAACAGGGACAGGAACGAGACCTCGAATGCCAAGGGCCTCTTGCTTTGGTCAGGACCCCAGACAACGCAGAGATATGAGGGCATATGATAAAAATCTTGGTTCCTGCTGGATCTCTCGGCCCAATGCCAGAAAGTTCCTGGATTCTCTCTGGATCCATTGTGTAAGTTGTGGCGCCACCATAGCAGCCTCGAAGTGGGAGAGCAGAGATGACGCATTTCGTATCGCACAGCCCAGGCGTGGTTTTCCCAATATGAAAGACCTGGAAGACGGGCGCAGGAGCTCGATGGGTACTACCCTTGGGCGCACCTACATTGAATTCCTCCGGCAGCTGCAAAATCGAATGGGTCGAAGTCCGGGACGTCGTTTTCTGCCCAGTTGTGTGGGGGGGGGGGAAGGGGGGAGGGGCTCCAGCCCCTTTCCCAATTTTGAGAGAAATGTAAGCCAATGTCAGGAAGAAACCCGTTTTGTAGTATCTTTTGGAGAAGGAGCTACTTTTTTCTCCCCTGCCCAGCCTCCAACTTGTTTCGTGGACCTAAATCCTTAGCGGACGTTTCTAACCGCGAGCGTCACATGCCCATGACGGTAAAGGACTGGCACAATGGCAGTACGTGCAGGCGAAGGAACGGATGGGGGCGGGGCAGGGCATCCGGGTCCCATTGTCGAACCACACAGATGGAAGTTACTTTCAAAGGCGTCGTTCTGTCGAGATGCTGCTGATGCTAAAACGTCGTTGGCCGCTGCTGGCCTCAGCCGCGGAAGGCCCGGCACCCCGCGCGTCTGACTCGTATCGAGCAGCCGGCACCAAAGCAATGCAAAGAAGCATACGCACATGGAACATTTCACTGTTGACGCGTCTGCAAGCTCCAAATGTGGAAGGATGAGCAGGGTCAGCTTCTCGTTGTAGTCGGTATAGCTAAAACAACGTTTGTGACACCACAAAGAAACCCTGAGAACGCCAAGAGATTTCACGACGACCATGTTTCTGTGATCAGGACACCGGTAATCGTCCAGCAGGATTTATGCCGACTATGCGAGTCAATACACCAACAGATTCAGGGGAGGGGAGGGGAGTGGGGGAGGGGGGGGGGGGGCGATAAGGATACTCTGTCCCCAAAACGTAAGTAAAAGAACAGCGGAAGCAGACATCGTCTCACTTTACGCTTGGTTTCATGAAATGGGAGCCGTACCCGTAACTTGCTCTCCGTAGTCCGTCGTTAGGTCCCCCCAAGAACTTCATAAAACACAAACTCAAGTTTCATGTCATTTCACGGGCACTGAACGAGTAAGTTGCTACACACAGAACGGATGTAGACAGCCTGCATGTTCGACCGACTTGTCCCGATCACGATAGAAAAACCAACAAAAAACTGGTCACGCGACTCCCAGGAATTATGCCAATGTGCCGTGTGTCGATTGAAAGGAAGATGGCCTTAAATAGGCATGTCCGGTAGGCACCTGAGACATGAGAAGTGCGGACAGTATGCCCGGGCGGTAGCAAAAAGGCTGAAGAAAATCGATTGTCGACCTCATGCAGCTTATACCATTGACCCCGTTGTCGTAGAAGGACTAAATGACCAAACTTAGTCGACATCTAGGTGGATGTGGTATCATGGTTTGCATTGCAAATGAAGATGTGTCCACCAGAACCTCCTCTGCCCGTCACACATTGGAGATGTCGCTCCCAGCATTTTAATCCCGGGACCCCGAGACTGAAATCAGTGCCGATCGCGCGATTCATGTCTTTCCAGTTCCGGGTTTACGATGTTTAAGAATAACGCTGGAGTCCGGCAGATTTGTGTTTTGGATCATCATAAGCTCTTATCGTCACAACCCTCGCCGTACGAGGGGGCATCAGAGCCCCCTACGGTTTTCCAGAATAACCTCTGAACAGGTTTGAGCACGGTGGTAAAGTTTTGGGCAGCTGAGTTCACACCATTTCCACACGCATGAAACACTGAATTTCTGATCTTGATGATTCATAACTGATAGCCCCTTTCTCGACGTAAGGCCGGAGACACCTTGCTCAAATGTAAGAAATGACACATTTATCGCAGGAAATGCGCTTCAACATATCTCTCCAGGCTGCTCTCACACGCCGGCTTCATATGGACTCTGAATCAACCAAGAGTGCCAGGACCTAGTTTCATGAAGCGAGTCTATAAACCTACGAGTTTATACCACGTAAAAAAACGAAGCGTAAGCAAGCCAGCTGCATAAAGGCTCGCAGGTTGGTAAGTTCGTTGGTCGTAGTTCCAACGGGTGGCATGGATCTTGTTTTAGTGTTGATTTCATTGCGCTGGGCTTTGAAAACTTTTGGAGTTGTAGAATCCCGCTCGCATTTACTTATGAGGACGGAAATAAATCGTGCGTTATGTAAGACGCAATATCAAACAATTGAAAGGCGAAAAACGATATGTCTTTTAAAATGGAGACAAGGTAACTAGGCGCAATGTTCATTTGTAAAAATAACGCAACGTTTAAAATACATACCGCACTTTGATGAGAGTCAGCAAAGATAAGGCAACTAAAACATCCGCGGAGCCACATCACCATGTGCTTAAAAAGCCATATTTTGCGCTTAAAAATTGCAAAGCATTACGTGCGTGCATTACTGCATACTTAACGCGTGCTCTTGCTATCTCGACCACCAAGTAAAACATAAATTTGGTATTTTTGTACGTCAAAATGTCTTCAATTCTTCAACAAAAAGCATACAAGTAGATGCTAGTTTTCCGCGGCCCTAAATCGCTGTGATCCGTTTCCGTGCCAGTTGGCGAAAAGGGGAGTGCGTATTTAATTCAAATCAAGCAATTTACTCAAAGCTTCGCCATTTTTGTTTGCTACTTTTCACAAAGCTTCATGAAACTTGGCCCTGGCCTTGGTTTATCCAGGAGCTTCATTTTCCCAAGGTTAGGGAAGTATGATGGATGCAACTACCCGAACAGGATACAGACCCTGATACTCTTACCCGCCTGAAAATCTGTGAGGAGGGAGACTTGCACTGGCTGAAGATCGTGCCCTCACATATGCAGCTGTGCCCAGCTAATTGCCGGCTTCGTGACTGCACGGAAGGCGCAGTGAGAAGGATCTGAAGGGGTCTCCGCGCGAGGCCAGGTATCTTTTGACCAGTCATGGTTGGACAATGTGATATATTTTAAGTTATCTGCTTTTGGCATCCTCTGTCCCAAAACAGCAAGGTCATAACGCCTACTTGCCTGTGGGCAGAGCCACAGATTTTCAACTGGGGAAGAAGTGTGCGAGGCCTCCTAAGCAAAATGCAGCCTTCTCGTAGGGACCCCCCGACTTTGGGCGGAAAGTGGGCAGGCGGATCCCCGCAGGAGCCTACTCGCACTCCTCAAGACAGCATCTACGATGTCTCTCAGACCATTGGGAAATGAAGCCTGCTCAAAATGATTTTTGAGTCAGGGATACAGAGGAAGCCCTATATTTCTGGCCAAGGAGGAAACTGGGAACACGTCACAAACAGCACTTTTACTCAGATGATATCTTGAAATATTTAAGTGTTGCCTTGTAGATCATGCAATTGTATTGAAAAGACAGGTTTAAGTCATGAGAAGCAGCAGATGTGCTGTCAAAGGTACTTCGGTTTATTACCAGGTGCTGCGACGCTAAACATTCGGTAGATGTGGAGGATATTGGCCAGAAAAAGGTTTCCTGGTTTTTCACGCATTCTGTCCGAAAATACTTTGAATACATAGCTGTTTTTCAGGTAAGGACCTGAACGCCTAGGCTATCTGGCTAACATCGGCCTTGCTTTAGAAAGGACGCGCTCACCGATGCGCCAGCTAATGCCACTCTGATGTTCTTACGCAGAATCATATGCACTAGCGATTGACGAGAAAACCGTGGCGTTGTTGTTTCCTGCCTGGATAGGAAAGGAAGAATGATCAAATGACAATGGCCAATGCCAGTCCTGCAGTAATCACTCAGGGATCTAAGACCAAATGTTTCCGGCTCGAGTAAGGGGGCAGTTAGGGGTAGTGTTTCCACTGGCAAAGTTTTCGGGCAACAGAGACATCTTTAAATTGAACTGAATTGAATATATTGAGTATAACTGGAGCTGTGTTAAACGAACACAAACGCTGGGAAGAACACTTCTGGTGACCTATCAGTCGCTCATCTTATCCTGTCCGCGATGAAGATAAAAATACACACGGTATATGTTCAACCAGCTTCGTTCGTCCGTTTGGAGGCGCAAAATCATAACTCGGCAATGCATTTGAGGAAAATCCCCAACAAGTCTGGGAAACGCTTCCCTACACCTTGCAGTTGGCTGGACGACTCCAGATGTTCCGGAGCTGAAATCCGACAGACATTCTTAAAAACGCTCTCAGGGCGGGCTCATCCATCTGTTGCGCTCGAGCGCGCTTGAACGTCAGCACACGTTGACCGGCGCTGCTGCCAGTGAGGTGGCCAGTGTTCTTCTCCTTCAGAATCTAATGATCTTAAAGCGTGGCGACGTCACGTCATTGAAGTCTGGCACCGTTTTGGCGAATGTTCTTAAGACGTTTTTGCGCAAGTTGAGAGTTTTGCCTCTTTCGGGTTAAATGACGGAGGTGGAATCGTGGCCATGTTGCCATGTCGCAGGAGCAGCTAGTCGTATTAAACAACTTGGCAGTATCGCACACGTGGTCATGTTGCCATGTCGCAGGAGCAGCCGGTCGAACTAACCAACTTGGCAGTATCGTACACGTGGCCATGTTGCCGTGCCGCAGGAGCAGCCAGTCGAACTTAACAACTTGACAGTGCCGTACACGTGGCCATGTTGCCATGTCGCAGGAGCAGCTAGTCGCATTAAATAACTTGGCAGTGCAGTACAATACATTTTGCGTATTTTCGGGTACAGGACTGTGGCTCATGTTGACAAAGGCTGCACAAAATCTGCAATTAGTGGCTGAAAAGTTATCAGCTTTTAAAAACCAGGACAGCTTGGCGGTGGCACTCAAGTAAAAATTTGATGATCATTCAAGTAAACTCATGGCTGTGGTCTCGCTCGCTCTCTAGTAACACGGAGCTCAGGCGTTGGAAGAAAGGCCATACGTTGATGGACTCGTGATGATGACTTCGACTGAACATATTTGTTATCCTTGTATCTAAGGATGCATGACTTTTGTCATGAGAACCCGTGCATCACGGATTGCATTCGAAGAAGTGATGATGATGATGATGATGATGATGACGGTACGTCAGGAAAGGACCGAACTCATCCTATCTTACTATTCTGTAACGGCCAGCTCTACTCGCAGTGTAATGGTGAGGATGGAGATAGGTCACTCGGCTGGCGGCCTTATCGTGTGGTGCTACTGGACGTACCCTTCCACTAGTTTAAGGTGATGTAACCTTACTGACAGCATACTCTACCAGCCTACGATCATACACTCCGCATGAGCAGGTAATGTCCAGGGCTGCCATGTGCTCCATTGGGTGGACGATGCTGTGCAACGGGTGAGGTAGTGGCCTCACAAGCTGTCATTGAAAATGACGATTTTGATATTTGACCGCAGAAAGATGGACCTAAACGCAGATTTATACCCATACTTTGATGTAGGAAATTGACTTGGAGCATTTACAATTTCCCGTCGAGAGTTAATACATGAGGAATGTAGATAACACAGCACAAACAGCACGGTCATATCAACCATTCGCATGACACAGACGTACAAGACAAACTATACAAATGATCATATAACCTAAAAGGGTGGGAAAGAGCATGATTGTCAACTAGAAGAAAACAGTATACGGGACAGGTGTCGCCTCAGGCAGCGACTGTGCATCGGCACATGAAGCCCCAGAAGTTCGGGCGGTGGCGTGTTATAGTTTTGGTAGCTTTTCCACACCAAATTTTTCTCTTCTCGAGCATTACGTAAGATGCGATGGCTACAAAAGATGCAGAGGAAGAAAACTCACAGGGTAATTGGATACCAGTTGGAGTTAAGTTGTATGACAAGTTCATGACCATACACCGATGTCGAATATCGAATGTTTTGCGTAGCTTAGCATGCCTGCCATATTGATGGTTGCGATTGGGTTGAAATGTACGGAAGTTGGAGTCAAATATATGTTCGTCATGATATACCATGCGATGAATATTTATTGCGCAATATTGGACCTCAGGCTGCTTATCAATTAAAAAGCGCCGACGTATGTCATGCAATGCGCTTTCTGAGAGCAAACTATAAGTTTTTCACAAATTCTTGAGACTGGTATGGATTGTTGGGGGCTAGCTTTGACCTGCGATTACAGCGGATGTTACACATTTGCCTAAGATTTTGCGCTTAAATGGTCATTTTAAACATCATTCGATACAGTTTACAGCTCTGCCCATCTTAAGACCTATAACCGTCTCAGACCTATTACCCATAAGACCTATAGCGTTTCTGAGCTAAACGTCCGCGAAGATGTGCAGACTATTTCGTGCAGGCTATTGAAGGCCATTCAAACATGCATGACGCCATAGCCACGCAATTCAAATCCTGCCACCCCACAAGCCATGCGGCGTTCAAGGTCAAGAAGAGCATTATCGTCCACCCGTTTAGACCTGGTGTCTGCGAACGCGATTTCCAAATAGATTGGCTCTCGAAAGTCAGTTGGCTCTCAAACAAAGTCCAGCAAGGCGTGCAAGCTTCAACCACCGAGCACATTTTATGCTACATAATACGAGAAATTGGACATGGTTTCTTCACTTGCTAGTTATTAAGGAAATCAGTTTTCCCATCAAACAACTTAAGAATAATGCTAAAGCCGAGGATGTCAATGCAAGTAAGGGTTTCAGTGCATTAGCACTGAAGTGAATTCAAAATTTTACTTTGAATTCACTTCTGCTATTGTTTCGATAAAGGCATCTTGTCGAAATATCAATCCATCTACATCTCCGCTCTCCCGGTTTCACTCTGAGAAATAAGACTATTACTACTCTCTTATCCATGTGAACGCAAATAAGCAGCGGATTAATATGCAACTGCACCACGAGAAAGAGCGAATACACGAGCTCATAAGGATCTTTCGATCTGAAAACACTTTCATCCCATGTTGCCATCTCTCCACGAATTTTAAGTACTACAAGTAAGTAGCAATTTTACGCGGCTAGCTTGGCGGTACCTCAACGTCATGCAAACGTTTCATGACGCAATCAAACAATGGCGCATTGAGGAGCGAGAATCTGCTTAATGGAGAAATTGGGTGGTCTTGAGCAACCTTCTTCACTTAAAAATACACCAGTAGTTATAAGCAAGTTTGTCTCACTTTACCTTATGCTTGGTTCGATATCTTTAAGTGCGAAACAATTCTTTTAACCCGACCTAAATGGACATCGCTGAACCAGCATTAAAGGGAGTGTTTCACATTTGAAGGTATTGAAGCACACATCCAAGCTCACTTACAACTATTGTGGTGTGATTTTTAGGTGGAAAAGACTGCTATGTACAGTACAATTATCTGTTTAGTAAATATTCTCCTCAATAATAAATGGTTTGATTACGTCATTGAAATTTGCTTAGCATTGATTGACAGCCAATTGACGGCCGTTATATCCGGATATCGCGCTCACGAATGTCACATATGAACACCTCGGCAATTACATTCTTCTTGGCCTTGATCGCCGCACGGCTTATGGGATGATATTTTGAATGACGTCATTGCGACATGAATGCTAAGGTGACTTCAAAATACTCTCCTCGATATACCTTCCACCATCTTCGCAGGCATGTAGCTCAGAAACTAGACGGGCTTATATCTTAGGTCTTATATAGGTCTGATATAGGTATTATATAGGTCTTAAAAAGGACAGGATTACGAACAGCACCGGAAGGTCTTAAATA
Source organism: Pollicipes pollicipes (assembly GCF_011947565.3). Classification (NCBI taxonomy): domain Eukaryota; kingdom Metazoa; phylum Arthropoda; class Thecostraca; order Pollicipedomorpha; family Pollicipedidae; genus Pollicipes; species Pollicipes pollicipes. The sequence continues at coordinate 1,698,209 of NW_023596545.1, forward strand.
TGGTTATTTCAGTTCAAACCTAATATCACTGTGCAACACTCCCTTTCACTAGACATTACAACATGCCACAGTATATATTAAATGTTGCCAGATGTCTTCGGAGCGTTCGATTGCTATAGACATACCGGGGAGCGCATCTACGCCACATTTCATTTTCGGGCCCTAGCTCCACTGCTGACTCTGCCAGCCTGCAGTTTACTATAAAAAGGCCGATTTTCCTCTTCTCAGCTGTAAACGACGCACTAGAGTTTCATTTGCGGGCAGGCACGAAAATTGTGCACACCGCCCACTTCCTGCGGAGGTATTCACAAATAGCCGGAGGAAGACCAATTTCCCTCCCCACCACCTGGCATATCTTACCTTGTTCTCAACGTGAGCTATTTGGTAGTGCCTTCTGCACTGGGTTCGTGCCCGGGTCCGTCAAGGAACGCGGGGGGTGCTAACATCTCCGACAGGATGAGTTCTTACAAGACATTGCCGTGCTCCGTTGTCGGTCAATTTTGCTGTTTTCCCGCTAGCCATAATCTATTAATTCACATATTTGCGGGGGCTCTGGGGAAAACAAAAAACAAGATGGCTGACGAGCCGTAAAAATGGATGCGGTTCGTGACGTACTGAGCGGCGCTCCTGGCCTTGAAAGGCAGACGGGTTCCACTATATAAGCGCTGCATGCCGTTCATAGTCAGGCACTTCCCTCGTTTGCAACCAACGCAGCCACCATGCGATCATTGGTAAGCGTCCCATGGGCAACTTGAGTCCGTTGTGTCCCTGGACAACACTAAAGATTCCTTTGAAGTTCGCTATGTTTGTGTTTTGTGGTATCCATGACCTCATGTAATATTTAACTGGATCTAGCTGACTTGTCTTTCAAGTGCGTACACAATGGTGTGTGCATCATTTCCAATACACCATTTTCATTCCATGTTTCAAGTATGTTATCCGTGTTCCATGCTCCATCATGCACGAGCCGTCATGCTCTACAAGTTTATGTTCTATTATTTCAACCATGCTCCAGTTTTGTTGCCCAAAGGCTTGTCAGGGCTCATTTGAGCTATCATTGTTGTTTGTTCGGTCATGGTCGCCCGCTGCCTAAAGAGCGGTGACAAGGCTGTTCAAACTAAGCACGTCTCCCGGGATGTTCCGCCATGTTATCATGAAGGATTTTGACAGGACTGTTGCCTGGTTTGGCCTCTCGTATATCATCCTCTGAAAGCTCGCTGCCAGCTCGACGCCACAGAACAGTGTCCATGTATTTGTCCCCGCAGGTGCTGATCACCCTCACGCTGATGGTCGTGGTGGCCATGGCCAGGCCCAATGGCCTCCTGAGCAACTGTGCCTCCGACGATCTAGGGGGTGGTGACGACGATGCGGCCTCCGCCGCGCACGCCGGCCCCGCGGTGAGCTCCGGGGGCGGCAAGGGCGGCGGTGGCGGCGGCGGCGGTGATAGCAGCGGTTCGGACGCGTCTGGCGAAGATTCTGGTGAAGATGGCAGCGACAGCGGTGGTGATAGCGGTGACAGCAATGGCGATGATGGCAGTGACAGCGGAAATGGTGATGATGACTCGGATGATGGCAGCGACAGCGGAGATGATGATGGTGGCGACAACGGAGATGATGGTAGCGACAGCGGAGATGATGGTAGCGACAGCGGAGATGACAGTAGCGACAGCGGAGATGGCGGCAATAACGGAGGTGGCGGCAAAGGTGGCGGAGGGGACGGCGGCGAGGACGGTGGAGAGGATGGCGGAGAGGACGGCGGAGAGGACGGCGGAGAGGATGGCGGCGAGGACGGCGGCGACGGCGGTGACGGCGGCGAGGACGGCGGCGACGGCGGCGACGGCGGCGACGGCGGCGACGGCGGCGACGGCGGCGAGGACGGCGGAGATGATGGCGGCGAGGACGGCGGCGACGGCGGCGACGGCGGCGACGGCGGCAAGGACGGCAGCGGCAAGGGCGGCAGCGGCAAGGGCGGCGGCGGCGGCGGAGATGATGATGACAGTGACAGTGGAGATGATGACAGCGACAACGGAGATGATGATAGTGATGACAGCGGAGATGACGGTAGCGACAGCGGAGATGATGGCGGAGATCACGAAGGGGATGACAGCGGAGATGGTAGTGATGACAGTGGAGATGATGATGGTGATGACGGTGGAGATGACGGTAGCGACAGCGGAGATGATGGCGGAGATGATAGCGGAGATGATGGCGATAGCGGTGAAAGCGGCGATGGTGGCGATGGCGACGGAAAGGATGGTGGTGGAGATGGTGACGGAAAGGATGGTGGTGGAGATGGTAAAGGAAAGCCGGGAGGTGAAGATGGCGGCGAAGGAGAAGACGAAGACGATGGAAATGTCCACCCGTACAGGAGGTGAAAAGAGTGTAGGTCTCCGGACGCCATTTTACTCCCGTCTTTGTCTCACAGACAACCCCAAGTCATGTTACCTAGTATTTAATTCTGTCTTTGATGCCTGTAGCTCTATCTCGAAACGGTTGTTGACTGCTCACGAAATAAGCGTTCTATTTTCCTGTTCCTCTGCCTGTAACATTTTCATGAAAGCTCCCTGGATTGCGTAGAGTGCGTCATAAAGCGTAGCAAATCTCCCAGGAAAAGGTGTGGCCAATGTTTCTGTGCGCATTACTATGATTGTCATCTGGTTCAGAACCATTTTCTTGTTAACTGGCCATCACTATGTGTTGCCTGTTCGTCCCTTTGTGTTCCATGTTACGTCCGTTGTTGCCACGTCTTCATATCTAACTGGAGCTCAAAATGTTCTGTTTTATAGTACCTATTCCTCAGCTGTTGCAGTGTGTGATCTTGTACACTTAATGTTGTGTCCTTTGTTCTTTGTGTCTGTTCAGTTTTATCACTTGAAGGTGTTTGAATAAAACAGTTCACTCAAAGTATATGGCACAAGTGCTGATGCACGCGGAACAATGAGTAATAGCACCTCACAACATGCTGCCATAGATCAAGTCAGACTGCTAGACGTCAAGCCAAGTCGGGCCTAACTTACTCGACGTTATCACTTTCCCGTCCACTGGCATTGCACATGACACATACACCGCTTGTCGGATGCATGGCGCACGCGAAGTCTGAACCGCTCTGAACTCAGCTCAATAGCCACCTCATAGACCGAGCCCCCGTCCGAAGTGAAGTACAGCGGGTAGTTTACAATAACTCATGACCTTACCAGTTTGCTCCTCATGTGGTGTTGGTATTTGCGTCGAGGGATAAAGGAATTTTTCAAAGTTCGTCATTCGCTCTGCGCCTGGGCCTAGGGGAAAGCGCAGCAGCACCGAGACTGATTTGTGACGAATGCGACGCGTTAGAGGGAAACGTATGTTTGGGCGATAGGATAGGTAGATGGCGTACAACTATATTAAGGTAAATTTGCCTAATAATGTAGAAGTCGGGAAAACGGATCTGCTTTCCAAAGAAAACAAATTAGCGGTAGCGCAGCTGCAATTTTAAGTCCCTTAAGCAACCTTAAACGGGGAGGTTCAGGGATTGGCACTGCTGCTGACAAAGTTCAATGCCTACTTGTTTTGAGCTTAAATAAAAACGAAAATACCGCTTGAGAGAGTGGAAGCTCAAAAGGAGGACAAACAATAAGCGTTGGCGTGCTTAAGTACTAACAAAACCGTCTGGAGGACAGACGAGGCAGAAACATAAAGCCAGCAAACCTCCCTGTTCCTGGGTGGAGGTACTTTTCCTGAGGGTGAGGAAGGGAGGACCCTATCCAAACCAAGAGAAATCACTGTCGGAATAACGAAGAGGGAATTGGGGAGCGACTTTAAGGCATCAAAGTTTATCGTAAACGGAAAAAGTTAGTGATCGCTAAGTCTTAGGGCCTATAGGAGAGAAACGCAATGCATGAGCCCAAGTGCCAACCAGAAGGTAAGTGCAGCCAGAGAAAAGCAGTGCTTCAAGCTTGACCTTACAGAGAAAAGGATGACGGTGAGCAATCTTCGGGAGAATCTCCGCAAAACAGGCTGCTGGAGAACTATCAACCAAAAATGGAAGCATCCTGGCCAGGTCCTGTCAACAAAATGCACACCTGTATTGGGCTATGCTTTACCCAAAATGACGTGGAAGCTATAACCTACAAAGACCCTCGAAGGCAACAGCACATTGATAAGCATTTCATTTGCGTGCAATGTCTCCAGCATTTACAGGCACAGCGGGCTCAAGTAACGCGCTCATATATCTTTGTAGATTACTCAATTCGCCGCAACGAATAAATGAATAAATGGCGAATAAATGAAAGAATAAATAATGTATAATGAACAACGAATGGCGACTGGCGGATGCTGACGCTAGCCATTTTGACCAAAAGAGAGCAGTGGCCGACAGTCGCCCGTGTCGCCCTGTTCACGACCATGTACAAGAATATGCACATCACATTAGCGCATGCGCATGAATGTGCACGGGCTAACATGCACATTAAGAAGGCCCTACTTATAACTGAAAAAGGTAACTGCATAACGTAATGGGCACACCGTCCCTGAAATTCTGAGTCATGTCCGCATAGCGCATGGCATTCGTAGCTTATAGAGTGCAGCGTATAGCGTATAACGCATAACGTATCGCATAGCGAGTTAACATAGCTTACATAGGTTCCTTGCCGCCTAATCTTAAGGCCAAGCACATGACACCGCAAGCCGGAGTGGCACATAAGTATCGTATTTCACCATCAAAAGCTTACATGTGCAATGATCATTCTTCACCTTGCAAATGCCGTTATCAAAGCCTCAACGTGTCCGTGAGGTTGAGGTTTTGTTGCGCATTTTAAGTTCTTCAATAAAACCGCTCTGGAAACCGCTGCGAGCGTCAGATTTGCTGCATTTCAACTGTCAGTTATCAACGTTGCTGCGATGCTTCTGTCGCACTCTGTGGGCGTACTAAAACGCGTTACATGAAAATACTGTAAATCCTGTTTCCCGTGGAGGCGTTACTCGATTGCAAATAGCTACACTTCCATGAACCATTTCGTCCCACCCAGTTCGAAAAATCATTCTGTTGGGTATCTTTTTGTGTTATTAGGAAATGATGCGCGGCAAATTAATCGAAAAACAATAAGAATATACTAGCGATGAGCAAAAGACCGCTGACCTTGGGCAATCGTAGCAGGCACACTCTCCGAAGTTTTATTCAAAATACTCGGCGGGGGAGACTGAGTGATCGATCAGTGACATTTCGAAGTAGCGAACAAACGAAACTGTCACCCCTACGTAAGATTCATGGTTGAAACAAATAATGTTCAGAGTGACAAGGACCCGACTGGTAAGTATAGGGGATAAATCAGCACATGCGGCGACGTAAATTTTACCGGCACTCTTGTGATAGTTTGCACGACATCGTGATGCATTCGACACTGTTTTTTTTTGCCTTCAAAATATTGACATTTTTAGCTTGCACGGTGGTTACTGGCGCAACCATGCGTCCCACAAACACGCATTGGCTATAAAAGTTGCAGGTAATACGTTGGTTGACGCTTTGAAGTTGGATTCATACCCCACCGGCTCTGGCTGCTGAGTTGTGAGGAACGTGAAAAAACGCTTAAAAACGGGCAAATCAGTCTTGACCGCTGCTGTGCACATGACACGTGGCACGTGCAGCCCCACACGTGTCATGACATGATTTTCTGTTCAGTTTTTTATCGAAGCGTGTTAATTTTGCGTCGCCTCAACCCGTGGCTTCTGAGATGCAACGACAGTTTGGAACGGGCGCCCGCCAGCTGCTGTGCGGGCTGGTTTTTCGGACCGGTCATGCAAGACCAATGGCTAAAAAACCATTCGCAACACGCGCTACACGCCGCATGTACCGTGTCAAAATGTTCACCTTAAGCCACCCACTGTTTGACCTGCACACAGGTCAAAACGCAAAAGAGGACCAACGGACAGGCAGAGAGACAAACACACATATGCTGTTATGCCAAGTAGCTTTTAGTGGTTCTGCTGTTCCATGCTATGGTATTTTATGCTATGCTAGTTCATATCATTTTATGTTGCGTTAATTTAGTGATTTTAGTTTAAAAAACAAGAGCGTCTGGCCCGTCACGTGGCTCTTTCACCATAGCTTAATGCAACGTGCTCTTGGAATGCACCTTGTATTACCTCAAACAATTTGGATATTGCTGAAACTACGTCTCAGGGGATTGGAAGCGGAGCGCGTGCAACACCAGCTGTAGGGATTGGAGATGCATGGGTGTAAACTATAGGCTTCTACTACCGCATGACGTGAAAACATTTGAACTGCTGAAGTCTGGGACATTGAACACGTTGGTGCATAACAGCAATCCAGGCACGCGGCTGCCATTACGCTCTTAGAGCTCTGTAGATATGTACGAGATGCGTCTGCTAGTGCATGAATATCAAAAGGGTGCCGGTTGCAGTGCCTGATGTAAGTATACAAATGAATCAAAGAGCATACAAGCCTGACAGGTTAAGCAGAACGCAGGTTTGGCTGTCATGAACTATATGTACATTACCATGTAAAAGCACCACCGCCCAAAATCGTTATTATTATGCTGAGCGGTTCAATATCCACTTCTCCTGGTTCTGAGTTATTGTTGCTCCAGGAATAACTGTCCTGGCGTCACAATATTGCTAAGTATAATAAACATGCAGCTATTTGAGCATATATTTACAGACCATATACATGAAGAAGCAATCGTACCACCTGATTGGTCCTTCGCTGTTTAAGCCAGTTAATCCTAATGGGCTTGCTTCCATTCACACAACTCTCATCTCAAGAACTAAGAAAAGACATTCCCACTGACATGCTTAAACTTAGCCTCGTGCTTAAGCTCGGTGATAAAAGTGCCAAGCAATAATCGTAAAAGAAACTCTGCAGTAATTCATAATGGCCATGATGTTTTCAAGCTTGAGATGCGCTATACAGGGATATAGGCTGATGTGAGTTATTTCTGTCATGCATTTAGCACTCGATGAACGCTTATAGCGCTATCATACTTGGTGCGCCACATAGTGCTGGGTGGCTTATTCAAGTCGTTCATTCGATACAAGGGGTCACAGTGTGATAACACGTGGTGTGGAGCACCTCCATTCTCACTAGCGTAAGTAGATTGTCTTTCCGACGCTGTTAGGCCGCGCCGGGCCGGGTATGCGGGAGTTGGTTTCCCTGCAGTTTTTCAAGCACACGTTAAAAAGACCTCGCAGCAGCACGAAATTTTAAACTCCTGTTATCTATGAACTTTGCATTCTTTGTGTAAATTTTGAAGCTTTTATAAACCAAAATCAGTGACCTAGGTCAGGCCGAATGGGTCAATATTTAAAACTTTGACCACAATTAACCTTTTTGTGTCTGTTCCCATCGTTCAAACTTGCTGTAATATTAGGAAGTGAAAATATCTTTAGTTTGGATATTCCAGATTTTTCGAAACAAGCAGGGTCGGAGACGAGTTGAGGTCAATTTTTGGTATCCTTTCGGAAATAATGCAATATATATGAAGCAAAGGGTACTATCTCGGATCCACAACCATCATATGACCACAGAGCTCATGAGTTTGATCAAGTCATGAGCTACCTCTGCGGGTGCCTTCTGCAAAACGCATATTGACCATTAAATACACAGTTTCATTAGGTGACTTTGAGCGCAAAATTCGAATGTTCCACTAAAAACATGTTGTGATACCATTCTAGCGCAAATGTAGTCACAACAGGTCATGGGAGACCATGCAAGATCACATGGGTAAGTTGTTCAGTGCATAAGCGGGGAACATTGTTCACATAGAATATGATGATGCGCTTTGCAATGCGGCGAACCTATGGCAATGGCATAACAAGTGAATACACACTCACAAGAATTTTTTGCAGTGGGGCAACTGGAGCATCGGACTATTTTCGTATTCAAAATAAAATGTTAGTGGCAGACTATGTGACCAGCAAGCCGACTGCGTAGAACTTGACGACGAATGTATCGATTACAACCCACCTCACTTCAGTCGTCAGTATCTGCGTCTGGCAGGAAAGTCCGCCAGCGTACTGATCCATAATGCGTGGATTGATCCAGCCCGAGAAGTAACCTAGTGCACGTGATACATTTTTCGTAGCCTCCTCACAACAAATGTATTATGCGTACACTGTGCTCTAGATTACTTTTCGTGTGAAATGCACCTATTTGTAAGCGTCTCTCGTATAAGCGTCTTATAAGCAACAGCTTCACGTGGGTTTAGTATGGGAAATCAGTCTTCCGTTAAAATACTCCTTCATTAAGCTTCTTAGAGAAGTTGAATTATTGAGATCGGAAGTATGACTATAAGTGGCCGAAATCCTGAGATAAATCGGGTGTCGCGATTGGGTTAACCTTTTCGACTAATCACCTCTAACCGTTTTAAAAAGCGACACGGCTGAGTGGCGGTGACCAGCGCAGTGGCCGCCGCCACGCCACGCCAGCGTCCGCTGCGCCTCGGTGCGCGCGGCCACACCGCTCCAATCTGCAAGGCCATCGGCCTACATCCGGAGCCGCGCCACGCCGGGCGCGCCGGCCCGGTCATGACGCCGTCACAGGTCGCCCAATAAGGGCACAGCGGGATCCGCGTTCCCAGGGGTGCCCCGGTAGCGGCCCGACAGCGGCCAGCTGCAGGGCGACACGCGACGCCCGGCCACCAAGGCTGGCCGCCGCTGCCTGGCCCAACGCTCGACCAATGGCCGCCGGCTGCAGCCGCCCTCAACAAAAATGTCTCCAGTAGGCCTGGACACATCATTGTTCGCACCGGCGAAGTGAAAGCCATGCTTTACATTGGCATGCGGTCCTGAACCGGACTAGCCAAATTACGACTGCTCGTCCGTCAAGCCGAACTCCTGTCAGGGCCGTACAAATGCGCAGTGATGACGCTTATAATGATGGTGATTTTTTGTTCTCGTATGTTGCTTTACAATTAACATGCCTGCAAGATAGGTATAAACAGACTGCATAAATCAATAGAGTTAACGAGTCCTTGATAAAAAACAAAAAAATCTCTAAAAAACAAAACAAAAACGAAAAAGGCCCTGGCAACGCAGATTCAAAATCGATTTCTGTTTTAAATTCAAGTACGGAAAGATCACGACAGGCTGAATGGCTCAAAATGTCTTAGACATTTAATCGTGATGGATTCACGTGACATTATGATCTTTTTTATTCCGGCTGGTACGGTTTGAAAGTATTTTTGTTGTTACAGGTTGTGCCGGGCCTGACGTGAAACGTCCGTGAAAGGTAAATTGGTGGTTGGCTCAGGCTGCGCGGAATTTATCCTGAAAATTCCACCGCTGAAGATCTTCACCGCGCCGTGCGATGGACAGGCCGTGACGCCACAGGGACGCCAGTCACGTGTGGCGCCGGTGTGGCGCGCGCCGGGCACGGCAGCGGCACCGCACGTAGCGCCGGCAGGTGTAGCGCGCGTCACGCACGGCAGCGGTTCTGTGTGTGTATGTGTACGTGGCACCGGTGCAGCGCGCGCCGCGTACGACAGCGGTACCGTGTGTGGCGCCGGTGTGGCGCGCACCGAGCACGGCAGCGGTACTGTGTGAGGCGCCCGCGCACCGAGCACGGCAGCGGTACTGTGTGTGTATGTGTACGTGGCACCGGTGCAGCGCGCGCCGCGTACGACAGGGGAACTGTGTGGCGCCGGTGCAGCGCGTGCCGCGTACGGCAGGGGATTTGTGTGGCGCCGGTGTGGCGCGCACCGAGCACGGCAGCGGTACTGTGTGTGGCGTCGGTGTGGCGCGCGCCGGGCACGGCAGCGGTGCCGTGTTATGGGAACATCTGGACGAGGACTCATCTGATGCAATGACCCTCTCAGGGGCACGGATTACTTGGGTGGCATTCCGGCTACGTTAGAGTGCTTCTCGCAGTTCTCCACGTTATGGAAAATGGGTAACAACGGAGTAAAGGCTTAATTTCGCCAAAAATTGAAGGCTTCAGGTACATGGTGTGATGGATGACGGCCCGTATTTTCGGTTGTGGGGGAAGATGGCGGAAATGGCCATGGAGTTTCTTGGTCAGTGCCGTTTTCCGGAGCTTTTCAGTTTATCCTCCTTAACCTTTCAGTGGGTTATGGCCCTAGGTGTGTCACGTTTATTGCTTTTTATACAAAGTGTATTACTGAAAGAACTGGCTATAGTACAGGCCATAGCGCGAATCACTACCCACTGAGGCGCAGCCGCATTCGTGCCCTTACAGAAGACTCGACGGTTTAGCAGTGTTTTCACAACTCATGTCAGATCTGGGCGACCCGAGCAGATAATGACGTTAAACCGACCGCATCTTGCATCATCACGGATCCAAAATCAGGCCAGCAGATGACGCGCCTTCTGGCCAGACCCTTATCAATTCTGCTAAAATACAGAGGCTGGTGCACACAATGCACGCCAACTGACAACCTGACTCTGCGCATGGACTGGGTGATGCCAGGTTTAATCATGGGAACGAAACTGCTGACTGCCTGGCCAACAACGCGCCAGTTTCGGACCAGGCCACCAATTCCGACGACTCGACCAGGGCGTGGGCGATATCAAGTGCGACACTGTTGATCTGGCCTGCGCCGTAGCCGCGGTATCTCGTAACGTCCCGTATCCCGCTCGACGAAAGCCTGACCCACCAAGGCTCATCACTGTCTTTCCGCAGTGGATGGATGCAATTTAAATACCTGGACTTATGGAATAAGATCGTTTATCTGGACATAAATTTAAATTCTCGTATAACATAGGCTAATTAACTGCCTCAGAAGCCCAGGATGGGAGTTATAGGCACTTCTACCGGCTACAGATGGGTTAAACTCAGTGCAGGATGATATCTATGGAGCTTACTGAGGAACTATATATATATATATATATATATATATATATATATATATATATCTTGGAGCATAGCATTTAGCAGAGTGGCAATCACCCTCTAAAAATCAAACATAACTCTCGCTGTGGTGGGAGGGGAATTCCCTCACCCCCTTTAAGTTTTTTAAGGATACCTTTCAGGACATTTCGTGCAATCGCTCTCAAAATTTTCGGCAGCCTCTAACACATCTATAGCGGATATTTTGACAGTGTGAACTTGTCCACAGCATTCATGTTTTTGAGAAACGATGTTTTATAGGAACACTGCACCGCGACCAACGGACGGCGCGAATGGTGGGCGACCCTGTTGCACTGATGGAGTGTCTAGTCTTTTCGGTTTTTCAAAAAGGTACTCCCGCAGGTGTTTCAAAAAAGCTATTGGTATTTGATGAGCATGAACGAAGGCATAATGATGTCATTGGCCACCGCTGACATATCTGAAGCGTTTGACAGCATTGAACGGGGCCGTCTTCGCGAGAAGCTGGCATGGTATGATATCGACGCCGCGTGGTTCGACGCGTGGCTCCAGGGTCGCACACAGTCATTGTGAGTCGGAACCAGAGTTCTTGCTGTCAGACACGGGGTGGTACAGGGCCCAACACAGGGCCAAGTCTCCTCGCCATGCTTTTTACCAACGACTTTACGCAACATCTGCCGTACGCAAAGACCGTAATGTACGCTGATGACACCCAGGCTCTTCACGTTTGAAAAACTAAGCTCAAAAGTCGTGTAGAAAAAATTTGGGTGAAAGCAAGTGCCTGATTTGCTGAACAGTTTGAAACTTAATCCTCTCAAGACGGAAATGGTCTTATTTAAATCCCGACGACGGAAAAAGCCGAGTGGCAGTTTTCTGTCATAATGGGCAACAAGGGGTGTCATATTTGCCAAGAAATACCTTCACGAAGCATCAAAGTTATGGGTGTCACCATCGATTTTTGCCTTTCATGAAAAGAACATATATCCGTTATCGTGCGCCGCTGCTACGGTATTCTCATTAGATTCGCTGGAATGCGACAGTCTTCCCCCCAAAAAATAGACAGCTTCTGAGAGAGGCACTTACCTTCCCCACGCGCGATACTGTTTATCAGTATGGCGAAGCTGCACCATGAAACAGAAGTGACGGGTGCAAAAGGTTTTGGACTTTCGCGCCCGCATCGCATGCAATGCCATGCTCCGAGACGGCGTGACAACCACGCTGCGTGAATTAATATAGTTCAGACTTGAACTTATAGGTGAACACAATATAAAAGTCATGCGCAACATGTTCACAGGCCCCCGTGCGCCGGAGATGCTGCGAGAGCGCGCAGTACGCCGCTCTGATGTGTCCTCTCGAGCCACTCGGGCAATGGCCGTCGAGCAGCTGCAGCTGCCGCGTGTCCGGAGTGGGTCTGCGCACCGGTCGTTCATGTTCCACGCGTGCAGCGAGTGGCACTTGCTGCGCGCAAACACGCGGATGACATCGGCCGCGAGCAAGCGACCTTTAGGACAATCTCGACCCATTTGTCAAGAAGATAAACACTTGTTTTCGTGAGGCATGCCGCATTCATCTGTGTTGTTTTTTTATCCTCTGTGACTTTTGCATGCATATTGACGCTTTGTACATTGGCATGCTTTTTGACATTTACATGCACTGACTTTGTCAATGTCAAATGACTTTGTCATGCTTTGTGCGTTGCATGTTCATTGAGGCTCCACTTTGGAGAAGCTCGTAACTATGCATGTATCTATCTATATATCTACTGGTGTTTTCAACCAAAATCGTTACTTCACTGGCCGGGCAGTCAGCAGCTTCGTCCCCATGACTGAAACTGGCATGACCCAATCCCCGGTGCAGAGTCAGTTATGAATTTGCAATATGCGTGCATTATGCGTGCACAATGCGTGCATTAGTCTCTGTATTTTGGCAGAATGACTGAGAATCTGGCCGGAATGCGCGTCCGCATCAGCTGCAGATCTGATTTTGGATAAGACGGCTGTTAGGATGCGCCTGAGGTCCGAAGCCGTGAGACTGCGTTCAACCTCCAGCACTTCAGACTAGCGACCTGCTGGCACGTGCTTCCCTAGAACACCTCTCCTGAGGACATCTTTTTTTCGGATGATACCTCCTCGGCGTGTCCCGCAATTGCGCCTAAACTTTCGCTACCATTGTATTTGTCTTACCGGAAAGACGCGTCCTTAGCAGCTCTGGTTTCTGAGAAACTGCAGATCCGACTTTGGGTCCGCGATAGCCTTGTTAGGAACACTGCACGGCGATCCACGACTAGCGCGCGCGACGGGCGGCAGCCGACCATTCCGTGGACTGTGCGTGGCGTGCCGACACCGTTACAGTAACGGGCTGCTACATCACAAATGTATCTAAAAACACGCCGGTTTAAATTCTGTGTTGCTGCGGATATCTCGTACATTATCTCATACCTTCAGGCATGTCGAGCTAGAAGCTGATTGTCAGGAAATTTTAGCTTTGACGCGGCTTCATGGAGTAAGTTAATGGTCTGGCAACATGCAGCTGATTACCATTCGCGAGATCCTGTTGAGGCCCATCCACTGTTGTTCCGTGAACCCCTATCTTTCTCAGTTGGAAAACGCCAGAGGCATTGTATCAACCCCCAATGCCAGCAATATGAATTTGGGCGTTTTGGAAAATTACAAATTTCATTCCAGACACTGGTTATAAACATAGGTCATAGCTGTGATATGAAATAGCATAGCAATGCGCAATATAAGGGGACGCAATTTTTAACATCGAAAAGCGTACAATTGATAGCAAAGCAACGGGGAGTGTTTTTTATGGATGGATTAAGTCCTCCAAGAGCTCTGACTCCAAATCTGGTACTGCCCCAGTATGTCGTGAAATAGTGCATGGGGTTTGGTACGTGCTATTTGCGGCTGTAATACAGCAGCTGACCAAACATGTTCTTTCCGCACTTTTTTTCTTTCCCGCACTTTTCCGCACATATGGCGTCTTGGGCTCGAACTGAACTGCAGTGTTCACCGGTCTTAACCCCGCTACGTCGGCCCTTCATGCACTAAAACCCTAACCTTAACCGCCGGGCTTTTGGCATTGCCAGCAAATGATACCTTAGTACAAGTGAGACCTTCGAGATGAAAATATTTTTGATGCTTGTGACGCAGTGCACTTTGATCTTTTTCGGTCTGGTCTATCGCATCTGTAATTACGTTGCAACGATTTCTGATAAAACTTGGCTCCAGGTGACAATTTAGGCTGTTCAATTTTCGTCGGTAACAGAAAGCACGCTTTCTCACCTCCGCTGCCCGAAGACAAGTTTAAAATGAACCAAAAGACTGGAGTAATTTACCGATGCATACGTGAATGCGGAAAAGCTTATGTAGGAGACATGTAGAAGCTAAAAGACCAGAAGGGGTGACCACCAGAGACTGATAAGAAAGTGAAAGCGGTTTCACTAGCTGCAAGTAGCTATCTGCTCGGGTCGCCATGATCTAGCATCAATCCAAAAAAGCACTCCGAAAGCGTCGAACATTTTCTTCAGGCAAGAGCACACGTAGATCTCAGTGGCGTATATTTGCACTTTTGTCTCGAGTATTCACCGTCCCTTTCGGAGTCGAAATGTGTCGGTTTCCTTTTGCCTGTGAGGTCAGAGCGCAGGGCAAAAGATTCAGTTCTGAAATGTCTTTCAGCAATTTTCAGTGATTTGAGAATTTATCGCTTCCTATGATGCACCAATTGGGGGAACGTGGCACGTGTCGCGCGCGTCACGTGCTCATGAGCGCCACATTACGGCAGCGTGCATTGTGCAAGCGGCCCTGCGAGATCATCTGCCAACGGCAAAATCCCTCAACTCTTGGCTACAGCCGTCACAAATCGCTACAGCGTGGGACAAAACGAAATTAAAGGGAATGCTCCACATTTGTATGACATTTTGAACAGAAATAGCCACACTGAAGACATTTTGATCCAGTCCACGGTCATGTCCTTTTAAGGCCCAAAACGTTCTGGTTCTTGAGTTTACACGCCCGCAAAAGCGCGGAAAAGTGCATTGAGAGCCTACTTCAAACTCGCCATGGCATTAATGACGTCATAGAAACGTCATGCAATCGCGGTCATACTACAGGCTGTTTTCTGCTTATGGCCAAAAAAGCATGGCCGCTGGTAGATTCGCAAAAGCGATGATGCGGCACATGTGACACAATGCGCGGAAGATGATTGGCTGTCAGCAAGATTTGGCTGCTGAATGCGTGTCGCAAACGAATGCGTGAGCAATTTCGGGTTGTGCGGCACTCGTCGTGAACGGGGCATTTTCCCTATTGTTTGGCCATAGGTCCATGTTCTAAAAAGAACGCCACTGCCTACAAAAAAGTACGGCATCCCAAAAACAGGCACTCTACCGAAAGCTATGAAAAAACGCAACGGAAAATCTGTCTTTTTCCCCTGCTGGCGTTTTTTTTCTTCTACTGACGTATTTCTTACAGACAGCTCGTTTGGCGCCGTGTGTACCGGAGCATAGAACCTTGCACGGGTTTATGGGTTAGCAAGGCATCAAAAATTATGGAAATATTGCAGTAATTTTAGATATATATTTTACTAAAAGTTCACACATATTGTACGACAGATTTAAATCTTGAAACACAGTTTGTGTTTTACAAGGATAACCTCTTGAGCCGCATTACCATGAACCCCCGTTGGGACTTTATTTTGAAGGCAGGTCACGTGAAATGGTAGAATGCGGTGTTATAACCAAAAAACGACGCGGAAATTGCGAGAAAATCTGCAATTTGATAGCCCCGCGACCTGCGCAAGTGCGAGATCACACTTATTTGACAAAAGAGTGTAAATCGGGGGCTTAAAATGGTTGTGGTCACCGGTGGTGTGTGCCAGTGGCTTGTATTGATCTTGCTGTGATAGAAAGTGTGCGTGCGAGAATTGTACTTCCAGGGGAGGACATCGTTTTGGTACTTTTTACGTCTACTGACTCCCAATAAAATGCGTTATATCAACACTTCCCTCTACCTTTATGTTTGTGTTTGAACGTGACAAAGGAGTGGCGGGAAACTAAGAAAAACACTAGCACCTATGCTGCAGGGATGTATAAAGACAATTTGGTACTTCATGGTGACCTTGCCAACATTTTGAACCTATTGAGGCATTAAAGCATGTAATTAGTCCATTGCGTGTCATTATATCAGCAAGTTATTTTGCCAGTAGCGGCTGGTGCGTACAGCTCGGTAATACACGTTCTCAGCAAAGATATTATATGGCTTTGCAAAATTGTCTTTTCCTAAATAATTCTAAAAATATAGAGATATATTATTACTGATGCCCACTGTACCGTTTTCACAACTTTGTATGCAGGCGAGCATTGCTCGTGGGTCATCAATGTCATAGTCTCTGCAGCCTGCGTGAGATGCTGGGTGCTGCGAAAGGTGGAGAAGTATTACTACAGGTGTCTTGGATAGCACTTTATCACATTTTTATCATGAGCATTGTGTGCAATGGCAGGTTTATGACTTCCTGCATTTTGCCCACCCAACTATATCTACATGCACTTGTCATGTTTCCACCCCTGTGTAAGGTCAGCATCTTTGCAGTGTCATTTCACCAATTGTAAAATTTTCCTGCTACTTTTTTTAGTAAAACTGCCTGATGGCTGCTGGACGTCGCAGGACTGTGGAAGTCGGGAAGATATGTTTGCATCTCTCTCACCTACGTTTTTTGTGTTCCCAAAACAGGATGAACAAGTGATGCCATTTATTGGTTGTCTGCTTTGCTGAAAGTGATTTGTATATTGTACCATGTGTTTTTAGTCAATGACATGTCAGATGGGGAGTCAATGTAAGAATGCACGCTTGGTCCATCTTTGCATGATGAAATTTATTATGAAAGCAGCACCCATTACAGTACAAAAACCATATCGTTGCTCAGTACGTCATACCAAAGTGCAGCACTGATGTGGTGCTACAATGGCGCTGTTGACCCACGCCGTTACACAATGTACCACATTGGTTGACTACTCTATGGCAAGCCTACGAGACATCAGCTTATAACTTACGAATGACTGGCAACAACTGATTTAGCAATGCCAAAGGAATGTCAACAGCAAGAATGACATTAAAACACAACGGTTATATCAGGGTTTACTATTAATTCCATAAATAATCCCACGCAAGGAAAGCATTCTTGGTAGCCCAACCTTACTAGCTTTACCATAGCAATAGCTATGCCTTGGCAATCCAGTCACAGCAACGTTACACATTTATTAATTTTTGCATGACACTGCGTTTCCAGTTACAAACAATAAAGAAAATAACTACCCTGCACATTACATGATATAATGTCAGGACTACAGCACTGCAGGCAAGGATGGATCGACAATAAAGTATTGACAAAATCATCAGCAGCAGCATAGCAGCAACAGCAGCAGCACGGCATATCGTGCTGTGATATGCACGGGCTTTGTTATGTTTTGACCTTGAAAGCTTACCTATATTTACAAGTATGTTTTCCCATCATATCGCATGCCTACCTCAATATCTTCAAATGTGGAACATTCCCTGTAAGAGAGCGAAAATATTGAAATATTGAATAAAAGCAAAAATAGAGTTGTCTTGATAAATCTTTAATCAGTCCTATACGGTCATCGTTCATACACAGTCATTCATCATCCACACACGGTATTTTTTATTAATTTGATCCGAACCCTTTGAATGGATGATTTTTGGGATCAGCGCTCACGCTAAGCAGTGCTTGTTGTGTGAGCCCTGACCCCCACCACCCGATCATGCAATTCCAGGCAACGGCAGAATTTAGTGGCGAAAGCTTAACGTGCCGCAATGCTTGGCACGGTCCGTCCTGCCCTCTG
Source organism: Pollicipes pollicipes (assembly GCF_011947565.3). Lineage (NCBI taxonomy): Eukaryota > Metazoa > Arthropoda > Thecostraca > Pollicipedomorpha > Pollicipedidae > Pollicipes > Pollicipes pollicipes. The sequence goes on from NW_023596545.1 coordinate 1,715,887, forward strand.
ACGTCAACTGACCTTTAACGAGACCGCTGCCACCGGCCGCAGACCATACCTGCCAAGGGCAAACAGCGAACGCCCTAAAGCGACTCGAACCCACCCTGCCACGGGTGGGTGGATCGGAAGGCAGGCGCTCTAACCAACTGAGCCACCGGGTCGGACAAAATCAATCAATCAATAATCAATAATTGTAATCAATCATTTGGACACAGTAAATCATCAATTATGTACATTAATTCATTATTCATGCACATCCAGCTCCAATGTGGCATGGTATTTATAATAGTCTGGTGTCCTTTCCAGTCGCCCCGTGGTCCGAGCTTGTTTGACCGAGGGAAAAGGGAACCATCCATAAACGTTGAAATGTCAGATTTTACCAGCCACCACAAAATAAGGCGACGATGTCAGATTAGGTCAGGTCACGATAGGTAGCGTCACGTTACCGTCAAGCCCTTCGCTATTGGGAAGCATCTGTCATTGGGAAGCACTGATCGCAGTGAGACTCTGTCGCCTCTGCAGCTTTCCATCCGTGATAAACTACCGCTTGTCGCATGCACGGCTATACCCGAGACTGTCTCATATTTTTGGCGAATTGAGTACAACATGGCTATAGTATTCGTATTGTTATGGTGTGCGTCATTCAAGAAAATTGCATTGTGTGATCTTAACCAGGCTAAACGAAGCAGTTACTATTGATGTGTACATGGCAAGTGCCTTATTCAGTACACAGGCTTTAAATTTACAAGAAAACTACATTGACCGAAATCCAGGGACATGTTAAGGACAGGGGAAGGAGGCACTGCTCAGGTACTTGCACAGTAGAGAACTTCATGGGTAATATTTTGTACCTGATTCATCCACTACCCCTAGGGCAGTGACCACATCTGGGGTCTTCACAGGTAAAATTTCCTTAAAGGGAATGTTGCACATTTGAAGATATTGAGGTAGGCATCAGATGTGATGGGAAAGGCTTATTTGTAGCAAGTGGTTAGCTTTCGAGGTTCAAAAACGACGCTCAGTAACAAAATTTCAAATCTTGTAAAAATGCGTCCCATTACGTCATTGTTTGATGGCGTCAAGGGATGGTTCTGTGACGACAGCAATACCTGGCAGCATCTGGCAGCCAGACCTAAAGAGTACTCCGAAACACACGAAAGATGACACCAACCGGCCATCCTCGTCGGGGTGGCTGTATCGAGTGGCGGATTAGTGAGTGGCTTGTGGCTTTTTTGTCTTGGTGCTGGCCGTAAGAAAAGCTTTGGTGGACTGTTTGGCATACGCAACGTAGCGATCGCCAGCTTTTATGGCAGATTTTTAATATCAAAGCACGATATGCTGTGCTGCTGCTGTTGCTGCTGTGCTGTTGATGACTTTGTCAATACTTTATTCGACCCATCGTTACCTGCAGTGCTGTAGTCCTGAAATTGATATCATGTGATGTGCACAGAAGTTACTTTCTTCATTGTTTTTGCCTGGAAATACGGTGCCATGCGAAAATTAATAAATTTGTAACGTTGCTATGAACTCAGTGCCAGAGCGTTGCTATTGCTATGATAAAGATAGTAGGGTTTCGCCAGCAAGAATGCTTTTATGCTTAGGATTATTCATGCAATCAATAGTAAATCCTGATGTAACCATGGTGTTCAATGACATTCTTGTTGATAGTCCTTGTTGCTACCAGCCATTCACAAATTATGCCTGCTGTCCCAGAGGCTTGCCATAGATTAGTCCACCAATGTGGTACATTGTGTCACGGCGTGGGTCAACGGCGTCATTGTAGCACCACCTCAGTGCTGCATTATGGCATGACAATGAACAATGAAATGGTTTTTGTACTGCAATCCATGCTGGTTTCACAATAACTTCCGTCATGAAAAGATGGGTGTCCAGTGTCCTCTCTTGTACTCACTCCCCATCTGACATATGACTGACCAAAAACACATGACACAATATACAGATCACTTTCAGCAAAGGAGACGACTAATAAGTGGCATCACTTGCCCGGCCTGTTTTGGGAATCCATAAAACGTAGGTGAAAAAGACGCAAACACATCTTCCACTTCCGCAGTCATGCAGCATGCTGCAGCCATGAGGCTGCTTTACAAAAAAATTACAGAAAAATTTTGCATTTGGTGAAATGACGGTGCAAACATGCTGACGTTGCACAAAGCTGGAAACATTACAAGTGCATGTAGTTATGGTTGAATGGGCATAATGCAAGGAAGTCATAGGGCTGCCAGTGCACACAAGGCTCATGATAAAAATATTATACAATGCTTTCGAAAACACCAACAGCAATACTTTTCCACCTTTCTCAGCACGAAGCATCTCACGCAAGTTGCAGTGACTACGACATTGATGACTCACGAGCAATGCTCACCTGCATACAACATTTGTGAAGGTAGTACAATGTGCATCAGTAATAATACGTGTCTATATTTTCAGAATTTTTTCAGAGAAAGACAATTTTGCAAGGCCATATAATGTGGGCCTATCCAGAGAATGTGCATTAACGAGCTGTCCGCACCAGCCCCTTCTGCCAAAATGAATTGCTGGTATAATGACACGCTATGGATTAATTACATGCTTTAGTACCTCAATAGGTTCAAAATGTTGGCAAGATAATAATGAAGTACCAGTTTGCCTTTGCACGTCCCCGCAACATAAGTGCTAGAGCTTCTCTTAGTTTGCCAGTGTTCCTTTGTCACATTCAAACACAAACATAAAGGTAGAGGCAGGTATCAACATATCACATATTATTGGGAGTCAGTAGCCATAGAGAATATCAAAACAATGTTCTCGCAGAGGTACAAACCTCGCACGCACGCTCCCCATCACATCAATATGAATACAAGCCACTGGCTCACGCCACCAGTGATCACACACAATTCAAGCCCCGATTCACACTCTTTTATCAAATAAGTGTGATTTCAAAATTGCTCAGCTCGCGGAACTATCAAACTGCAGGTTTCTCGCAATTTCCGTACAGATTTTCAGTCATAACACCGCATTTTTCCGTGACCTCCCTTCAAAACAATGTCCCGTCGGGGGTTCATGATAATGCGGCTCAATATGTTTCTTCAAGAAGAAAAAAAAACGCCAGCAAGGGAAAAATACAGATTTGCCGTCGCGCCTTCCTTTTTATAACTTTTGGGAGAGTGCCCGTTTTTTGGGTGCCGTATTTTTTTTGCAGACGGTGTCGTTGTTTTTTATAATGACCTGTGCTAACAACCAATCATCTTCCGCACATTGTATCATGCGTGCCACACCATCGCTTTTGCAAATGTACCAGCGGCCATGTTGTCTTGACCATAACCAAAAAAACAGCCTGTAGTATGACCGCGATCGCATGACGTTTCTCTGACGTCATTAACGCCGAGGCACTTTGAAATAGGCTCCAAATAAGCCTTTTCGCACTTCTGCGGGCGTGTAACTCAGGAACCATATCACTTTGGGTCTTAAAAAGGGCATGACCGTGAACTGCATCAAAAGGTCTTCAAGATGGCTATTTCAGTTCAAAACGACACGCAAATGTGGGACATTCCCTTCAATGATGCAGACTAGAGGCCTTGTTTGCAAGATGTGCAGAGTGATAGTACTGTGCTTCTGTGCGCTTTCAGTGCCTTCTCATCGTCTTTCCCTCCCAAAAAATCTTACATACAAAAGGGTGCAAATGGGCCAAAGTTATTCGACCGTTATGATGGAAGCTATGCAGCACTGAACACGTTACAATATTATGGCGTTCCTAGTCGCCATCTGTGACGTCATCAGTTATGTGACTGGTATGAAATGAGCATTCTTATGGTAATATTGACCACGGGCACTGACCACCGCGCCATGATTTGTCCCAGGGAAGAACGCCTTTGAGTTTCCAGGTGTCGCGGTGAAAAATATATCAGGTGCCTCCGGCTTAATGGCGTTACGCAGCTGCACCCTGCACTCCGATCCGGATCCATTCAGTCAATGACGTTCTGCCCGAACTTTTGTTGTCTCAAATGTCATGATGACATTTGAGAACGCGTCTCGAGAGATGCTCAGTTGTTGCTGCGGACGAAAAAGTCTGGCTCTTCCAGTCTGAACTCCTGTTGGTTATATTACACAATATGCAAGATAAGTTGTGAAGTGCACTCGATAGCACCTGGTCATTTGCATACAAAACATGTGCTTGCCAGCATGGTTACATGCCTCAGTTTCAGTCAGGCGGTTTTTGTCCCGCGCGTCTACGGCCCCAGGCTGCCCAAAGCTCAGTCACACACATGAATATCCGCTGTGCGGAGGGAGAAATTTATAGCAAACGTGCGCGTGTTTTTATACCGATGATATTTGCCACTTCAGAGCGCTTCATATTTTAAGCTCTGGTGACAATATATCCCATTATGAATTGGGTGTCTTGTCTGTGCTTTTTTCTCTCCCACTCACTCGATTTACTCGACAACGGTTATAATGTCAAGCGAACAACTTATTTGCGACACTGACTACGGCTATCAATTGCGCCCAGAAATATTCACGGATCACTTATGAACCCAAAGGTAGCACGGCCAAAGAAATACCCCCGGTGCAGCCGTGGGTCAATGATGTTACGTTGCTCGTAATGTCGTTGCAACGTGCTTTCCGATTCGTATTCAAGCATTCAGTCGCGTTCGATACTGGAAACTTTGTCATGGCGACATCTCCCGAACAGTCTTGAGAGGCCTCAATACCAGTCATCGGTTACCAACCCTGACATTTCTACCTTAAACTCTGACATATCACAAGGCATGCGCGATAATTGGCCAATCCATGTGCTACGCTCGGTAGCGCATAGCCATCGGCACACAGCCGATGCGATTGCACGCTCCAGTCTCCGTCAAACTGTGCTGGTTCCGTGTGACCGCCACCCACGGCTGCCGAATGACCCGCCACACGCTCCAATGTCCCCCGCGAGGAGGACCTCCTGCAGAAACACGCTGCTGAACAGCTCTTGTCGGCGGCTGAGCGGCGAACGGGTGCGGCTTGTTGCACCGACAACATCCGGGTCTGCGGCGGGTTACTTTTTGAGCTGTTGTGGCCAACAGCACTGGGAAACACGCCAATGTTTGGGATGGGTAGAGACCACCGTGAGTTGGGCTTTACGCTTGGTTTGTTTTGACGTCTCTAGACGCCGGTGTGCGGGTAAGGCGCCAATGATTTTAAACTGGGAGAGCAAGACTTTGCAAGGGGCCTTCTGGACAGAATGGGGTTTTCTTACAGGCGGCCTCTCCGGCAGTGCTGCATGAAAAGGGACACGGCATCGGAACCAAGTGACCCATCATCAACTAGTTACACGTATCAGTATCCATGTACGTCAGTGTCTACTTTTCAAAATCCGGAATATGGGAGTTCTGATTAATGCTGGGGTTTTCTTGATCCAGCTAAAGGCTTCTCTATAAAAAAACAGGGTTTGCGGGGCCAGAAATGGACCTCCTGATACACAGCGCGACCTTTTGATCCAAAACGGGATCTTTCCAGCCTGCAAAGGCGTCTCCAAATCCGGCACAGGCCTCGCTTTTCCAAGGAAGGTCGTTTTGGCCCAGAAATGTGGCTATCTTATACACAGGCCCGTGGCCAAGCGGGCGCACCGGGTGTCCGTGTCACATCCCCTGGGATGGGGGGTGGCTCACCCTCGGCCTCGTTCCACGCAGCCATGTGCTTGCAGTGTAGGAGTTTCACGACGGTTGGATGGAACCCTTTTTAGGCCAGATCTGCGACAACCGTAACGGGAAAACACTTGGCTCGTGCCACGTTTGCTACCGATCTCAAATCCCGCATCATGTGCCGCAGCTGCGTTTTAAGGGATCACGCAAGTTTTTGTGCTGACTGGGGTTTCCTTTCCGCCTTAAAATGTTTCCATATTTCCTTGACAACCAGACGACAGCGGTCCGGTTAGATCCAAAATGGCGGTAAGCGGATGTGGCGCGCTTCCCGCGCGCCTTAGAGTACGGTCGACATTCACGTGCGATTTACAATGGCTGCAGGTGACCGATTCTGCTGTATAGGGACAGTCACGGGACGGAATCAGCTTCAGCTTCAGCTTCCTTAGCCGCACTTTTCCCCCATGACTTCGAATTAAGCTCATACTTGTCATTTTTCCCAACTGGCTCCGGCTTGTGCCATTTTTAACAATCTGATTTCGACTTCTGCTTTGAGCAATTCTTGAACCATGGGACTGACTTAACTAGCCCTACAGGAGTACGCAGTTTAGTGTTTAAGCTTCGGAATGATTGGTTGCGTCGCAAATGACCATCCCATTCTCTTGTGGATGCCAGAAGTAGCATGTTGCAGTGTTGCATATAACAATCGCAATACAAAATGTATCATATCATGTCATGTCATATCAAAATGCCACTGCGATACTACAAGTTGGAAAATAAGGAAGGCATCAATCATGGGTATGGATTTCAAAGATGTAACAAGAGAAAATATGGAATTTTCCAGAGATATTAGTTAGTTGGCTAGACTTGACTTGCACATTACCATAGTAAATTCGTATGCATATAATGATTGATTGACTGACAAGCAGCTCATCAAACTATCATCAGCTTATCATCCACTGGCGATACATTTATAAGCAGTATCACGTCTGGCTCTTTTGATAATAACTAATGGCTGAAACTTCTTTTCAATCTCATAAAACTGTTCATGATTACTCCAGCCAGTTCATTTATGGACAAACTTAGGCAAAATTTGCAGGTAAAACGCACGAGCAGGACCTGTGGAATCTTTAGTGCAAATTGCAATGCAAATTTTCCCAAGCCACTCGAATAAAGGCTTTTCGTATTGATGTAAAAACGCATTTCATATTGATATACATCGATATACCACAGTCCCTTAATTGTAACATTTTGAAGCTCAACGTCTTCAGCGTGACTTTGTTCTCGAACAAATGAATGAATGGGACAATTTTAAATGTTGGCACCTATCTAAATGCGCCTCTGGACGTAGAGGGGAGCAATGTCCCCGATGGAGTCGAGCATTTCCTTTATCTAACTGGCGCGTCTGGTTATGCATACGCTATTACATACTCTTCTACAAATGTTAATTAATCCCGTGCACAGCATGCGCATTGACAAAACAGCTTCCTCCACTAATGTCTCCACCAACTTCGCGGCGCCACTCCATTTCAACCGACGCGCGCTCGTCGTGTTGTTGGAGCGGCGGAATGGTGGGCGTTTTGTCGGTTTTGTTGGACGGCACGCTTATTTACCAACCGAGTCCTTGCGTTCATTTGCCCTTCTGGGGTCTGGTGATTTCCACGTTCTGATGTGTACACAACGAGATATGCGCACGTTTGTGGCGTGTGCCGCTGCCACCGGCGAGGGAACCGGTTTTCAGGTATGCAGCGGGCCAGGAAACAGGTCAGATACGCACATGACATCATCCCGACCTTGCTCTCCGAGCTGGTCCCGTCGACCTTGGGCGTACGCACCTGTGAGTATATAACATACGCCGCAGTCTCCTCCACAAGCACTTCCTCTCCGACCGAAACACAGCTCTCACCATGCGCTCTCTGGTAAGAACGCGGCACTCGGTGTTCCACGAATGCCCAGGTTGTTGCGGTGTTTGAGCATGTACCCTTGCCCGCCGTTCGTTAACCGGCTGTGATGCCGTGCAACTGCTGGAGCACGGTACCATTTGCCTGCCTACCATTGTTACTCTCCATTGTTACTCTCCATTGTGTCTCCATGGCCGCCATTGTTACTCTCATGTGGCCAGTCGGCTACTGACGCCAGTAAGCGCTGGCTCAGACAGAACACCGCGTGAAATTGTTTGATGGCCACCCGCAACGGAGCAAAATCCAAGCTAGTCTATCATTTCTAACGTAAGCGTTTGTGCGCGCTGTTGTACTATTTAGTGAAACCTGCCTGTCCACGAATACGGTCGGCACTGCGTCAGACGATTGTCGGGAACGCTGGCCTACCTGCTGGCCGCTGAGTCCCTGGTCACTTGCAGGTCCTTGTCTCGGTGGCGCTGACAGCGGCGCTGGCTATGCCCAACCCCGGCCACCACCATGGTCTGCGGTGCCTTCCGGAAGCGGCTCCGGAGCATGCTGCCAACACCGACGCTAAGGCCTCTGCTGAGGCTGTCGCCCCTGCCGTTGCTGAGACCGTAACTGGAGTGGCGGTTGAGACTGTTCCTGAGGTCACATCGGCGCAGAAGATTGAAGGTGCTCTCCTTGAGTCTGGCCCAGAAGCTGGAATGGCAGAAGTTGATGCTGCGCAGACTGCTGAGGCAGTTCAAGCTGGGCAGACCGCTGAAGCTGCTGCGGTGGGCGAGGCTGGGAAGGCCGTTGATGGTGGTGCTCCTGCTCAGGCTGAAGAGGCCGCTGAAGCTGGTGAAGCTGCCGAGACCGCTGAGCCTGAAGTTGCTGCTGAGGCTGGAGAGGCCGGTGAAGCTGCCCAGACTGAAGAGGCTGCTGAGGCCGGCGAGGCTGCTGAGGCTGCCCAGACTGGTGAGGCTGGAGAGGCCGGTGAGGCTGCTGAAGCTGGAGAGGCCGCTGAGGCTGGAGAGGCCGCTGAGGCTGGGGAGGCCGCTGAGGCTGGGGAGGCCGCTGAGGCTGGTGAGGCCGCTGAGGCTGGAGAGGCCGCTGAGGCTGGGGAGGCCGCTGAGGCTGGTGAGGCCGCTGAGGCTGGAGAGGCTGGAGAGGCTGGAGAGGCTGGAGAGGCTGCCGAGGCTGGAGAGGCTGCCGAGGCTGAAGAGGCTGCTGAGGCTGGAGAGGCCGGTGAAGCTGGAGAGGCTGCCGAGGCTGGAGAGGGTGCTGAGGCTGGAGAGGCTGGAGATGCTGCTGAGGCTGAAGAGGCTGGCGAAGGCAGTGCTGGCGCGAGCCGGTGAAATCTCTGCAAGCCGTGGTGTAACACGTTCATCACAGCACATAATTTTGAAGTTATGCTGCAGTTAGCAATTCTGTCATTGTTGTGATCATACACTGATGGAACACCAGCATCTAGCAGCTTCGCCTTGCAGTCATTGTTGGTTTCGCGGAGAGGAAATGCCTTGCATATTGGTGCCTGTTAACTGTGTGGAGTAGGTCCCACCATGTGGGGAAAGTTCTCCAGAAAGAGTTCAGGTGGCTTTTTTTGTACATAGTGTGATTTTTGTTTGGTTTGTATTTGTATAACTACACCTTAACTGCTGTGTGCTCTTTTGTGTCCCTTGTCAAACCTGTGCCAATAAATGATCAAAATGAAACATTGTATTGTGAAAAAGTCAAACAGTTGCACACAAATGCCAGACATTTTCGTGCTCTCAGAAAATTTTGTACCTACCTTTCAAGAATCGAGTACTTCTCAACCAGCCCACTATAAGTAGAGCTCCCCGTGAGGCACCACCTTTCCGTGGTGGGGGGATTGTGTGCCCCAATGATCCCGCGGGCGGTTGGGGAGGCTTGTAAGGCGCTCCTTCCGGCCAAAGGGAAGGGGCCGGACGAGATGTGTCTCCCGCAAGGGCTCTGATTCGTTCAGAGTAGGGATTAGGTACCCCTCGGTCCCAGCTTTTCAGTCTTGTCTGGGTCTCTGCGGACCCCGTTGGATCCGCAGGTAGCGATCCTGGTCACTGAGGGAGTTGCCCTGCGGACCGGTCGGGGCAGCTTACCAACACGTGACTTTGGCCCGAATTTGTGATCCTGAGGATGCCTCGTGAAGTCTCCACACGAGGAGATCGACTGGTCAGGCGATGTGTTTTTGCGACACTGGCTTGGAGGCAAGCAGGCCATGTGATGGGTGTTGAGGGGGAGCTGTCGGGTGCAGTGTCTGCCTCCTGACACCATTAAGGAGCCGTACCTCGGCTTGTTACCAGGGTGCCTGGTTAGCCACCGCGAACCGAGGCAATGGCGCCCGCAGACTCGTGCCCGGTGGCTCTCGCAGCAACTCTTTTGGCACACTGGTCTGCGAATAACGTGCTGGTAGCCCAGGCGGCTCCTCTCTTAGAAGTGGATCGTCCCCGTGTTGTACTCCATGATGGGCGGGGAACCAGCACGTCAAATATAAATACATACTCATGAACACTTCATCATCAACCAACCCCCCAAGCCCCGACCGTCGTCCTGTGTCACTATCCCAGTTTCTGGTCATAAGATCCGCCAAAGTAGATGACCAAAGAAAAACGGTACTGCTCCGACTGAAACCCATTTCGGTGCCAACAAGCATTTTCCAGGATCGGGGAACCCAGGCATGTCTTTTCGTATACGGATGGGGGCATATAAGCGCATTTAACAAACGAACGCGAGATCCAGCGCATGCTGAAGACGACTACACTGATCTACAAAGTACGAGGACAGGGAGAGGTTAGGATGCCCGTATCCGTGCACCCTCACCCCTCTAAGAACTACTCCACGGGTGTGATTATTTGCCGGGACCTTCGCGGTGTGAATGATGAGGATGTTGCTAAGGGCTTATGTAAGAAAGGCGTAACGACGGTGAGACGTATTAAGAGGAGAGAGAGAGAGAGAGAGAGAGAGAGAGAGAGAGAGAGAGAGAGAGAGAGAGAGAGAGAGAGAGAGAGAGAGAGAGAGAGAGAGAGAGAGAGAGAGAGAGAGAGAGAGAGAGAGAGAGAGAGAGAGAGAGAGAGAGAGAGAGAGAGAGAGAGAGAGAGAGAGAGAGAGAGAGAGAAAAAAAACAAAATAGATGACCGATACTGATCCGATTATTCTGACGTTTTGCTCTGCGAGAGTGCCGGATAGGGTCCTCGTCGGATATCAGTCGGTCCCTGTTAGGGCCTATGTACCAGACCCAGTCCGGTGCTACCGATGCCAAACGTATGGTCACTTCACTGGCGAGTGCTGAAAAGAAGTTAGATGCGGAAGGTGTGCAGAAATAGGTCAACAACACTCTGAGTGTAAATTAGAAACAGTGAAATGCGTCAACTGTGGTCAGGTCCATGTGGCGTCATAGCGCAGCTGCCAGAGAAAGCTGTCCCGAACATCAAAGTGAGGGAAGGAGTTTCGTTTCGGGAGGCCCAGCGTCGACACAACGATGCGACCACCGCAAGGACATACAAAGACGCCCTTACTAAACCGACAATAAATTTAGCCCAAGAAACACTCGCAGCCAACGAGATACTGAAGCTGAGTGGACTTGATGATTTCGAGGGCATGACTGTAGGCGAGTTTGTACAGCTGATTCTAAGCACACTTGTACCAACTGGCTCCACTACCCCGTCGTCCCAGAAGTCGGATCCTCCGAAAAAGGATCCACCTGCGGCATTGGCCGCTGCTAGAGAAGCTCAGCCTAGGGGATCGGAACCCCCTGGTGGAGCTGCCAGAGAACCCGGGACTGGGGTGCGACCCGGGAACGGGGGATGGACCGCGGTCCAGCGAGGCCGTGGACTTCGCCCTCCATCATCGCACCCCAGCCCAGCCCGTGCTGAAGACACGCCCTCTCGGGCTCCATCTCCCCTCCATCCATTCCAGCTACGACGGGATCTGTCCGCGCTGGTACAGCGGCGCCATGAGAGCTGACCCCCTCTGGCTCCTCAGCTAATGGCCCTGCCGGGAGCGCCGCTCCCCTCACACAATTTTCACTCACCTCTCAGCGTAAGTGTCAGTAATACCGCCCGTTACAAGTTGACAACACACTTATCGCGACGTCGCAGATGTAGATAACGCTCATCGAGTGGGCGCAAAATGGCCGCGGTGCCAACGCGCCCTTAAACACTAAATCACCACCACCACCACATTGCAAGCAGAGCATCGCCTTGGCTGTCGTTTTCCAGCTATTTCTTTTAAAAAATCAACAAATACAACAAAATCTCTGAAATCGGCCGTTGGGTAGGCTTGCTTCAGCTACGGCCTGGCAAAGACATTCTCACCGAGACCGTCTGAGCAAAGCACTAATGAACACACGTGAAGAGTCAGACAGCGTGCATTGAGCGGGTTGGAATAATTTGTCATATTGGCACGGGGTAAATGAGCAAATGAAATAAAATAAGGTATTATTCTGAGAATAATAGACCTGCAACATGCCTGGAGATGCTAGCTAAATGACGAAATCGAGCCATCATTAGAAAAGTCATCGGAGCTACCGAAATCTTTCGGGTGTGGCTACGCCAAAAGGCTTTTGAATCCTTCACTTGGCTGCCGCACATCACTGCCCGCCATCTTGCAGTTAACTTCTCCGGTTGCATACGAGCACGTGAGCGGTGAACGCGACAAATAATTTTTTACTGCTGAAAACTCGAGCGATCGGTGGAAATGTGTGTTTAAGATCCTACGTCATAATCAGGCTAATCTGAATGCTATACTGAGTAGTGGGAAGTACATGTGCCGCATATGGTGCAACATATTTGGCGTCTATTTGCCAAGGGCTTCTGGGCGGTTTTCTAATTCGGCTTGTGTGAACAAAATCGGTGGCTGAGTGTGGTTTACGGATGCGCGCAAATTCGTAAGGAAGTTAAAAGTCTTTGTAATTTGAATGCGTTTTATCCCATTCTAGGTGGAAGGCGAATTAGGAAAAGTGCTGACACTTGTACATGGACGTCACTGGGCGTCCACATAGCTCGACATTGTTTCCACCCATTTTTACACTTTGTGCTAATCCAATGCGACATAACGTGGTGCTATTGTCCGACAATCAGCTCTTGCATAACAGAGGTTTTACGTCACCGCTGGCTTCCGCGCCGGTGACTTCCCCGATAAAAAAGCTTTTCAGCGCGCTGTGTCTATGTTGACGTCATCCAGTTTGTTTGCCCTTACTTAGGATGTGACTTGGAAAGACATGATGTCTTAACTTTATTGCATAGTCTATCAGATTCCATAGATCTTATGTTTCATTCGGTCCTCTTTGATGGTGACGCGGTGGTGGAGAACATGCTGACTGTTCACGCTCTCATGGCTTGCAAGAGACATCATTATAAATACTCAGAGACGAAGGCAAAGGCGAAATAGTGCGCTAGCTTCTTGCTAGATGACATGCACAGCATATGTACTTTTTTATGTCCAGCTTCTCAGAAGACTGAGCGCCGCCATTCGAGATGCCGTCACGCAGTTCACAAACATGCACCAAAAGCGAGCTCTTCGATAACATTTTTGTATTATTCGGCAGCATTTTTGAAGTGACATCATAACGGTCACTTTACACCAGGGGTGTAGCCTTCATTCACTTTCATGAGGGGATGGACTGTGCTCCAGTCGCTCAGCTCTGGGGACACAGTGCGTTAAATCCGGGGAAAGCCAGCCATTTAGCGTGCTATAGGGATAGCTGCAGCCATCCCCCAATGTCCTTGGGGGCCACAAAATTAAATCGCTATTTGGTGTACACTAAGTTAATGACCCGGGCCTCACATCAATTGTTGCTTGCAAAATGATAGATGATATTCTCAACAGCTCATTCAAGTAGCTCTTCTTGTCGGAAGCAGAACAGGAGACGGGATTCAGGAAGACCTTTTGAGTGAGGACAAATCCGCATTAGGGAAGGAGGCAGCGTTTACCCTTTAAAATGGAGCCATATGGAGAAATCTGGACCACATTGGCTGACCCACAAATCTGGGACGGATACCAACTAGATATTTAGTAAGGGATAACTCCTGCCTCGACTATCCCTGCTTCTGATCATGCCACTGGCCTTACAACCACGTAACCTAAGAAATACCCCTTACCTAAAGGCGCGGACCATGGGGGGGGGGGGGTTAATGGACTGAGCCATACCCGAATTGCTAAAAATTTATCGATGGTCCTATAGGCATTGACTGGAAAGAAATACCCGACAGGGCTGTTGCCTTCCCCCAATCTTCCTACAGTATAGGGGGGCTTACATCATTACCGCTAATCTTAGCATCGTTATCGCTGGACCTAGCCTCATTTAGGCCACAAGATAGCTTGTGGTGCCCTAAGGTATCAAGGGTTGTCCCACTTACACGATTTCTGCCCTAAAAAACACAAGGTTTCCCATGCTCCATCGTGCGCTCCAATGCTGCCCAACACATGCTCGCATTGTGCTGCTGCGAGATGGGGGTACGTTTTCTTCGGAGATGCACCAAGCCAGTGGAAAGCCTTACCTGTCATTACCCGCGTCACTCGGTAACTCGAGTATCTAACCCAGCACTTGACATACTTCTGCATTACCCATTGGTCCGATTGCAGCCTGATCTTTATTTGCTTCTGCGTTCTCGTAAGATAGCAAAATGAGATATTTAAAAATGATTCCCTTTAAAACCCATTACATACCCAACTTTACGCGTCCACTGTAACGGCTTTACCTACTGTCCAATGTCTTCCGAAGTGTCTATCGCTGCCATCTTTCTGGACAATGTTGAGATCGATCCGCTGGCTGTGGACGAGGGGCCGGTGGATGTCATAGATGACGTCATCGTCTACCATCGTGCCACGTTTCGATCCCTTTCGCTGCTGGGTAGGGTCAAGTGTGTCTATGTAAGCCTTGAAGAGTAATCGTATCCACAGAACCCGAAATTGGGTGAATGGGAAGCCGACATTTATTCCAAGATGTCGGGCGATTCACCTTGTATCATGTGTCCACGCTGCATGTTGTATCAGTGATGCAGCGAACCGACAATAATATCATTGGCTGATGCAGTGCACATGATTGAGTGGCATGATTTCCATGGCCGTCCGTCATCCAGACAAAAAATCGGCATTCGCATTACCTATGCAGATCCATAATCCCTACCCGAGCAACCGATACCGAGGTGGCGGTAGTTGTAAAATAAACGCCCAGTGATTAGAGAGGGCAGCTATTTGTCACGCCACAATCAGGACGAAAGGCTAAAAGCAGAGACGAATGCCTTTTGTGCACATATCAGAGCACATTCAGCTTGCATGCTAAGCAGCCTAAGCCGTGCAAAAATTAGTACAATCTTCCCCGACATGTAATGTAATTTACCCCAGGGTAACGCAGGTTGAACCATTTGAAAGGAGCTCATTCAGAGGTCATTGGCCCCCACCCCACCCCACACCTCAAAAGAGACGAGGACGTGCTCTCCAACACTGCACTGCCAGGAATGTACTTGCAGGGTGTAGCTGTCTACAGATATGGGCATCTTAGTCCTATCTTCAGGAATTATGGTGTAAGGGAGCTCCCTATTCTTCCCTGTGCATTGTCATATAAGCTAACCACATTTTTCCCAGAGTGAAATGGCTGCTATAAAAATGAATGGAAATGAGACACGGCGTAATGCCCCTGAGTCATTCACCTCTCCCACTGTCCTTCTTGGTCCCCACGATTCTGTTTCATTTTTTCATTTCGTTCTGCAAAGCGCACTGTCTTAGCACGACATCTACGCGGTACTCTTAGTTAACTACAGTATGTGTGCGGAACAAGGGCCACAAGACATTTGAATTGGCATCCGGTGCCATCCTTTTCGGTCACATTACCAGTCAATGCCTTCAGTCACAGTTGGTGTTCACGCTTGATGGCTAGAATTAAGCGAATGGCCCAGCTCGACCAGCTTTCCAAGTCCGCTATCGTTTCACTCCACAGCGGAACGATCATAGTCCTATGCAACGTGATCAAAATTGGCGTACGTTATGGTTCTGCCTCATGAAACCAAACACACTCGGCGCATAACGATCAATGCCCCATCGAACAAAACAGTACAGGTCGTCCACCCCTTCGCGAATTTTCACTAGATTCACAGCAGTGCGCGTACAATTCGCGCACGGTCGACAGAGCAGGCGCATGGGGCACCTGTCGCTTTCGTACCGACCATGTGACCAGCCGGGTCACCTGGCACCGATGACGCGTCAGACGCCCCCTAGCCCACAAGTCCGGGGCGGGGCGACCGTAGCAGGCCTGTGACCGCAGCACCACTTGCAGTCGGAGAGTGCTGCCATCCGGCGGGTGCGGCGGGTTATGTTGTGCGACAGTGCTGCCACCTGCACCCGGTCCTGTTACAGTGCGACAGTTTACAGTTTGTACGCTGAGACATTACATGCAGACTGGTATAGATGAAAGTATGCAACGTGTTGAGAAGAAGCTACAAAACTATGATGCAAAAATATGCTGGCATGGGACGACGGACGTCCTTTCACGTTGGGAGAGAAGATGATGACGGTCTGGATTGTTTCTTTGCTGTTAACGCCCTTCGGATTAATGCTTAATTTTTGGAACCTTGTGGGTCTCAGCTCCTGACCCCATCCCGGCTCCCGCGCCCCCATACCTTAGGTGGTCCAACGCTTGGTATATGAGGAATTTGCACAGCAATGCTCATTTGCGAGAACGACAGTTATCAAACGCTTGGTCTCTTAACCAGTGTGGATTCAGGTGTTGTGATGGTTTAACGATCTCGACCCCCCTACCAAAAATTGCTGGCGTCGCCCCTGACCAAGTGCATATCGCGAGCTACGTAGACAACCGTTGCCAGAAGATCATCTAAGCTGAATTAAAGGAACTATTGCTCGTTTGGATGGGGTTTGAGCTGAGGGCTTTTCTTGTTATGTTCTTCAACAACAAATTCAGGTAAATAGAGGCAAGGTCGTATGAAGGAAACAGCAGTATGCTACAAACCTATTGAGATTATGTTCAGTGCCCCTTCGGTTTTGAACCCACACCAGAGGTGTCGTGGTAGTCTGGCTGATGCGATGTTACGCCACGTAGCCCTTATATAATGGTTTGAGCTTTTTTAATCGCGTGAGGGGCTGGTTATAGCATACAACCGTACCTGGGACATACAACCATATCTTTTTAGCATGGCACCCCACTTTCTGTGTTATTCCTGGTCCAAGCCATTTGGGACGGTCGTATCGTAACAATCTTTGTTCTTAGTCTGTAAGCAAATTGTGCTGAGTCAGTTCATTCAGGTGCTATCATGCTTCTTGGCGTAACGTATTTCAATTCTCTGCCTATTGCGGCCATTCTTTTCGTGCGCTTAGTAGTAGGAAGTACGAAGCGCCCTACCATTCACTAGAATACAGTAGAACACAATACCTGTTCAGACCTTTTGGGCATACATAGTAGGGTGGTATCTATTTTTGACGCTTTGAAATGATCCTTTTAATCATTACTCTGCTGTTGCGGAACGCTATCCCATGGAACTTGTTCTTACAATGAGGAGCAAATTTTTGGTCACTCAACGCCTTAAAAGATGCTAATTTTGTTTTACTAATACTGAAGCCAACTTACGTCGGTCGTATTCTGTGCACTGTCATTGGCCGCCGCTGCAGTCGACCTTTCATTGGCGATTCAGTTACTCACTCGTATTCCTTGCAATGCCCAATGATGATGATGGCGCTTTGAGGTTTTAGGGCGCATCGACTGCTGCAGGTCATGCAGCGCCCAAATGCCCAAATAACAATGAAGTTAGAGCATATACCCCGCCCCCCTGCAATGCCCAAATACCAGGGGTTTATGTTCTAAATTCCCTCTGCTGTTTGGTGCCGAAGTGAGTGGCTCGTGGCTTTTTCCGGTCGGCAAATCTTTCGACATCACCGGATCAAGATTAGCATTAAGCAAAAAGCAATCCATGGCCCGCAAGCGCCAGTGCATGGCCAGCTCGCTAGACCCAGCGCAGAGACCAACCTCTTCACAGCCAGGCCAAGAAGGAACTCTCGGCCTGGCCGGAACCAGCGCAGCAACCGGTCCCATGACAGCCGGGGCACCAGCCGACCTACACGAGATTTCACAACGGCATGTTCCACCAGTCAGAAAAGCCGATTAAAACCTGCACCAGCAAAGACAATGGCAGGAAACTCCCGCTATTGGTGCCATTCTTACCCGACGGTAGTTGACAAGCGATAACTGTAGGGCGGAACAGAGGGCTCGCACTTACATTTCGAGACTTTAGATGATTTAAGTGGCCCATCGTTGAGCTTCAGTATTGATAAGAATGGCAACGCAACTTGTACATAGAATGAAACGAAGTGAGCACGCTAGACGCTGGCGTTCCAAAACGAAGTGAGAACACTAGACGCTGGTGTTCCAAAACGAATTAAGCACGCTAGACGCTGGTGCTCCAAAACGAAGTAAGCACGCTAGACGCCGGTGTTCCAAAACGAAGTGAGAACGCTAGACGCTGGTGCTCCAAAACTGCTAGCGTTGCCTCATACGTGCAGACCACCGAGCGGCATACCCGGCATTTCAGGGCAAACTACCCGTCGATGCCAGTTGCCTCACATAGGCTTTTTAATTACACTGTTATAGCGTTTGAGAACAGACGAACCGCCCCTTGATGCCAGTTCCTTCACAAAGGATTGACTCACGCAGATGTAGGCCTATAACTAAGAAGGGAACAAACACAGCAAGCTGTGTCCCCATTCTGAATGTACACCACACATGTCTGTACATACTCTGTTTTATCCTTAGACTATCAAAAGACTGTCAAAGCAATGTATGTCCCATGTTCAGCTGCACTGAACCTCAAAGTACAGACTACTTGGAGCCTGCTTAGCTGGTTCAGTGTTTTGCGGCAGACCTGGGCCACTTTCCCGCTCGGCGGTGTGCTTGGCCAAGCGTGCGCGCGCACTCGCGCACACGCACACACATTATATGCACACGCACGCACATTATATGCACAGGCACAGAAACGGGTACGATCGTGATCACACCCACAAATCTCAGCCCATACGCAAGGTATATCTGTTGGAAATCAGCAGAGGCGCGTAAAGAATCTGCTTCTGAACTGATGACGCGGACGTTACACACGAAACCATATTATATCATAGACGTACAGATGTACTTCATCCAGCATCAAAAATAGTTGGACGCCCATGCCAATAGGTGGCATACAAGACAACAACATGAGGGAATCATACCAGGCTGATCACTATAGAACGGACCGTTTAACGACCACGGCCATCGTGGCTGCAGAACTGATGACTTCAATACTACCTGGGGGATGACTGCTGATTTGGACTACAGCATGCCGGTCATCTATGCAGGAAGATGCGGTCCAGGAATTTGAGGCATTTGCTGCGGAGAGGAATCATCCCGCTCAAATGCTATCGCATCACTCATGCTAGACACCTGCATGTAGTTATATAGGCAGAAAACGGCCCAGCAGGATCAACAGGAGCCTCATGTCTTAGCATGTGCAGCCCGAGTGCGTCGGCAAAGCACCCGCTTACCTTCTTATCACCTCTGCCGCTTGTTAGCGATCAGTTTGGTGAGCCCCAGTGGTGTCAGTCGTAGCTTTGATGCTAATGATTTGGGTGCATTGTGCCCGATTTTTTTTGGTAAAGACGATGGGCCTTGAAATGCCAGTTCTAATTTGATTTCGTTTGGTACCGTAAGTGTTCCGCTCATAAGGAGCCGACAGAACAGCAGCGTGCATCGTGGGCGACGCGTCACGCAGCAGAGTAGAATACGTGCCTTCTTAGTCTGGTGTTGCAGACTCAACCTGCGCCCGGCCTGGGGTCTGAGACAACCGCTCCCGGCGGCGGGGGGGGGAGGAGGGGGGGGGGGGGAGTTGGCTTCCCTCTGTGGGATCTCAACTTCCAAACATCGTAAGAAAGATACCGTTGTGAATGTCTCGTCAAATCATGAAAAATACACACCAATTTTTTACCTTAGGTCAAATGGAATGTCACCAGAAGTCACGAAAAAATGGTCGTTCTCAAATGTGCAGTTAAAGCGCGTGTTGATACGTCAAGACAGATATTGAGGTCACAGAAGTAAGCGTTGAGATTGCTGCGAGTCCGCTCAGACCATCTTTGCCTCCCACAGTGGTCAGATCTGGCCCGGTCACCGTTCAAAACTGGTCTGCCAGTGGCCTACAGCAATGATTTATTTTGTTTCTTTTACAATGCGCTTCTGGCCAGGTTTTTATCAGGTGCGGCTGTGAGCCAAGTATTCCAGGCACAAAATACCACCATAGGCTGACCTAGAGGTCAGTTGAGGCCAACTTAAGTCAAGTTCGTAAGCCATCCAAATACAAAATTGTAATGTTCACCGGGTCCAAGTGACCAATGCAATGCTTTTCTGGCGTCAGAAATGGTGTGTTGTACATCTACAGGTACTCAATATCGCAGAACTCTTGTGCACGCTGTACGTAGTCCCTTTGATGCTTGGCAATGTATTTGTAACAAACTGAGAACACGCACATCGGTACATAAAATTATATGCCATCATGTTCGCACAAACGACATAGAGGTGGTTACACGCATCGTGCTGGTTCATCTAGCTTCTCCGCAACTGACAACATAGGCCGGTGACCTCGAATGATCTCATATCGTATTGCATGTCCTCACGTGACTTACTGTGACCTCATTATTCGTTTGAATGATATCACAACATGTCTTCAGAGGAACGGTCAAATTCAGTGCCAAAACTATCCGCTGAAACTGCTTATTTTGACTTAGTTTGTTTTGCAGAGGACGACCATAGAAACAGGTCATGACCTAGGTCAACGTCATGAGCTTTATGGTTATATGATGGTTACGCGTATGAGTTTATACTTTTCCTTTTATGCAAACACCGAAACTGTACAAAAATACGTGCAAATTTGCATTATTTAGGGAAATAGCGAGCATTGACCTAACCTCAGGTGACTGACCCAGCTGGTTTTGAAAAATATGAACTTAGCGAAACGTGGGTACTTTTGCGTTCTATTACTACAGCAAGTTTGAACAATGGGGAATAATGCACAAAAAGCCATGCGTGGTCAAAGTGTTTTAGAAGTTGACCTATTCCACCTGACCTTGGTCACTGATCTTGGCCGACCAAAACTTCCACTTTTCATACAGACTGGCAAATTGACAGATAAACAGGTCATGGCAATTTGAGGCTGACGCGAGCGTTCGTTTTTTAGCTGTGCTCGAAAAACCGTAGGAGGGGTAAGCTAACTTCCTCCGCCCGGGCACGGCTTAAAACACACAGTCCCATATTAATTCTCTCGGAGTTTTTCCTTTTAGAAAAGTAACACAAAGCTCAGCGTGCTCCGTAATTTGCAGCAGCTTGCAACAAGCTTGGCGCAAGCTCAGCGTGTCACCGCGTCTTTAGTAGTTCCAACTTACCCTTACAAGCTGTGCGTAATGGAATTGCCCAAATCATCGACTCACTCTGTTTCCAAAAGACCAAATGACCAAAGCCCTCCATACCGTTCAAAATGCGTCGCCATGATAATTGGGAGGTTACGAAGTATGCCTAACCCTGCCTGAAGAAACCTAACTCTCCCCGAATAAACGTAGACTTAAATCCACATAATAGACGGACTAAAGCTTAAACAAAGACGTTAGCAAGCTGAAGAAGAAAAAGACAATCAGTGTTGACATCAGCAGTCTCAAGCACATAAGTCAGTGTTTGCATATATTCATATATTCATATATTGCAGCAAAGCATATATTCAGCTTTTTCCACATTTCCTTTCTTAAACGCGCACACTAAATAACACCGTGGATGAGAATGGAGACTATGTAAACTATGCCCTGTGCTATGTAAACAGGTGATGAACACCATCATGCTCCAGTGCATCTCAAATGCACGCCCCATCTGCTTTCACGAAGATAATACATCACACGGGGGACCTGCAAGCCATCTTATCGTTCGTGAGAGCCTCACATTGGCTCCAGCTTTTCAGGACAGTATGTGCGCAACAGGGAACAGTGCGTCTTGGCCGCCAAATGCCAGCTCATGGGCCCTCAGCAAGTGCGCGACGCCTCAAAGGCAAGCAAGCTGTGGCCACATCGCGGCAGTCAGTAGAAGCCGGGTCTGGAGTGCTCGATGGTGCAGCGTTTGCAGTACTTCTTTACCGTGCGGCAGCCCTCGAGCGTCACAGCCGAGTCCTGCACGCTGACCTGCCGCAGGCCGCGGCAGTGGAGGGCGACCAGCCTGACCCCCGCGTCGCTCACCATCTCACAGCCCCTGACGCTGAGCCTCCTCAGGTCCGGGCAGTGCTGCGCGAGCAGCCGGAGACCCAGGTCGCTCGCGTCACTCCTGCCGACGTCGAGCGCACACAGCCGTCGGCAGCCGCGCGCCACCGCCGCCAGCGACGCGTCGCCAACAGTTGCGCAGCCGCGCACGTTCAGGTAGCGCAGACGGCGGCAGCTGAGCGCCAGCTGCGCGACGCCAGCGTCCGAGACAGTCCGGCAGTGCGCCAGGCTGAGGTGGCGCAGGCCAGGCCCGAGCGGGGCCAGCCGGCGCACGCCCGCGTCCGTTACCCGGGGACAGTCTCCCACGCTGAGCTCGCGCAGAGCCGGGCACCGGCCGGCCACCAGGCCCAGCGTGCCGTCTGAGGAGGAGAGGCGCACGCTCAGTCCGGCCGGCCAGCTGAGCAGGCTGCAGCGTTATGATTCACCACCGCATCGCCGGTTGTGCGGTAACAGTAAACGCCTACGCACACACTGTCATGCAGCACGCTCGCCCGATTAGTCTGCTTATCGTATTCACCGCGCATTCCAACTGCGGCAGTATTCTCGTCCACGGAAGCAACAGATACATGTTATCGGTGCCGCGAGGAATGCTGAATAATGATTGCCAGCGCGCGGCACCTATCAAGTGTATTGCAGCTGGACGTCCACCGGGCGGCGCGCTTTCGGAGCCGCCCGCTGCGAGGAAGGGCGTACCTGTCAGCTGGTGGCAGCGGCGCAGGTAGAGCCGCTCCAGCTGCGGGCAGCTGGCGACTGCAGCGCGCAGGGCGGCGTCGCTCAGGCGGCCGCAGCCGGACAGGTCCAGGTGCCGCAGACGCAGACGACCGGCCGCCGAGCTAGACTGGACACGGGTCAGCCGGTCACATCCTGTGAAAATGGGTTCGGTCAAGTCATGCAAACAGCACAGTTTGAGCGCTTCTTACCGGCAGGGAAGCAAGCCGTCTCGGAGAACCGTGTAAAGAGTACCGCCCATTGTGCCTGGGTATCATTCATTGCCTTCAGGCTACCAATTTTGCATTTTTGATCGGGCATTGATAACATGATTAGCGACATTTGGCGTGCGAGAGAATGCGATTCAAAATTGAAATGCAAGCCATAAAACTGCGAGCCACAGCAGCGCTGAATGGTGTAGTTTCAGGCCGTGAGTCGGCTCATTTATTATCGTATAGGACCCATTCTCTTTAGATTCCCCTTCAGAATGAGCTCATGTCTACTACAACTGGCCGTGATGACAGTCACGTCGTGCCAGTGCACACTGTCATCTCCACGTGGGGCCGCTCTGCCAGCCCGCCGCCGCCTCACTGACCAGTCACGTCCAGATGCTGGAGCCGTGAGCAGCTGCTGAGTACGGCCGTCAGCGCCCGGCTGCTGATGGCCGTGCAGCCGCGCAGCTCCAGCCGGCGCAGCTGCGGACAGCGGTGCGCCAGCTGCGCCAGGCCGGCGTCCGTCAGGCGCGAGCAGCCGTCCAGCCGGACGCGCAGCACGGCTGGGCAGAGCGCGCCCGGCTGGCGGCGGCCCAGCAGGCGGAAGATGTGGCCGAGGGCGCCGTCCGGGTCAGCGCAGCCGCCCGTCAGCCTGATGTCGCTCCAGAGGCACGGCTGCCAGGCCAGCCGGCGCCAGCGCCGGCAGACGCGCGCGCACCGGCTTAGCTCGTCCGCCGACAGATGCGAGAACACGCGCAGCGCCAGCTCGTCCGAGAGACGGACGAACGGTGCCGGCCGCCGCGCCCGTCCAATCTCCAGTCGGGTGAAGACGAAGTCCGTGCTGGGAGGCACCTCGAGCGGCGGCCGCCGCGGCCAGTCCTCCGGGCAATGCGCCGGCACCACGGCACGGTACACCGGCGCCGGGGGAGCGCTGGGCCGGGCCGACTCTAGAGGCGGCGCTGCACGTGCCGCTGACGACTGCCAGCCGGGATCGCGGACAGGTGAAGTGACACCAACTGACGTCAACTGCCCCTGCAGGCAAATACGTAGACGACGTTAGAGAGGATGACCCATACAGATATGCATATTATTTTGTTATTCTTGACGCATCTAGCTTGGCACAAGTAACCAGCGTAGTTGATGTGCCCTAAAGCAACAAGTATATCTACAGCCACCTGTCATCAAGAAAAAAACATTCATCGTCAAATGGACGATAACATAGGATCCGTTATCAGTGGGCACCGACGTAGCCCAAAACATCTCATGATCCATAAACTCCGAACATCGGGTCCAATCTACCGCGATGCCTAGATTACCTTAAGATCGCCGATACATGGCGGTCCACGCCCGACCCAGACCCGCCCGCTGATAGTCTTGTGGTTGTAGACGGCTGGTGACAAACGCTCTACCCAGTCTTCTGCGGTGTCATGATAACTTTGAGTAGCGCGACTGCCTGGAATCCGTGCCGATCCCACGCAGCCTGCCGGCACCGCCTCCGCGGTGCCAAGGAGGCGTGACGCGGACGGCTCGACCTCCACCGCGGCGCTCGAGTCTGAAGAGACAGTCGAGAGGTCAGGTGCGGCACCCACAGCGAGTGCCTTCAGGCGGTGAGAGGCCTGGCGTGAGCCCGCCCCTCCCAGACCGTCGGCTAGCAAATGCCTTACGATGCTTGCGGAGACACGAACGTATTTGGCTCAGTATTGGTGCGCAGCAGACGCATTAGCGGTGCACAAAGTAGCAAAGCACATCAAGTGCGCGAAGACAACATTAAGTAGTGTGATAAACGTCGGATGTAGCACAAATCCATCGCATATCAATCCTCAAGTTCGCAATGAATTTCATGCGTCCCGCACATCTGTAACTGGTAGGAGGTTTGCGCGGATGTCAGCATGTACCCATTTGCTCAGCAATCGCAACAGAACTCACCAAGGGACGTCTGTCTGGAGTGGTTAGCGGAGCTGTAGCCGCTGTCGCAGTGAAGCATGTTGCTGCACGCCATGCGCTGTCGCAGCAGCCTGTGCAGGCTGTCATGGGTATTGTCCAGGTCACAGGCAGCCATGGCTGCGCGCCTCCGGGTCACTTGGCGAGCTCTCAGCGGGGCCCGTGCAGTCAAGAGGGGCGTCAGACGGGGACTGCCCAGCCCCGCCCCCCCCCCCCCCCCCGCACCCCCCCTCCCCGGTCGGCAACATTCCTCGGCGGCGCTCGGGGGCCGGCAGCAGCAGCCGCCGGGCAGCGGTCGGGCCCTGTTTGTGTCGGCTCCGCCTCGCAAACAGTCCAGCCGCCGCCGACGGAGGGGGACGCACTGCGGGGCCACCCGCGCCACGGCAGGGGACCTCCAGCAGCCAGATGACGTCACGGGAATTGGCCGGCGGCCGGGCGATTGCGGCGTCCCTTTTGCCTTCTTAACACTCAGGCGACCGGCCGGAAGTGGATTCGCTTCGGAGTTGTTCGTTGAAGATGACTGGCGGCCTACCCTGCAAACGCCTATCCCCTCTGCCCCCCTCCCTCCTACCCCCCCCCCCCCCCTTCTTAAAAGCGAATGTTCCGCATTTGGGGATATTAAAGCAAGCATGAGATATGATGAAAAATGCTCACTTGTCACTATTGGTATGTTTTAAGCGAAAAAGACCATTGTAGACAGCCCAATTTCTTTTTTTCGTAAATTTGATCCCCAAAGCCTCATTTTGTATTGTTTCATGGAGCGTTTGTGTGACGTAGGAGGTGCTGTCACACTGGTCATGCAAAATTGTCACGCTAGCACCTACTTGGAGTGCTTCAATCTCCAGCGAGGTGGCCGCATGTCTAATTCAACACAACCTCATTCAAATCCACCGTTGCCAGGATTTCAATGGCCTTAATATGGCGTCAAGCATGCCTGAATGACTTTGAAATAGTCTGCACGAAAATAAATCTGCACATCTTCGCAGGGATACATCTCAGAAACTAGAGAGCTTTGCAATTGGAAGGGCAGGACTGTGAACTACAGCGAGTGATCTCCAAGATGGCTATTTTGTTCATAATTTCACACAAATGTGGGACACCCCTTTAACATTATGACCAGTTGTCTGCTGTGGCAAGAGCTGGACAACCTTCTTTTCTGTTTTGTCTATCACCTTCGGCCTCCATGTATTTTCACCACAAGAACCTGGTGCCGCTCAATTTGTGTTATCAAAGAATTGCTACATTTTCCGCAACGCTGGCTTTTGCCAGGCTTATTTCCATGTCATGGTCTCGTTGTGGATTCGGAAAATTATTCCAAAATGTTTGCCTGAAGAGCAGAAAAAGCTGCCGAGAAAAAGCTAAGAAACAGAAAAGGATAACTGCCACGACGTTACAGACTGCCAAGTCTTCAAACCATTGCAACAGACTTGCAGTCCACGCTGCTGAGCTCCATGATGGTCCATAACTATTTTACTAGCTGTGTATTGCCATCTGCCAAGCTAGCTTGCCAACTGCATGACGTCAGACTTATCAGATGATTGGTGTTCTAAATGGACACCACGGCCCACAGGGTAGTATGTAGTTAGTTTAGATAGATAGTAAGTATGTGCGGATAAAATGTCGTTCATGGTCTTCCACGGCACACATACGATACAAGCAAGTCATAAACCCAGTCATATTTAGTAGACGGTCGGAAAATCAAATATATTTGTTCTCTTGATTCATGACACCAGCTTAATATGATGCAAATACTTTAGGATGCGATGGAACACGTCACGTTCTGTTGTGTTCCGTCATTCAGGCACGATGTCATGCCATGAACATCAAATGCTATTTTTGTGGCTGTCGGCTCTTCCATTTAATTAACGACACGACATTGCGTTAAGCCTTCTCTGTATTCGTAAGTTGGGGTGAAAAACCTGCTGCCTGTGGACCGTGGTGTGTCATGTCTCGATCCCAATAGCCATGCATTCGTGAATAAAACGTCGTGTGACGCTTATGGTTGCTCGTTCGGCTCCTGATATGTATATCCCTTTTATAACGTCTTTAACCCCTGAAATATCAGAATGTAATCAAGTTATGCGAGAGCTAATTAATAATATACACGACGTCGAAGGATTAATATCAGATTTAGCGGCATGCGTCTCACCATTGAAACATCAGAGAGCCAACAAAGCCAACTAATGAAGTAAGTCGTACTGACGTCCCACACGAGTGTGGTGCAGTGTAGTAAAGTGCAGTAAAGTGAAGTGTAGGGCATTGCAGTGCAGTGCAGTGCAGCGCGTTTCCTGGACAGCGTCTGGCAGCTCGGGTTGCGTCGCCGCTCGACGCTGACGCTACCAATGGAAGCCCAGCCGAGGTGCACGCCACGGTCCAGCTGCCGGGCAGGAATCCGCTCCACCGGGACAATACCGTCACCGGCCGGCGGTGCTCGGGAGGCGGGCCGAGTCACACGCCTCACGTCACCCCTCCCCGCACCTGGTTATCCTCCCCCTCCCACCCCCGCCGCGCCGAGCCGGGCCACAAAAATCCCGCTGTCCCTTCCGGTCGTGCGGGTTAATCAGCATGCGCCCCGTGGGTCGGAATGCGGCGTGCCTTACTGGCGGCGGGTGTGCGCAGCCGACACTGTCCCAGACCCAGGCAAGGGTGCGCTACCCTCACAGACGTAGCCGAGGGCAAGCCACTCTCACAGACCCAACCGAGGGCTAAGCAACCTCACAGACCTAGCCGAGGGCGCACCACCCTCACAGACCCAGCAGAGGGCACACCACCTTCACAGACCCAGTCGAATACGGACCGTCATCGCAGACCCAGGCGAGGGTGCATCACCCTCACATACCCAGCCGCGGGCGCCCTGCCTTCCCAATCAGCTTTGGAAGTTGGAATGCACAGCTTGTCCCCGTAACACGCAGGGTGCGAGCTAGCCACACGTAAAAGTGAAAAATCCCGTGAATAGCATCGCATCACTGTTCTGTGATCAGTGTCGTAGTACTCTCGAACCAAACCTTCCAGGCTATGCCCAGTCGGCCGCCACTAATGCGTACTGGATCATGTCATGGGGCAATGACGACAGTCGTGCAGCAATGACGACAGTCGCGCATCAATGACGACAGTCACGCATCAATGACGAGAGTCGCGCAGCAATGAGGACAGTCGCCCAGCAATGATCACAACCGCGCAGCAATGCCGACAGTCGAGTAGCAATGACGACAGTCGCGCAGTAATGACGACAGTCCCGCAGTCATAACAAATGTCCCGCGGCAATGACGACAGTCGCGCAGCAATGATGACAGTCGCGCAGCAACGAGGACAGTCGCGTAGCAATGACAACAGTCTCGCAGCAATGACGACAGTCCCACAGTCATAACAAAGGTCCCGCGGCAATGACGACAGTCCCACAGTAATGACGACAGTCGTGCAGCAATGATGACAGTCGCGTAGCAATGACGACAGTCGCGAAGCAATGACGGCAGTCGCGCAGCAATGACGACAGTTGCGCACGCCTACCGAGCCGGCAACTGATGTGAAACAAGCGTGTATTTAAATATTCATTGCGTTAAGCACGACCTCCTGGAAATACACCACGGGCGTCGTGCAAGCACCATACATGGACGACGAACTGCTGCAAACTTTGCGAAGCTCTGAAGTTCGTCTCAACTCAAATAAGTCTTTGTGTGACAGCGCGGTTGCCTCAAATTTAGCTGTAGAGTGCAGGATTTGCTTCCAGGGCGAGTTTGTGTGTTGGGTTATTTAGCTCTATGCAGTTGTTAAATGTTTGGATACAATCCTGTCAAGGGTGAGATGCCTGCACTTTGAGTTTGCATCAGGGGCACCTTAGAAACTCATTAATAGGGACGTAGTTTTGCGGACTGAGCTAGATGGGAGGAGAGGGGGAGAGGGAGGCTTAACAATGAAAATGACTAAACCTACTCTAGAGATACACCGAAAACAGGGATCTTTACCCGGGGGCTGGAGCATAAGTTAAGCGGGGGGGTGGGTGTAGGGAAGGGCAGGCGGAGTTCTGGAAGGATAACAGGCTTGTTATGTCCATTCTTGTCATCTCTTTGAATCCGCGCAGCTCGGGGTCGTAATCTCCCTGAGTAGGTTGAGAGGGGGAGGGGGGGGGGGGCTGAATCGTGAAAAATAATGAAAGCTACTTCAAAGTTCAACAACGGGTTATTCCCCGAATTTTGCCACCACATACATCCCCAACTTTCTCGCGAAGTTGGGGGAGGGGCTGGAACACAAGTTGAGGGTGGAGGGCTGAAGCGTCCCCAACTGAAAAGGAGAACTACCCCCATGGTGCTTCATCCTCTGTTTTGTATACATGGGCACGCGCAGAGCTGCACAAAAGGGGGACGACGACAAAAATCCACTGAAAACGGAGTTAAGCGCTTCACACACACACACACACACACACACACACACACACACACACACACACACACACACACACACACACACACACACACACACACACACACACACACACACACACACACACACACACACACACACCACACACACACACACACACACACACACACACACACACACACACACACACACACACACACACACACACACACACACACACACACACACATTTTGTTTGTCGCATAGCAGCATTGCATGATCTCGATCTTTCCATCGTTACGTGTCTATCTAGATATATTTTTCAATCAACGTTTAGCCACGTGTAGTTATAACACGCCATTAATTTGGCAATGAAGGAGCACGTGGCCCCAGAGCTGCTGTATGCACCGTCCCTGTCTACATACCAAGTCCGGAACTCATGTGCCAAATTTGACCTTTAGATATTCATCTAGTGAGTTGTTTAGTAGTGCAACAGGCCGCGGCTAGTTCCTCCTCAATACGGGGCATATAGTTTGCGAAAAAGCGTAACAGGGGCGGGCGACGAGGGAAAACAGCTAAATCTGCCCAAAACCGCTTTCACAAAGGATTTGACCAACTTCTCCCACTTTCTCCTTTGTCCTAGAAATCCAGCAGGTGAACAGGTACTTACACCCCTGCAAGTTTGGGAGCAGTGCGCATCAGAGCACATATCCCATCCCCCTAGGGGCCGTCCAAAAATTATAGTGACTCGTCCGGTCGCCAGTGGCCAGATCCAGGATCTCATCAACGGGGTGTGGGGGGGGGGAAGACACAACATATTGTGCCCTCAGTGAAGTTTGAAACCCATTCCCCAAGTGCCCTCGCATTCGGGCTATTGAATTTTTAAAACTCTCATGTATGATATTTGTCATTCGGGAACCCATCTTCCTGCGCGCAGCCCTAGAAAACTCTGCGTGCTGCTTCTGTACATACATGGGGCACGGTGATTTTTCCAGATCATTGTGAATCCTGCCATTTTGAAGCTAATTAATTCAAAGAATGCGTGTATTCGAAAATGAATTAAATGTGGCTGCTAAGTCCCATCAAAATCAAGCACGGCGCTTGATTCCAAGGCAATTCACGGCTAGCCGGCTGGTTGTTTGATCGGGTGATGGCTGATGACTAATCCGGAGTTTTGCTTTGACTGCCATGAATGAGTGGGAAGCATCGCAGCACTAAACATATATTAGGAATGTGATGCAAAAGTATATGAAATGTCACAACGTCCGCAACCAGTGGAATGAAGCATACGTCAGCGGCGCGCACAATTATATTCGGCAATTGCACGTAGAAATTCATCGGTGCATATCCCACCGCTGCTCTAAGGCTTAGGGACCCTCGAGGCTAGGGCGCCAAGGGAACTCACCATCATGTAGATCTTGGACTTGTCTACATGAAGTCATTTAACCACCCCCATACTCCCGAGCAGGCTCAACGCCCTGGTGTTCCCAAGCACATATGGGGATTTCAGTAACAGAATAGGATTCTGCTCACTTACCGGAAGGCCCCACGAACAATGTGGATGACCCAGGAGCGACCAAGAGCGCCCTGGCCAATCAGCATTTAGATCCCCGTAAACGGCGTACTCCCTCCGGTATAATGAGAAGGCCCAAGATTAATGGGGACGGCACTTGAGCGATCGAGGGTGCCGCGGCAGACCAACAAAAAGGCTCCCGTCAACAGTGAAGAGCAAGCGCTCTCTGAGCAAACGGGTATGCCCCAGGACAGGATATATGACTAAATGCCCTTGAAAGATTGAGGGTGTCTTGGCAGATGCACGCATAGGGTTCCGAACAACAGCTTAGGGACCTTCGAGCAAATATGAATTGTCCAAGACCATTATAGCTGGCCCCTGCGGGGTTAAGAGTGCCTGGGTAGGTTAACAGAGAAGGCCCCAACAAGGTTGAAGGGTCCCCCCCCCCCGCAAATGAATTCGAAGGAAAAGTCTCCTGGATCAATGAAGACGACCATTTATGATGATCAAACTATCAATGAAGACGTCACGCGCCCTGGTGCCTTAACACGTGCCCGGGCGGCCAGCTAAATACCCTTAGCTCTTGTGGGGGGGGGGGGCAATTTGACCCCCCCTTGATGTCTCGGGAACTAAGATAGCCAGAGACACCAAATTTACAGGGTGAGTTGACCTGTACGTGAACTCCCTTAGGTCAAAGTCGGAGGTTCCTAATTCACGACCTTTGGGTCAAATAGGGTCAAATAAGATCAAATTCCAGATTGGTCTTCAAAGTGCCCCCAGAACCTAGATGTGACCCAAGCAAAGGGTCACATGCTCATTTAAGGTCAGTGACCTAGCTTGACCTCTTGAATGTCATGGTGAACAAAATCATACAAGACTGCTTTGAGTTTTGCATTGGAACAAGCGACAAAAATTATGCTAGGAAATATGTCTCTAAAAATAATATGTGGACCCATTTTAGTCGGTCATTGTAGGTCAGTGACCTATTCTGACCTCTAAGAAGTTCATGGAGGATGTATAATGCGGCTCTTGCAATCAGTATATTAGAAATGAGCACCAGAAACTATCACACACAGCAAGCCATAAAGTAATAAAACAGACTGATTTTGACCTTGATATGACCTGCATACCTGACGTTAGAGCAACGTAATTTGCTCATTCAATTGTTGTGTTGCCTAAGAAAGCATCTCAGAGATGTATGGATTTGTCTAACACTCCGTTGTGGGATCAGATTGAGCGATTCCCTAGAGATTGCCTTCGCTGAAACCACGGCCTTAGTTTGACCTGCCATAGGTCAGAAAGGTACATCTAAATCTTTGATGTCTGACAATCCGCTATTTAATTATCTACAGCTATGCGAAATTTGGCGCGGCTACGCCGCGCCGTTTGGGAACCATTCTGAAAAACCTTCGGGGGGTCAATTTGACCACCTCCAACTCGAGCGCGTGTTGAATTATATGGGCCCCAGCAACAGTACAGGGTCCTCGGAGCAAGTGGAAAGAATCCGAAACCAATGTGAAGATCCCTTGAGTGACGTAGAGTACCCGGAAATAGAAGGAAGTGCTCCACATTTGTATTAAGCTTTGCACTGAAATAGCCATCTTGAATATTCGATGCAGTTCACAGCCCTGCTCTTCTTAAGACCTAAAACTATATAGTTTCTGAGCTTAAAGGTCGCGAAGATGTGCGGACTTTTTCTGAGAGACTTTTGCAAGGTCACCCAGGCATTTATAACGTCATAATAACACCATTCAGATCATACCATTCCATTGGCCATGCGGCTATGAAGGCCAACAAAAATGTCGAGTCTTTCATATCTGGCTTTCGTGAGCACGCTTTCCAGGTACAACGGCCGTCAATGACCTCTTAATCAAGAATGTGCAAGGTACGATGACGCAATCAGACAATGATATGCTACGGAGCATGTTTATTTAATAGAGAAACTGTGTTGTCTAGAACAGTCTTTTCCACTTAAAAGTATACTAATAGTACTAAGTAGGCTATTACATGGCATCTGACTCTCGCTCACATATCTTCGAATGTGCAACATTCGCTTTCAATGGGAAGTTTCAATTTCAACTTCCCTAAGGGGAAGTTTGCGGGTGTGGCGAAACCGGACATTACGGGCATTATTTTTTACGCCTCTTTTGCCGTGTTTCTTTGGTGAAGAAATCAATGTCGGGGTGCTGTTTTCCATGACCTTGACCTTTGACATTTAATGCTATCGTTGTAGATATGACCAAAAGGACTTCACGAGGATCTATATGAAGCCCTTTTTGTTGCACTTGCTCCATGAGCGAAGAAGTATCAGGGTACCCAATTTTATGCGACCATTGCCGTTGACGTGGAGAGTGAATTGCTATCAGGGTGACGAAAATGGACATCACGAGGATTAATGTAATGGCCATTTTATTGGACTTCTTCAATGAACAAAGAAATGGCAGGGTCACCAAGTTTTAACCGTTTATTGGTCTGTACAGGTCGAAGTCAGTAACAGAGAAAACATATTTGCAGGTTCGTAAATATCTCCATTTGTTTGACCTGGGAGGGCTGTGGTTCGAAATCTAAACTCAAGTTCAGACAATGAGTTCGACACTGAATCAGAACACAAATACGACGCTAACTGGATGGAAATGCCAAAAGCATCGTAATTACGTATGGGCCAGTACCCTCGCACGGATTATTCCCGCCAGCGTCCGCTCGCCCTTTCGCGCCGATGTAACCGCCCGCACGTGGCCTGGGGGCCACGGGCCGGCTAGGAATGACAACAATGTCGCTCAAAACAGCAAACACATGCCGATAAGAATCAGGGCGAGGGCGATGACGATGGTCGGGGTTGTGTGATTGTGTTTTACCCGAGTGGGTGCATTCGAGTGTAGGCTCTTTATTGTAATAGCACAATTCAAATTCATTATTATTCGGAAGTGTCTACCTTTAATTCACCACTGCCTGGGGCACGTAGCCACTCGTGAGCTGCATGGGAGGAGATTCGTCCCTCTCTATCTCTTGAGCTGATGCGTTGATTTCACCGCCTTAATTTGCGATCGATTGCCTGCGATTTCATCGCCCAGAAAACACCTTCTTTGATGACGTTCCTGACACTAAAAATGCAACAGTTCAAGTCAAGCATTTTCTAAAAATCTCTTATCACTTGCTGTTTGCACGTGCAAAATCCGCTTGAGTACCGAAAAAGATAAGCATGCACTGGTGGTGGAGCTGGAGAGACGAGCTCGTCACAACAGCCGACAGCTGGGTCACCACAGCCCGGTGCTGAGGGCAAGGCAAACTGCTCCTTGCACCAATATTAATCATGACATGGGTTCTGCGGATCCAAATACACGATGTTAAATTCAGACCTTATTTTCAAATAACGTGACCCTCCCATGCCTCACGGCAACACTAAGTGAAACCTGGAGGTCAAGCAAGATAAATAGCATTTTCGTCGAATACGTAACAGATTATATGCTTTCCGGCTAGGGCGCTGCAAGGAATTACGAATACGTATGCATAACCGCGCATTGATGACCTGTGGTGAACTCAAGTATAAGATCAGTCATTATCTCATGTTTTGGATGTCGATGTGGGGCAAAAAGACCTTCAGAAGGCACGCAACCCGTAGAATTTACAATTTCAAACCCATATTAGGTGCTCAGCATACACAAATTAAACTCGGATGACCTGATATGCCAGGCCACGCACCGGTGTGCCTCCAGTAGTTCATATGTGATAGACACAACATTTTAATCGCGTGGATCTCTCATCCTAGTTCGCTAAAGATCGCGCGAAAATATCCTTACGTCACATGTAAATACTTCGGTATAGGGATTCCGAAGCAGACATTAGATACTCCTATGATCCAGCGTGTTGCCAAGGTGATCTGGCTTGATCTCTGCTCACGTCATGAGTGAGGTAAGCAGCGACATATCAGGCGATCAGTGATACAATCACATATCAAGCGACACTAATAACACAGCCAATCTTATAGACACAGTACATACAAATGCGGCACGACGTCATTTTGGCATCACGTAGTTATCCCTTGTGAACATTTTCATACAAATGGCTCTTATACTACTTTACGTGACACTCAATATTTCATGTCACTGGCTCTATTCACACGAAGTTCATGGGAGAAATGTGAAAAAAGTGATTTATACGCAAAATATTTGCAGTTATCTGGGATGGAAATTCGTCCGAGTAATAAATGTGTACGAGGCATTTTCTGTGCTCATTGCACGATAAACGGGAAGTCTGGATGGGGTCATTCTTAATATTTGCACCCTCGTATAATCTAGGAGTTTTAGTTTACCTTGTTGTTCACGTTCATTTCAACACGGCACGGCAGAGACACAGATACAGGACGTCAGGACAAAGAATGCGGGATAAATAAGGCTGATGGGGTTTGAGGATGCGCTGCGAACTATGCAGTTTTGTGCTGTCGGATTTTTTTCAGGAAGCCTGACGTGCTCAACAGGATTATTCACATCAGCAGGGCCATTTGGGATAGCTGGAATTACGTTACCATGTCCGACATTTTTCGCTGGATATCTTGCTGAGGGTGACGGATTTTGACGCTCGTTTCGAATTTATTGATCACAGGGAGATCACCAAATGTGTTATTTGAGCTTTGCAAAAGTCTTTAGAAACATGCCGTCTAGCGTAATCCGTGACGGGTAATGAAATGAAAAATCAAATTGCTCTCGCAGGTTTTGGTTGCTGTAACCTTCCGAAAATCGCATAAGGTCACTGACTTTAAACGAACACCAGTGGCCTTTTGTTTCGTAGAGGTATCCAGGTTAAGGTTGCTTGCATTAAGAGGTCTGATGGGACTTCGGTCATCAACCTGGAGTTTCGCCTTTTCAACGTATTTTAATCGAGGATCAGGACCTAGGGATCTCAAACTTTGACAGGTGATTTGACATACAGGCCTGTCCATTAATATATTCAGTGTATCCTCCTCAGCCCTCCTGCCCTCAGCCCTCCTGCTCTTTTAAATATCGGGGGAGGGAGAGGGGGGAGGGGGGCAATTGATCCCACCCTACCCGAGCAGCATGCTATTCAAACGGCCACCCGGGTGCGTGTTCAGCATGGGTGTTGTTTTAGCCGGACCTTTTCTAGACTCCGAGAGCGGTGCGTGCTTCGATTTAGAACGTGAATCTGCGCTGTGGTGCTAGCCTGTGTGAGCGGAGAATTCCGGCAAGGCTGCGTGCAAGGCGCACCTCTGCCCATCCAGGCGCGCCACGTCATAGCCTCGTGTCGGACCTACTGGACAGCCTCTCCAGCCTCATTTACATGCTGAGCCTCATATACCAGCCGGGCATTTGTGTTGACACTGCATCTAAAACCCCACTCAGCACGGGGCGGCAGTTGATTTTGGCGGAAGGCGTGTCAATAGATGGGCCGGTTGAAAACGCCGCTCAGCCCGTTGACAGGTGTATTATCGCCGATTACCGGCGCTTGCTTGTGCTGCAGAGCCGGGCAAACAGCGGTGGGGTCGCTGGCTGATAACGGACCGACGGCGGTCCTGACCCGGCTCCGCTTGGGTCACTCGCCACTACCGGCCAGCACTGCTGTCCTCACGGTGTCGCGTCTCCCACGGGTCCGCCACACTCCCGCTCCTATGGTAAGTTGCTGGCAATTTTCTTTGTCAGCAAACTTGTGACTTACTGTTTAAGCGGGATCGACTCTGGCTCTGACTCGTGCGCGACGCAGTTTTTGACCAATCTTGACTTAGAAATGCAATAACTAATTTAGGGTCCACTTCAGTTGAACTCTGGAACAGATAAGGCCCACATCCAAAATGCATTGAAGAATAATCAAGTAAAGTCTTATCGACTGATATTAGAACTACTTGCACGCACGGCATAAGTAAGTGCATCATTGCCTGGGAACAATACTGGTGTAAGAAATCCAGAGAACCTTGCCTTTGTTTGATGTAAGTGTCCCACGCCAAGGCAAATCACGACCTGACTTACAGTTTGCATGATTCATAATGTATTGCATGCCTACACTTAACTGCACCACTCAGATGGCTTCGAGTCATATAATGCGACATGGCAGCGAATTACAGTCGCCTGGATTACAAACAGATGGCATGAGAAATGTCCCAAACGCACGGATTCGTGGCTGGCGGCCGATAATGCATGGCCAGTGAGAAGGTCCATCCTCTGGCCATTACGGCTGCCCGCCTCCGTCTCCCCTTTCAAGATGTGTTTGTCTCGTTTTGCTGCGATGTTGGGTCGCCGAAGTCTGGACCTGGGTTTAGCTTTTGTTCTCAAGTTTTTTTTTGAAAATGGAGCATTTTACATTTCCATTGTCAGTGGAGTAGAAAGGTGACGACATTGGAACGTCACGAGAAACCTCCCCTAATCAAACCATCAGGGAGCAGATGTAGAGGATAAGAGAGTTGGGTGTCTCCCGAGAGGTACTCTTGAGTACATTATAAATCTTTTTACATTTTTTTAGTCTTCTTTCAATCTCCTGATAGATTTTTCTCGACCCACCCAAACCGCTATTAAAGTATTTGACTGTGCCCCCGCCCAGCTGTTACCTATCCTTCATCAGCTGTACTCACCGGTCACCCGCCTCCGTGCCTTTTCCAAATAATTAGTCCTTATTCATGGAGAAGCCTCGGGGACGCATAGAGCCAAACGTACGCTTTCGCGGTAACAATTGCAAAGTTACTGTAAGTATGGTCACTCAGGGCTAAAAGAAGCGACACAGTAGCACTGTGCGGCATTGTTTTTCAAGGTTTGGTCCGAACCATTTGACTGGATGAATTTCTGGGATCAGAGCTCACGGTAGGCAATGCTTGTTGCGCGAGCCCTAACTTCTATCATCCATCGCTGAAATTCCAGGTTAAAGGCAGAATCTTGTAAGAACAGTTTAACGCGTCACACTGCTTGGCACGGTCCTGTCTGCCGCCTGCGTCACCTGACCGTAAGCGCGGCCACTGCCACCGGCCGCAGGCCATTCGAGTCAAGACCAAATAGCGAGCGCCCAAAGCGACTCTGATCCACCCAGCAACTGGCGGGTGGCTCGGCAGGCATCCGCTTTAACCATTCATGCTATAGGGACGGAGTTGAGGACGAACGTCGCGAGGAATTCACCCGATTTTTCGTAAATACCTCACCCATACCCGTACCGAGTTTCGCTACTTCTCCCAAATCTGCACCCAGCCCAACCAACCAGCGGTGTCACTTGCCAAAGTGAGTGGGGACCGAGAAGTGAAAATAACTCATTGTTCTCTAAAACATGACAACAAACGGGTTTTCCTCGAATTTAGTCAACTTTTTCCGAACATTGGGGAGCGGGGCTAAAGCTGAAGGTGGGAGAGGAGGGCTGAAGGTCCCCCAGCTAAAAAGAAAAGTACACCCCAGCAAGCTATTTCCGATTTTACATGTGCACCAATAGGTTTGGCAGCCAGTAAACACCTGTAGTAGCCATATGGCATGGGTAACAGATTATGTTGGGTACAAAGTTGGGGATAACTATGCGTATGGATACGAATTGGGTACGGGTGCGGTGTGAAAGGCGAACGGAGTATCGAGTAGATGTTTTAATGAAAACTATACAGTGCTACTAGTATCGCTTCTTGTAGCTATATCTAGTTATTCATTTAATCTATTTTTTAATTATCATTGCAATAGGGCCAGTTTGAGTGCAAACTACCATGAAGATTTTCCGATACTTGCACTTAAGCGCAGGAAAAATTCAAATGGGCAAGCAACGGGCGGGTAAAGCTGACTACCTGTGGGCACCGTGCGAGTATGGGCACAGTCCTGTTGGTAACGGGTGAATTGGCTAAAGAAAATCCTATCCACGAAATAATACCGATAGATGAAAAATGCATTATAATCTTCAAAAGGATGTGCTACTCGTCGCCACTTAAGTGCATAGTAGTGCCGCGATCAGTAGCTGAAAGAAATAAAGCCCGTCAAAACCATGACTACCTGGCCAGGCCGGGTCGGGCTGCTGAAGTGACACAATTCCACAGTGTCCACACGATTTCCGGTGAGCTGATATTAAGACTCTCGTTCTAGCGGTCACGCTGGTGTTGGCCCAGTCGTGTAGAAGCGGAATCGCGTGGGAGCTGCCGGATGTCCAGGACTGAACCCCAATGGAGTTCAAATCTGGACGGAAAGTCATTGCACCCACAGAGACTCAGAAGTAAACATGCATCCCCGATTGCCTGCTGTCATGGAAGTCTGTACAAACCAGGTCTAAAAACGAGCCATCATTGTGGGTAATGAGAGCTGTTTAACGCAGATCGGTTGCATATTGTGAGGAACAGCGCATACTACCAGCAAGGCAACGAACATCCATGATGATGTGCAGCGCCTTATGCACGTGATGATTTCCAAAAAGACCTATGCATATTACGCCACACCAAGTTGCAGTGAAAGGAAGCTTTCTTCACAGAATGTGAATCAGGGGGAGGGGACGTGAGGGCTGTGGATCTTTGCTGGAAAGGGGAATGAGGCAAGAAATTTCCTTTCCGGTACAAAATGTACATTGACATTTTTTATCTTGCTTCGCAAGATAGCCAAGTGGTATGCAAGCAAACTATGCAACGCCACTAAGGTAATCATGCTTTCCAAAAAAGGCTGCAATGCACTTGGGTAAGAAGAATCATTGGGAAGATTGCAGTATTATCATTGCTAGCACAGTGAGTTACGATAAGCCAATAATGGATCAAACCACATTGTAAAGACAATGAATAGGCTAAGTTACGAGAGGCTCAGTGACATGAAAATGCCACCAAGAAAAGGATTGGCTTATTTTTTGATTCCAGAATTGGTTCACATCAGCTGCCTGGCTTATGACTTGCTGATTGGTTAAAACGTGACATATGATAGCGATGTTTTTGCGGCCAACCGATGTTTGGATGGACGGCAAGCTGACTCGGCTCCCACGCGATGGACGGTAAGCTGACCAGGCTCCCACGCGATGGACGGTAAGCTGACCAGGCTCCCACGCGATGGACGTTAAGCTAACCAGGCTCCCACGCGATGGACGGTAAGCTGACCAGGCTCCCACGCGATGGACGGTAAGCTGACCCGGCCCCCACGCGATGGACGGTAAGCTGACCAGGCTCCCACGCGATGGGTAGCAAGCTGACCAGGCTCCCACGCGATGGGCGGTAAGCTGACCAGGCTCCTACGCGATGGACGGTAAGCTGACCAGGCTCCCACGCGATGGACGCTAAGTTAACGAGGCTCCCACGCGATGGACGGTAAGCTGACCAGGCTCCCACGCGATGGACGGTAAGCTGACCCGGCTCCCACGCGATGGGCGGTAAGCTGGCCCAGCTCCCACGCGATGGACGGTAAGCTGACCCGGCCCCTACGCGATGGTTAGCCGAGTAGCTAAAGTTGTGATCAACTATTGGTTAATGATTAATGCATATCCCAGAATTGGTAAGAAAGTTCGATATAACGTGGAAAATTAATCACAATTTTTATAAAGTTACTCGGATAAGTTCAAATCGACCCACAGGTTCCAAAAGCAAACCCTATCTCTTAAAACATTGTTAAACCACAAGGCTTGGTAGACCGTGACAGATTTCCCTGGGTCATGCCAGACAGTGATGGGTTCAAAGGGTTCCTCTGATAACATCTCGCGGCCCTGACAAGTGAGCAGACATAGAATAAACTACGTTAAGACTCATAACGTAGTTTGAAGGTTTTGGTCATTACGCTGTCAAAAATAATGACGATTATGCATTTTCCCGAAGCCAAACAGTTGTCTCTTTCAGTTGTCTCATTTAGTTCTCCTCATTTTGTAATCTCATCCTCCGTTTTTGATATTGCTCTGCAGTATAAGATTATTTATCGATAAAGCTATTTTAGATAACATTTCATTATGTGCACGTGTGTTTTCCCACGTGATAGTTACTGTGTGGTTTTAACGCCAAACGCATGTAATCAACTCAGCGTCTGCAGGAATACGTACCGCGGCAGAATGGACGGCATTTTTATATCCCAAATGCATCAGCACGCATCAGTTTTCAACATATTTTTCCTACTCAAGGCTGGCTGGCCGCATCATGTTGCTGGCCGACTGATCGGCTAGTGCTTGGTGTAGTACTAAATGTATTAGTAAACGTAGACAACATTATCAGCTCGTTAAGCGCATGGCCAGATAAATACATGGTGTAGGTCGTTTTTTACCATGTTTCACATGTTATGAGTCATTAATGACGACGTTACGGTCTTTGGTGTAATACTGCAACACCCCTCCTCGGTTCCATTGTTTATCGCAAAGGATTCTAGTTATGTCGATTGTTTGTGTTGCCATTTCAATGCCTTCATAAAATTTCACCACACGAATTCCACATGATTTAGCATTTTTGCGTTTAGTTGCTGTGAATCCATATTGCTTTTTTGCAAAAGCCAGACCGCAGACATTTTAGACGTAACTGCAACTGGAGTTGATCTACGTCCCTTTGTGAGTGCCCCCAATGCCGGTCCAAGCTAACCCCAATGCTGGTTTCCCCTCGCACGTTGCGTTCTTGGAAAGTAGCCAAACCTCGTGAAAAAGTCCAATGTTACTGAGAGCCCATCTCTTGAGGCATCACTAATATGATCACACATCACACATCACACATCGCACATCACATAACTAGTATGCTGCTCTATGCTCCATACATGACTTTTTGACACATGATACAAATGCAAAAACTGCCATTCGTCAACAACAAATGAGCAAAAGTCATTGAAAAACACACATTTAGCGGAACCCCCCGATGTTGGCAGTCCGCTCCTTCCCTTAGCTCCCGAATTATTGACACTATGCGACGCCCCTGGTAACTGCGTATACATTTATCGAAAGCTTATGTTAGAATATGACTGCAAATTGCGCCGTATGTGTATGCATTTGGCCCCATCGCTGCTTTTCTTGGACGTATGTCTGTGAATTTTATTGAGTTAAGATTATAGCTAGGTGACGCAGGCCACTGTCTAAGAATGATCTGCGGCTCTTTCTAACAGTGTAGCTGTATAAATATACTTTGAAATGCATCCACTAAAATTTCAATTCAGCTGACACTATTTGCGACAAAGTATATAGCTCTAACTGAATAGTGTCCACAGGGAGATACTCTGATGGCTGATGGACGTCAATTTGTAATGCTCTTCGTACATATGACTTGCACATGCGCAATAAATTGCTTGTATCTGCAATTCCGTATGTCTTAGGCATTACAAATGAAAGCACAGGACGGCCATAATATCGCCTTTAAAATATCGTTTCATAATTTCATAACATCGCCGTAATATCGATTTGTACTCACCTTGTGGAAATAATAATTTGTATATGCATGCGAGCTTGTGACGACTTTTTTACACTCAGTACACTCCTTACTTCAGTACACACTTTTGGGGCGGTCTGTCCGATAAACGATTTTCGCTGACGTTTACTATCTCCCACAATACGCAGGTGAACTAGGCTAAGCAGAGCAGATATTAAAAAGGCTCGATTCCGGAGCTGAGAGGCCGGCAACCCTTCGAGTGCTGAGTCGGCTGCAAGACCGAAGTCGCTCTGAACCGGTCTCTGCCGGCTATGCTGCACCTGCTGCTGGCCAACCAGCGCCTGTCGGTGGAGAGGGTCACCCTCATGACCCGCCACCTGGTGGGCCTGCCGCCGCTGCGGTGGCGCTGGGACGACGTCAACCTCCAAGCCTCGTTGCTCTTTCTGCTCACCTCCAACGTACTGCTGTCAGACTTGTTCAAGGCGGACGACGGCCGCCGGTAAGCTGCTGCCCTTGACGGCCGCCACAGGGCCGACGCGGCCTATAGGTGGGGCTGCGGTGGCGCCAGGAGCACGGAGCGGGCGCCGGTGCTACCGCCGGCGTGAGTAGGGAGCTCAGTCAGTTCACGACTGTTTCAGACGGAGCTAGTGTTCTCCAGACCTTTCTGGTCGATGACGACGTCCCTTAGTCTGCCCGTGCTCACCGACGCCGACGGCGACGGCATCAAAAGGCTGCGCGGCCTCGTTCAGCTCGCCTTTCCCGTCATCGTCTTTCTGGACACGCTATTTGACGAGAACGCTACAGCCACCGGACGGTGGGTGACAAAGGCGGATCGGATCAATCTACTCCGCATGCATGGCTGCCATGGCGACGCTGCTGCTCTCACATGGCTGCCATGGCGGCACTGCTGCTCTCACATGGCTGTCATGGCGGCGCTGCTGCTCTCACATGGCTGTCATGGCGGCGCTGCTGCTCTCACATGGCTGCCATGGCGGCACTGCTGCTCTCACATGGCTGTCATGGCGGCACTGCTGCTCCGCTCCGTGCTCTCTGGCAAGCGTTGACTCTGTGCAGGACAACTGCACGTGTCTGCCGCCTTCCCTAATGTTATTCCTGGAGTCCATTGCGTGTGGCTTTTGCACCGCGCTAGGCACCCAGGAGCATGATTTTGTAAAGTTTGTGACGCTCCAAACTGGAGGTCATGCAATTCATGGACATCCTTGGTGTAACAATTTAAAGACATGAATTTAGCGAGTGGAAGAAGTGCTGATCCGTCCCCTGCAATCTGATGCGAGCGTTGTGAGTTGCGTCTGGGCTGAGCTGTGTCCGAAAACTCTGCAGATGGCGCTGCCGCCGCCGACACCGCCGCACCGGCGGCCAGCCGAGCGCGCCGGCGTATGCGAGCTGCGCCTCACAGCATCTGTTCGCCTCCGGTTGCAGCGGCCGCAGTCTGGCCGGGGAGCAGCTGGACATCTTCCAGTCGGTGGAGCGCTCGCTCAGCTCGGTGGGCGTGGCCGGCCGGCCCTGTCTGCTGCGGTTCATCTGTGAGCTGCACCAGACGCCGCTCTCGCGTCGCTCGGTCGTGGGGGAGCTGCTCGCCGTCATCTTCACGTGAGAGCCGCACCGGCCTGTGGCCTTGCCGTCAGGCATCACTCGCCGCTACATCAACTCACGGTGGTTCGTGTCGATTAGCTGGCGGTCGTATCTCCGTCAGCTGACCGCTTCCTCCAACCAGCTGACAACGGCGTCTGTTGGGTGTCTGCTTCCCCATGCCGTCATCAGGTAACGGCTGTCTCTCACCCTCTCCACCAGTCCCAAGCCGTCGCTGCTCGATGTGCTTCTGTCAGTTTGACGGCCGTCTCTCACCCTCTCCGCCAGTCCCAAGCCGTCGCTGCTCGATGTGTTTCGTCAGTTGACGGCCGTCTCTCACCATCTCCGCCAGTCCCAAGCCGTCGCTGCTCGATGTGCTTCGTCAGTTGACGGCCGTCTCTCACCCTCTCCGCCAGTCCCATGCCGTCGCTGTTCGATGTGTTTCGTCAGTTGACGGCCGTCTCTCACCCTCTCCACCAGTCCCAAGCCGTCGCTGCTCGATGTACTGCACGACTACTCGGAGGCCAGCGAGCGCGGAGCGGCGGGCGGGGACTGCGCCGCCGCTTACGCCACCTGTCCACTCTCGGTTCTGGCACTGATGCGAGGTGCGGCAGGCGGCCTCCAGTCAGGTCCTGCAGACTCGGTGGGTGAACTGGTCATAACTCACTACTGGCTCAGTGGGTCCCTCCACGGCACCTAGCCACTTTTATGGGAACTAGGTTAACTTATGTCAAGTCAGCCTTACATACAAACTGCTTAAATCAATGTCGGTGTCTGGGAGAAGGCGGGCTAGTGGAGCCAGGTGTTGGTCTGGGACCATGGACTTGATTCCGAGTCTGGGGGGAGGCAGGCTAGTGGAGCCAGGTGTCGGTCTGGGACCATGGACTTGATTCCGAGTCTGGGAGGAGGCAGGCTAGTGGAGCCAGGTGTCGGTCTGGGACCATGGACTTGATTCCGAGTCTGGGAGGAGGCGGGCTAGTGGAGTCAGGTGTCGGTCTGGGACCATGGACTTGCTTCCCAGTCTGGGTATGACTCCTGGTGCCTTGAACCCCAGAAAAAGTCTCGAGTCAACCACTCCCACATAGCACGGGCCCAGATTCAGATCTTTCAATGTTGGCCCATACAGTGTTTGCTTGTGCGAGCCTCACGTACTGCAGCAAGTGTGAGCTGCAAGGCTAAATATGGAGAGGGACTAATCGTCCGACCAAACCTGTTGACAGTCCCATGCTCCGAGCACATTGCACCGATCGACATCAAGCCTTCATCACTCAATGCCGC
This sequence comes from Pollicipes pollicipes, assembly GCF_011947565.3. Lineage (NCBI taxonomy): Eukaryota > Metazoa > Arthropoda > Thecostraca > Pollicipedomorpha > Pollicipedidae > Pollicipes > Pollicipes pollicipes. The sequence continues at coordinate 1,760,496 of NW_023596545.1, forward strand.
TTAGTTGATAACTTACCTTTTTAGAGTATGGAGATCTTGGGCCAGGCCAAACATCACCAAAAGAACCCCAACAATCAAAATTGGTTGCAGACAACCCAATGCTCCAAGCCTATGGCACCAATCAGTATGAAACGTTCACGAATCAATGCGCCATAGCCGATATCCCGTTCCTTCTAGACTATGGTGACCTTCAGTCACGCCAAACGTCACCAAAAATACCAGAACCAAGAAACAAGCTGCGGGCAGCCCCATGCTCTGGTCCTTACGCACCGATCAGCATGAAGCCTTTACCAATCGATGCGCCATAATCGGTATCCCATCCTGTCCAGAAAATGGTGGCCTCGGGTGAGGTCGAGCGTCGCTAAAAGCGTCCGAAACCACCAAAATTGGTTGTAGACAATCCCATGCTCTGAGCCTATGGCACTGAGCAGCATAAAACCTTCACCAAACGATGCCGCGTGGCTGATGTCCCGTCCTTTCCCAAATACGGGGAGCTTGGGTCGGGTCAAAGGTCACCATAAATACAAAAAAATGAAAACAGCTTGTGAACGATTCCATGCTCCCATTTTTTTCTATGCCGTTACCCAAGAACAGGTAACCAGGAGTGCCGCCCCCTCAATCCCTGCGACGCAGTAAACCGTACGTTAACATCAGAAAACATAAAATCAAGTCGCGGCGCTCCCAGCTAGGAAGATGAAACAAACGTAAAGAAGCAGGCGAAGAGGTGGTGCAGACCCGAAGGAATTGTGTTATGTAATAGGCAGCTTTTGGTGAAGCCATTGGTGAAGATTGGTGCGCATCGGCTGGTGAAGGTTTCGATGCACATCAATTGGTGAAGGCTTAATACCGATCGGTGCCGTTGCTTGGAGTATGGGACCGTCTGTAACCGATTCTGGTGGCTTTGGGCGCCTTTTGGTGACGTTTTATCTGACCTATGGTCAGATGTTCTGAAGAGTTAGGATATAAAATATAGTGCTTCAATTGGTGAAGGCTTCGTGTTCATCGGTGACACAGGCTCGGAGTTTGCGGTTGCCTGCAACCATGTTCCCGGTCTTCGGTGTTTACGGTGACCTTCGACCTGACCAAAGGTCACCATGCCCTGAAAGCGATAGGTAATCGACTGAGCGTTATCGAATAGTGGAGGTTTTGTGTAGATCGGTCCGATAGGTTTGGAGTATGGCGCTGTCAACAGGTTTGGTCGGCCGTTTAGTCCCTCCCCAAATATTCCTCATTGATACAACAGCACGCCACACGACGCGTGCTCGCTCGCGACGTCTGACCTCTGACCCTCGCGAGACGTGTGCCCCTGCTCGCGGCGTTTGACCTCTGGCCCTCGTGAGACGTGTGCCCCTGCTCGCGGTGTCTGACCCCGCGACCTGACCTCGGCGGTGACCTCTGACCCCGCCAGACGGCGGAGCAATCCAGCTGTGGCGTTACGTCTACTCGGCTCAGTGCAGCGACGCCCAGCGGCCGCGCTGCCTCTGCACCGGGCCGCGCTGTTCTTTCCGAAGGAAGAGATTAATCCCAGTGTTTTCGTTACATGGGGATCTGAGCGTGGGCCCCGTTGATCTCTTGAAATGAGTCGCTCCACTTGGGCTGGAGAACGAAAGAACCCTCAGTGAGGAATGAATTCGAACCCCAGTAGGTAGCCAGACTCGATACACGCGAGCCAAACTGCTGTTTTTTACCATTGCAGGACCAGGAGGCTCCAACTGTAAGCAGGGTTCAGGCTGAAGAGATCCGGATTGGGGAGTCTGTGGAAGACGATCCGGATGCAAACCAGGAATTACTTGGCGGAACATTTCCGAACGATCTGTTTGGCGTCAACAGGGCGGGTCTTCGGTGGCCGGTGTAGTGGTGATGTTTGTGACGTCGACAGCTTCTAATATTTTCAAGGATGTGCTCATCAGGATGGCAGCTCCTAGACTTTAAGCCGTCTGATATGGTAACTCTAGCTGACAACTGAGTCCACAGCCTCCCATTGTTTTTTTGTTGAGTGGACCGGTAGTTTGATATTGTATTATTGGAACGCACGCTTACAAATTGCTGGGGTAGCTCTGATTCTAAACAGCGCTTCGTAACGCGCTGGTTCTGAATGGTGGTTCATGTTCTGATACGTGTGCATCGTGTACGGACTGTCAGCTTCTGATATGGTCTGGGCTTATCTGAACATGTCGTCAAGTCGTACATCAAACATCATCCGGCTCGAAGTCTGACCAATAGACCACTGATACAAACAGTGATCTAATAATGCTGGCCAAGAGCACCCCGATATTTAGGCACAAACAGCGGAGAACGACCCGATACCCAGATTTAAGCAGCGGAGAACGCCCTGATACACATGGACAAACAGCGGAGAACACCTCGGTAACCAGACACCAACAGCGGAGAACGCCCCGATGCCCAGAAACAACCAGCGGATCCAAACGCCATACGAATGACCTAAAATGGCTTCACCTTGTGGAATTTTGCCTCAACAGTATAATAAAAAAAGAGAAATGCTGCGGCAGATGATTTATTTTAGGAAACTTAAAAGCGAGCAAAGTCCTCCATCTCCCCTCTCGTGGTCGCCCGGGCTTGCCTCCCTACGAAAAGTTTCTTAAGTACACCCGCTCTGAGCCTGGCATCCCACTTTTGAAATGTTCCTACGTGTATGGCGTGGTTCCCTCTACACGCTTGCCCCTGACGTCACCGTCTGGGATAGGCGGCTTCCCTGTCGCCCATCAGAGGCATTGGGTGGATGTGATTGCCGAAAGCTGTTGGCCCATAATCTGTCCGGACGGTTCACGCTCCCAACCGGCCATAGGTCCCCGCCAGGTGCTGTACTTAACAATGCACGAAACGTATTGATCTCATCTTGGTGTCTCGGCATTTCCATGCCGGGGTCTCTTGAGCACAAAGTCCTGCCTCCGGCAGTCCTCATGAATAATTCCCCTTCGTTCTCAGATGAACATATGCTTATTAGTTTAGTGTTTAAAAATGTGTGTAAAGCGTAAAATTCAAGTTTAGGCTGCTACCCAGGAACATCAGTGATTTCGTATCAATAATTTGTTCTCGCTCTCGGAGGAGCAAACGCTTATCAGTTTAATGTTATTTGACAGAGTCACGGATGTTTCAGGCTCCACACAGGAGCCGACACGAATGTTGGCGGAAGGAAAGGCGCATCCAGAAGAAGTAACATGATGAAGGATGTCTGAGGTGGCCCGCAATAACTGAAGACGTCTAATCGAACCTCATCAGTGGATAAAGCCACAACCTGAGGGCTTGCCTAACCCGTGAAATGCTCTACTATCCTTACATGCGGAGTCGCGTTGGGCCCGCTGGAGGACGGCCTCCGTCTTACGAAAGCCTCGTATGCGCCATGGGTTGATCCTGGCGGCTGTCGTCAGCGTATCGGTCTTAACGCGGCCGTTTTGTGCGATTCAAGTTCACTGTTTACTTGCTGTCTTTGTTGAGTCGAATGTGCAGGGATTCCATACCCCGCTAATTCCAGTCAATGCTCTACTAGTGCAGCTTTCCTGTCGCCTGGCGGTGCATTACGTGATTTCGCTTGTGGGAAGTGGTCTGCGCATAATCTTCCAGGCCCATTTATTTCACGCTCATAACACGCTGACGCTCACACCGACACCTCGCTGAGCTCCCCAAATTGAAAGAAAATAGGAAGCGGCTATAGGGGACCAGGAGGCGGGGGGGGGGGGGGAGGTAATGATAGATTTTACTTAAATACAATTTTTTCGTGTCTAGCTTTATGTAGCAAAGTCATGTCTCTGGTCTTTTGAGTTCCGCACTGCGGGCCACAAACATACTTACTCTGGACAAGGGCACGCCTGAAGGTCACCGTGAACCTTTTGCATTTTATAGGGTTGAAGGTCAGCTACCACTTGACTGACCACACTTCCAGATGATCGAGATCATTCTGCAGCAGCGGGCCGTCAGCAGGGTGCGTAATTTTGCGGACATTTTCACGTTACCGGCGTAAAAACGACAGCGGGATGTGATGACGCTGCGAAGATTGTTAATAAAGAGTGAGAAAAGAAGGGGATCCAAGAGTGTTCCTTCCGGGGCGCCGGAGGTCACCAGCTTTCAATCGGAAGCTTTTCTGTTGATGATACCCCTCTGACGTATATCGAACAGATACGAGACAAAACATTTTAGTGCAGATTCCCCTTAAATGACATGAATGCCTTAGCTTGTAGACTAGGTGCTCATGGTTAACGCTCCGAAAAGCAGTCGATTAATCAGTGCAAATGGCATCCGTCTGGCACCCGTCCGACAAATCCTCCCAAGTTGATTTCAGGTAAACGCGTGAGGTCGAGCTGCATGCTAAGTAAGGCATGCCAGGACGTCTTCGGGTATAGCACGCATAGAGACAATATTTGACAGGCTATTGGTATTATGCAAAGTATGCTTCTGATCTACAACGGACACAGCATCATATGACTTATCACGCACATACCGTTATTTTGAGGTCAAATATACTCCTTAATTCTATGAATGTATTAGCCATCTTCTACTGTATTCGCTCACAATACCGTCCCGCAGAAATCCATGCAAGCGACATAAGGTCCATTTCGGCATAAGATACAAAACTGCGTGCCTACAGAAGCACGCTACGATCAATTATTCGACAAACAAGTCAAAAAATGAAGCATAGATAAGACAGTAGTATTAGCCTTGCTCTTCGGAGAAAACCAGGAGAATGGAGCTCATAATTTTCACGGAGATTATAATCTATGGAGATGTAATCTCTATGGAGAATATAATCTAATCAGCCATGGAGACAAGGATATCCCTTTTCCTGGTCTTTATCCGAGGAATAAGGCTAATACTTCTGTCTTATTTATGTGAATGATGTTCCTCGCTGATGCACTGAACAACTTACGTTATCAAAAAATGAAGCGTTGGGCGTAAACATCACGTAACCTATCGCAACCTGACCTGACCTGACCTGGTGAAAGCATAGCTCTTGCTACGTAGGTCAACAAAAGTCGCCTATCTTTCAATTGGAAAAGCGATAAAGAAACCCAATGCTTGCACCTTCGCTTTTCACGCAAATATGGATGAGCATGTTATTTTCGAAAATTTGGAAAGGCCTGTTGTCGCAGATAAAGAGGCGCTGGCACCACGCTCCAGTCCAAGCCGCTGCTCTCCCCGCTGGAAGACCACTGCGGGCAGACTGCTGATACGGACGCTGGAACACCAGGCGGCGCTGCTGGCAGCGCTGGTGCAGTCGCCCAGCCACCAGGCGGTGCTGCAGACAGCGCTCCGCTAGCCAGGGCGGTGTGGAGGCCCCTGCCAGTGCCAGGTTGGCGAAGGGAACGTCTGCGGTGACCGGATACAGGGTATACCAGGAAATCAGCTCACCTGAGAGGTCACAAGAGCGGATCGGTTACCAAGACCCAGTTCACGCTGCATCGGACGAATGACCGCGCGGACGTCAAACCAGATGAAAGTGTCACCAGGGCCAGGAGCGGCGCAACAGGCTTAGAGCTGGCGGCAGGATTTTCCGGGTGTCTCCTAAAAAAAGGATGAGGAGACCCCTAGCGGTCTCCTGGGCTCTTGCAGGCTGCAGGCACCCATTGCTACACGAATCAGTAGCAATGTAATTATTTTTTTGGACTTAATTGAAACATGAAAATAATTGAAAGTCAACAATCAAAAACGCAAAATAGGGGTCATCTGATTAATAAAGGGGCCTTCCTGATTCGGCAAAGGGCCTCCCAATACGACAGCATAGCTTCCTGTGCCAGAAAGGGGCATCCCACTACATATGTGGCCTCCTCGTCAGAAGGCCCCGCAGACCCTGATCAGAGCAAGATCCTTCCGATTCACAAAGGTGCCTCCTAAGCAAGCGAAAGGCCTCGTTGTTTCAAAACAGGGCATTTTTATCCGGAACTGCGGCCATCTGAAAGACAGCTCGTAGTCAGGCGGGGTGCTGGGTGCTGGGTGCTTGTGTATCCCCAGAGATCTGGACTGTCTGCCTCACTAGGGTCTCCCTTACCCCCTTCCCCTAGCCTTGTTCCGAGCAACCACGGCATTTAAGGCAGAGAGTCTTGCACGACGATTGAAAGAAACCCTTCTTTGCGCTGGATATGCAGCAATCGTAACGTTACGACTGTACGGTGAGCCAAGTTTGTCGCTAATCTCAAATCCTGCATCATTTGTTGCAGTTGCGTTTCGAGGGATTGCCTAAGTGTTTGGTTTGACAGAGCCCTCCTTTCCGTCTTAAAAGGTTTCCCAATTTTGGTGGCAAGCCGGCGACATTGAAGCGGTTTAAATAGTGGTCAGGGGTGATAAAACCTGCCGACTTGCTGGATAAGGTCGGCGACAAAAATGCATGTGTTCGCGTGAAGCTTGGTGCTAAAAATGTTTTTTAGACAGCAAATGCTGATGACGGCCGAGACGAAAAATACGGCACACTATGCAAAACATAACGTGAAGCCTCCATGCATGGATATTATGCTTATGCCTCTATGGTAATCAATTTCGTCACACGACACAAGCAAACGTTTCCGTACAAACTTTTAATCGTACTCTACGGCACACTGCTATCTTTTCTAGGTTTCGTTCCAACCCGGCGACCAAAATATCCTATGATTTTTAGTTAGTCGGCCGACCCGGTGACAGGCAGGCGACAAGTCAGTGCATTTCCTATGGCCCGGTCGGTTGGCCGATTCGCTGTATTGAACAGCCAACTCTCAGTGTCCCAAACTAGGCAGTCTAAAGTACTGAAATAGATCTAAATGTGGGGATTCATCTGGCCGCAAGGGTGTGTTTCAATCGTTGACCTGCGACTGATGTAAGGTGGCCGGTGACTTTCAATGCACTGCAGCGCTCCAAGTGGTATTCGCATTGTAGTGTCATGAATACCTGCCTAGGGCTTACTGCTTGATCTTGTTTACTTTGTCGGGTGCGCCATGATTCAGAATCCTATCCTCAGCGACAAGAGGCATTGAGAGTTCAGGGTACGTAGGCGGAATGATGTGATAAAGGTAGAAATTGACCTATAATTATCCAAACCGCCCTTTGAAGGCACTGAATAGGCTGATAACTCACTGAAGCAGTCACAAGCGACGGGGATCCTTCCTTTTCAAGGAACCGTGGATTTGATGTTGAAATCTGATGACACTCCTCATAACCGGAGCTGACAATATGCCAGTTTATGCTATTTTTGCGCTTGTTCTGAAAAAAGAATGGTTACGAGTCAAGTAGATCTTCTAATCGGGGATGTTACCAGCTTTTATTCACTAAGCCCCTGCTTGAGATGCATTTATGTCATAGATGTTTTGGTAGCATTTAAACAATCATTCACAGTTCAACATTTCGCTCACATGAATCTTGGTTGCTGGAAATTTATATGATAGCCAATGGTGTAGGCCATGGGAGGGCGATGAAAGTGAGGAGTGGGGCGTATAGGAATGTAGGCAATGAGGAGGGCGGGGGGGGGGGGGGGTGGTTACGGGTTTCCATGCCATCTCCCCTTTACAGAGAGTTTTACTTCATATAGCAAGTAGTTTTAAGGCATTGTGATCCAACTATTCTATAAGGTCAGTGAAAGGTTGGCATTTGGTTGTCTCTGAGGACAGTGTTGGATATTTCCTGATGATAGCACCCCCATTGTAACAAGAAAACTCTGGAAGTCATTAACTCCGCAGTGATCATTTATGTGCAATTTTTTGCACTTGTAAGGATGGCATTGCATGGATGCAAATAACGCCAATAGTGCCAATTTTTATGGATGATTAGGGGAAGATAGCAGCCAGTGGCTCATGGTAAAACAAATTGAGTGCAGGGAAGGAAGTTTTGTCGTGAGATTAAGATTTTCTCACAGCGTTTTGTAACTTTCCAGCTAGAAGTGTTGGTTGGGGGAGAAATCAGCATTGAGGGGGGGGGGGGCAACCCCAAACTAGATATTGGGCAGTGCCCCAGAAATTAATTTGAATTGATGCTCCTGCATTATAAATTACAAACGTCACAGATAACCTTTGATTTGCATGCTGCTTGATGGGAAAGGCATTCTGCCTTTTGGCTTGCTGATTGAATTTGTACCAATGTTTGGATGTTGGTAACGAAATGTGTCATTCTGCTTTAGCAGATGATGTTTTCATTATCTGAAGCTCAGATTTTTACGTCAGCATATATAAAATCAAAAAGAGGGATGGCAGCCAACAACTCCAACCGCCGGTTTTTGCAACGCGGACTGGTGGAGGAGAGGGGATTCCCCAACTTTTGCAAGTTAAGAAAAGTAAAACCTCGCAAAACAACAGTGATAATTGTCTTTAGCGAAATATCGTGATTGGAAAGAAGTCTCTCCTGTTCCAGTGCCTCTCTTGGGGTAATGACCCCACTAGGCCAAGTCGGAGGTCGGATTTTCCTGAAAACTTAACATCAGCTTTGCATGTTCATATATACCAAACCATGCAGTGAAGTGTTATAGAACATAAAGAGGCGTATCCCTTGTCTAATTATGAGTACAATGGCATGAAGTTTTATGTGTTTGTAGCCTTTGTTTATTATATAGGGTTTTGTTCATGTAACAGTGCCAACCCTCCGCGCGCGGTCCGCAGACTCGTCGCTTGCCACCCGCCGGCCTTGAATCGCCTTGCAGTGGTCGTAAAAAACCTGGCTTCTCGGAAACCAGAATTACTAGCGCCCCTTTTTGGGGGCGCATCGCCCACCCTCCCCCTCCCGTCAGGACGAGAAGCTTGTTCAGAAAGAGTAAACCGCCTGATGTGAAGTTATTGACAAATTTAGATGCAATTTACTTGGGGTACGGCGAACGACGCCCACCAGTCAAGACGTCGCGCCAGGTTTAGAGCATGCTTAAGGTGTGGTGGATAGTTTGATGACGGTTGAGATGGGGTTCGAAGCGCAAACGATGGCATAGGTGTCCGATGCAATAAGTGTGCATTCATCTATGACCATGCATTTACGTCCAGGCGTGAAGTCGGATTATTGAAAAGGAGTTAAATGAGATGCATCGTGCAAGCTAGTATTGCATTCAGATCGACTACTGCGTGGCAAAAGCATGTCAGAGGGATAATTGGAACTCAACAAACATGCCTCGTTTGTGTTCAGCTAATGGTCGCGAGTAAAGTAATCTAAAGTGGAGATAGCTTCGAAGTCATTTCACTTCATCATCGATTTGGACAATCTTTCTAGAGGCGAAATTTCCTGTAATGCTTTTGGCGAAGACTTGGCCCCACCAGCATTTTTAGAGAACCTCCACTCATGGTTGTTGCATTGATTTTCTGGTCGGTGTTCTCTTAGAAATTCAGTGAAATCGACTGATGTGTTTGCTTAATGAGGGGTGGGGCCTATAATAATTTTTTAGATTGCTCGTCCCCCCCCCCCCCCCCCAGTAACAATTCCATATCCCTAGGGCTTGTGCCCAAGTCGAACCCTTCAACTATATCAATTCTGAAATCAATGTCGGCGTTAAGCATCGTTCTGGCGTGAGCGTTACCCCACCGTCCGATCGGGGAGTTCCGTGTCAACGGTAAAATTTACTGCGTAAACTTTCCGTGCTACAATACCCGGCACGGTACGTCCTGCCCTCTAGCGTCAGCTGAACGTAAGCGCGACTGCTACCATCTGCCGCAAGACGTCGTCCTCAGAGGTAACGGCAAGTGCATGAGGCGACTCCAACCCGACCCGCCACGCGTGGGCGGATCAGAGCTGCCACGCGAGGGCGGATCACAGGCGGACACTCAAACAAGCTGCCACGCGTAGGCGGATCAGAGGCGGACGCTCAAACAAGCTGCCACGCGTGGGCGGATCAGAGGCGGACGCTCAAACAAGCTGCCACGCGTGGGCGGATCAGAGGCGGACGCTCAAACAAGCTGCCACGCGTGGGCGGATCAGAG
>NW_023596545.1:1771361-1844519 GCF_011947565.3 Pollicipes pollicipes
GTGAAAGCCTGCTTTACATTGGCATGCGGTCCGAACCGGACTAGCCAAATTACGACTGCTCGTCCGTCAAGCCGAACTCCTGTCAGGGCCGTACAAATGCGCAGTGATGACGCTTATAATGATGGTGATTTTTTGTTCTCGTATGTTGCTTTACAATTAACATGCCTGCAAGATAGGTATAAACAGACTGCATAAATCAATAGAGTTAACGAGTCCTTGATAAAAACAAAAAATCTCTAAAAAAAAAACAAAAACGAAAAAGGCCCTGGCAACGCAGATTCAAAATCGATTTCTGTTTTAAATTCAAGTACGGAAAGATCACGACAGGCTGAATGGCTCAAAATGTCTTAGACATTTAATCGTGATGGATTCACGTGACATTATGATCTTTTTTATTCCGGCTGGTACGGTTTGAAAGTATTTTTGTTGTTACAGGTTGTGCCGGGCCTGACGTGAAACGTCCGTGAAAGGTAAATTGGTGGTTGGCTCAGGCTGCGCGGAATTTATCCTGAAAATTCCACCGCTGAAGATCTTCACCGCGCCGTGCGATGGACAGGCCGTGACGCCACAGGGACGCCAGTCACGTGTGGCGCCGGTGTGGCGCGCGCCGGGCACGGCAGCGGCACCGCACGTAGCGCCGGCAGGTGTAGCGCGCGTCACGCACGGCAGCGGTTCTGTGTGTGTATGTGTACGTGGCACCGGTGCAGCGCGCGCCGCGTACGACAGCGGTACCGTGTGTGGCGCGGGTGTGGCGCGCACCGAGCACGGCAGCGGTACTGTGTGAGGCGCCCGCGCACCGACACGCAGCGGTACTGTGTGTGTATGTGTACGTGGCACCGGTGCAGCGCGCGCCGCGTACGACAGGGGAACTGTGTGGCGCCGGTGCAGCGCGTGCCGCGTACGGCAGGGGATTTGTGTGGCGCCGGTGTGGCGCGCACCGAGCACGGCAGCGGTACTGTGTGTGGCGTCGGTGTGGCGCGCGCCGGGCACGGCAGCGGTGCCGTGTTATGGGAACATCTGGACGAGGACTCATCTGATGCAATGACCCTCTCAGGGGCACGGATTACTTGGGTGGCATTCCGGCTACGTTAGAGTGCTTCTCGCAGTTCTCCACGTTATGGAAAATGGGTACAACGGAGTAAAGGCTTAATTTCGCCAAAAATTGAAGGCTTCAGGTACATGGTGTGATGGATGACGGCCCGTATTTTCGGTTGTGGGGGAAGATGGCGGAAATGGCCATGGAGTTTCTTGGTCAGTGCCGTTTTCCGGAGCTTTTCAGTTTATCCTCCTTAACCTTTCAGTGGGTTATGGCCCTAGGTGTGTCACGTTTATTGCTTTTTATACAAAGTGTATTACTGAAAGAACTGGCTATAGTACAGGCCATAGCGCGAATCACTACCCACTGAGGCGCAGCCGCATTCGTGCCCTTACAGAAGACTCGACGGTTTAGCAGTGTTTTCACAACTCATGTCAGATCTGGGCGACCCGAGCAGATAATGACGTTAAACCGACCGCATCTTGCATCATCACAGGATCCAAAATCAGGCCAGCAGATGACGCGCCTTCCGGCCAGACCCTTATCAATTCTGCTAAAATACAGAGGCTGGTGCACACAATGCACGCCAACTGACAACCTGACTCTGCGCATGGACTGGGTGATGCCAGGTTTAATCATGGGAACGAACTGCTGACTGCCTGGCCAACAACGCGCCAGTTCGGACCAGGCCACCAATTCCGAACGACTCGACCAGGGCGTGGGCGATATCAAGTGCGACACTGTTGATCTGGCCTGCGCCGGAGCCGCGGTATCCCTCGTAACGTCCCGTATCCCGCTCGAACGAAAGCCTGACCCACCAAGGCTCATCACTGTCTTTCCGCAGTGGATGGATGCAATTAAATACCTGACTTATGGAATAAGATCGTTTATCTGGACATAAATTTTAAATTCTCGTATAACATAGGCTAATTAACTGCCTCAGAAGCCCAGGATGGGAGTTACAGGCACTTCTACCGGCTACAGATGGGTTAAATTCAGTGCAGGATGATATCTATGGAGCTTACTGAGGAACTATATATATATATATATATATATATATATATATATATATATCGTGGAGCATAGCATTTAGCAGGAGTGGCAACTCACCTCTAAAAATCAAACATAACTCTCGCTGTGGTGAGGAGGGGAATTCCCTCACCCCTTTAAGTTTTTAAGGATACTTTCAGGACATTTCGTGCAATCGCTCTCAAAATTTTTCGGCAGCCTCTAACACATCTATAAGCGGATATTTTGACAGTGTGAACTTGTCCACAGCATTCATGTTTTTGAGAAACGATTGTTTATAGGAACACTGCACCGCGACCAACGGACGGCGCGAATGGTGGGCGACCCTGTTGCACTGATGGAAGTGTCTAGTCTTTTTAGGTTTTTCAAAAAGGTACTCCCGCAGGTGTTTCAAAAAAGCTATTGGTATTCGATGAGCATGAACGAAGGCATAATGATGTCATTGGCCACCGCTGACATATCTGAAGCGTTTGACAGCATTGAACGGGGGCCGTCTTCGCGAGAAGCTGGCATTGTTGATATCGACGCCGCGTGGTTCCGACGCGTGGCTCCAGGGTCGCACACAGTCATTGTGAGTCGGAACCAGAGTTCTTGCTGTCAGACACGGGGTGGTACAGGGCCCAACACAGGGCCAAGTCTCCTCGCCATGCTTTTTACCAACGACTTAACGCAACATCTGCCGTACGCAAAGACCGTAATGTACGCCTGATGACAGCCCAGGCTCTTCACGTTTGAAAACTAAGCTCAAAAGTCGTGTAGAAAAAATTTGGGTGAAAGCAAGTGCCTGATTTGCTGAACAGTTTGAAACTTAATCCTCTCAAGACAGAATGGTCTTAGTTAAATCCCGACGACTGAAAAAGCCGAGTGGCAGTTTTCTGTCATAATGGGCACAACCGGGTGTCATATTTGCAAGAAATACCACTTCACGAAGCATCAAAATTAATGGGTGTCACCATCGGCTTTTGCCCTTTCGATGAAAAGAACATATATCGATATCGTGCGCCCGCTGCCACGGTATTCTCATATAGATTCGCTGGAATGCGACAGTCTTCCCCCCTCAAAAATAGAACAGCTTCTGGAGCCGAAGGCCCTTACCTTCTCCACGACGCGATACTGTTTATCAGTATGGCGAAGCTGCACCATGAAACAGAAGTGACGGGTGCAAAAGGTTTTGGACTTTCGCGCCCGCATCGCATGCAATGCCATGCTCGCAGAGACGGCGTGACAACCACGCTGCGTGAATTAATATAGTTCAAACTTGAACTTATAGGTGAACGCAATATAAAGTCATGCGCAACATGTTCACAGGCCCGCGTGCGCCGGAGATGCTGCGAGAGCGCGCAGTACGCCGCTCTGATGTGTCCTCTCGAGCCACTCGAGCAATGGCCGTCGAGCAGCTGCAGCTGCCGCGTGTCCGGAGTAGGTCTGCGCACTGGTCGTTCATGTTCCACGCGTGCAGCGAGTGGCACTTGCTGCGCGCAAACACGAGCGGATGACATCGGCCGCGAGCAAGCGACCTTTAGGACCAATCTCGATCCCATTTGTCAAGAAGATAAACACTTGTTTTCGTGAGGCATGCCGCATTCATCTGTGTTGTTTTTTATCCTCTGTGAATTTGCATGCATATTGACGCTTTGTACATTGGCATGCTTTGTTGACATTTACATGCACTGACTTTGTCAATGTCAAATGACTTTGTCATGCTTTGTGCGGTGCATGTTCCTTGAGGCTCCACTTTGGAGAAGGCTCGTAACTATGCATGTATCTATCTTATATATCTACTGGTGTTTTCAACCAAAATCGTTACTTCAGCTGGCCGGGCAGTCAGCAGCTTCGTTCCCATGACTGAAACTGGCCATGACTCAATCCCCGGTGCAGAGTTAGTTATGAATTTGCAATATGCGTGCATTATTGCGTGCACAATGCGTGCATTAGTCTCTGTATTTTGGCAGAATGACCTGAGAATCTGGCCGGAATGCGCGTCCGCATCAGCTGCAGATCTGATTTTGGATAAGACGGCTGTTAGGATGCGCCTGAGGTCGAAGCCGTGAGACTGCGTTCAACCTCCAGCACTTCAGACTAGCGACCTGCTGGCACGTGCTTCCCTAGAACACCTCTCCTGAGGACATCTTTTTTTCGGATGATACCTCCTCGGCGTGTCCCGCAATTGCGCCTAAACTTTTCGGTACCATTGTATTTGTCTTACCGGAAAGACGCGTCCTTAGCAGCTCTGGTTTCTGAGAAACTGCAGATCTGACTTTGGGTCCGCGATAGCCTTGTTAGGAACACTGCACGACGATCCACGACTAGCGCGCGCGACAGGCGGCAACCGACCATTCCGTGGACTGTGCGTGGCGTGCCGACACCGTTACAGTAACGGGCTGCTACATCATAAATGTATCTAAAAACACGCCTGTTTAATTCTGTGTTGCTGCGGATATCTCGTACATTATCTCATACCTTCAGGCCATGTCGAGCTAGAAGCTGATTGTCAGGACATTTTAGCTTTGACGCGGCTTCATGGGGTAAGTTATGGTCTGGCAACATGCAGCTGATTACCATTCGCGAGATCCTGTTGAGGTCCAATCCACTATTGTTCCGTGAAGCCCTATCTTTCTCAGTTGGAAAACACCAGAGGCATTGCATCACCGTCAATGCCAGCAATATGAATTTGGGCGTTTTGGAAAATTACAAATTTCATTCCAGACACTGGTATAAACATAGGTATAGCTGTGATATGAAATAGCATAGCAATGTGCAATATAAGGGGACGCAATTTGTAACATCAAACAAGCGTACAATTGATAGCAAGCAACGGGGAGTGTTTTTTTATGGATGGATTAAGCCCTCCAAGAGCTCTGACTCCAAATCTGGTACTTGCCCCAGTATGTCGTGAAATAGTGCATGGGGTTTGGTACGTGCTATTTGCGGCTGTAATACAGCAGCTGACCAAGCATGTTCTTTCCGCACTTTTTTTTTCTTTTCCGCACTTTTCCACACATATGGCGTCTTGGGCTCGAACTGAACTGCAGTGTTCACCGGTCTTAACCCCGCTACGGTCGGCCCTTCATGCACTAAAACCCTAACCTTAACCGCCGGGCTTTTGGCATTGCCAGCAAATGATACCTTAGTACAAGTAGACCTTCGAGATGAAAATATTTTTGATGCTTATGACGCAGTGCACTTTGATCTTTTTTGGTCTGGTCTATCGCATCTGTAATTACATTGCAACGATTTCTGATAAACTTGGCTCCAGGTGACAATTTAGGCTGTTCAATTTTCGTCGGTAACAGAAAACACACTTCATCACCGCCGCTGCCCGAAGACAAGTTTAAATGAACCAAAAGACTGGAGTAATTTACCGATGCCACACGTGAATGTGGAAAAGCTTATGTAGGAGACATGTAGAAGCTAAAAGACCAGAAGGGGTGACCACCAGAGACTGATAAGAAAGTTGAAAGCGGTTTCACTGGCTGCAGTAGCTATCTGCTCGGGTCGCCATGATCTGGCATCAAACCAAAAAAGCACTCCGAAATCGTTGAACATTTTCTTCATGCAAGAGCACGCGTAGATCTCAGTGGCATATACTTGCACTTTTGTCTCGAGTATTCACCGTCCTTTTCGGAATCGAAATGTGTTGGTTTCCTTTTGCCTGAGGTCAGAGAGCAGGGCAAAGATTCCGTTCTGAATGTCTTTCAGTCCACATTTTCAGTGATTTGAGAATTTCTCGCTTCCTATGATGCACCAATGGGGGAACGTGGGTACGTGTCGCGCGCGTCACGTGCCCATGAGCGCCACATTTTGGCAGCGTGCATTGTGCAAGCGGCCCCGCGAGATCATCTGCCAAAGGCAAAATCCCTCAACTCTTGGCTACAGCCGTCACAAATCGCTACAGCGTGGGACGAAACGAAATTAAAGGGAATGCTCCACATTTGTATGACATTTGAACTGAAATAGCCTACACTGAAGACATTTGATCCAGTCCACGGTCATGTCCTTTTAAGGCCCAAAACGTTCTGGTTCTTGAGTTTACACGCCCGCAAAAGCGCGGAAAAGTGCATTGAGAGCCTACTTCAAACTCGCCATGGCATTAATGACGTCATAGAAACGTCAGTGCAATCGCGGTCATACTACAGGCTGTTTTCTGCTTATGGCCAAAAAGCATGGCCGCTGGTAGATTCGCAAAAGCGATGATGCGGCACATGTGACACAATGCGCGGAAGATGATTGGCTGTCAGCAAGATTTGGCTGCTGAATGCGTGTCGCAAACGAATGCGTGAGCAATTTCGGGTTGTGCGGCACTCGTCGTGAACGGGGCATTTTTCCCCTATTGTATTGGCCATAGGTCCATGTTCTAAAAGAACGCCACTTGCCCACAAAAAAGTACGGCATCCCAAAAACAGGCACTCTACCGAAAGTTATGAAAAAACCGACGGAAAATCTGTCTTTTTCCCCGCCGGCGTTTTTTTTCTTCTCACTGACGTATTTCTTACAGACAGCCTCGTTTGGCGCCGTGTGTACCGGAGCATAGAACCTTGCACGGGTTTTATGGGTTAGCAAGACATCAAAAATTATGGAAATATTGCAGTAATTTTAGATATATATTTCACTAAAAGTTCACACATATTGTACGACAGATTTAAATCTTGAAACACAGTTGTGTGTTACAAGGATAACCTCTTGAGCCGCATTACCATGAACCCCCGTTGGGACTTATTTTGAAGGCAGGTCACGTGAAATGGTGGAATGCGGTGTTATAACCAAAAAACGACGCGGAAAGTTGCCGAGAAAATCTGCAATTTGATATGCCCGCGCGACCTGCGCAAATGCGCGATCCACTTATTTGACAACAGAGTGTAAATCGGGGGGCTTAAAATGTTTGTGGTCACCGGTGGTGTGTGCCAGTGGCTTGTATTGATCTTGCTGTGATAGAAAGTGTGCGTGCGAGAATTGTACTTCCAGGGGAGGACATCGTTTTGGTACTTTTACGTCTACTGACTCCCAATAAAATGCGTTATATCAACACTTCCCTCTACCTTTATGTTTGTGTTTGAACGTGACAAAGGGAGTGGCGGGAAACTAAGAAAAACACTAGCACCTATGCTGCAGGGATGTATAAAAGACAATTTGGTACTTCATGGTGACCTTGCCAACATTTTGAACTTATTGAGGCATTAAAGCATGTAATTAGTCCATTGCGTGTCATTTTATCAGCAAGTTATTTTGCCAGTAGCGGCTGGTGCGTACAGCTCGGTAATACACGTTCTCAGCAAAGATATTATATGGCTTTGCAAAATTGTCTTTTCCTAAATAATTCTAAAAATATAGAGATATATTATTACTGATGCCCACTGTACCGTTTTCACAACTTTGTATGCAGGCGAGCATTGCTCGTGGGTCATCAATGTCATAGTCTCTGCAGCCTGCGCGAGATGCTGGGTGCTGCGAAAGGTGGAGAAGTATTACTATAGGTGTCTTGGATAGCACTTTATCACATTTTTATCATGAGCATTGTGTGCAATGGCAGGTTTATGACTTCCTGCATTTTGCCCACCAACTATATCTACATGCACTTGTCATGTTTCCACCCCTGTGTAAGGTCAGCATCTTTGCAGTGTCATTTCACCAATTGTAAATTTTCCTGCTACTTTTTTTAGTAAAACAGCCTGATGGCTGCTGGACGTCGCAGGACTGTGGAAGTCGGGAAGATATGTTTGCATCTCTCTCACCTACGTTTTTTGTGTTCCAAAACAGGCTGAACAAGTGATGCCATTTATTGGTTGTCTGCTTTGCTGAAAGTGATTTGTATATTGTATCATGTGTTTTTAGTCAATGACATGTCAGATGGGGGAGTCAGTGTAAGAATGCACGCTTGGTCCATCTTTGCATGATGAAATTTATTATGAAAGCAGCACCCATTACAGTACAAAAACCATATCGTTGCTCAGTACGTCATACCAAAGTGCAGCACTGATGTGGTGCTACAATGGCGCTGTTGACCCACGCCGTTACAACAATGTACCACATTGGTTGACTACTCTATGGCAAGCCTACGAGACATCAGCTTATAACTTACGAATGACTGGCAACAACTGATTTAGCAATGCCAAAGGAATGTCAACAGCAGGAATGACATTAAAACACAACGGTTATATCAGGGTTTACTATTAATTCCATAAATAATCCCACGCAAGGAAAGCATTCTTGGTAGCCCAACCTTACTAGCTTTACCATAGCAATAGCTATGCCTTGGCAATCCAGTCACAGCAACGTTACACATTTATTATTTTTGCATGACACTGCGTTTCCAGTTACAAACAATAAAGAAAATAACTACCGTGCACATTACATGATATAATGTCAGGACTACAGCACTGCAGGCAAGGATGGATCGACAATAAAGTATTGACAAAATCATCAGCAGCAGCATAGCAGCAACAGCAGCAGCACGGCATATCGTGCTGTGATATGCACGGGCTTTGTTATGCTTTGACCTTGAAAGCTTACCTATATTTACAAGTATGTTTTCCCATCATATCTCATGCCTACCTTAATATCTTCAAATGTGGAACATTCCCTGTAAGAGAGCAAAAATATTGAAATATTGAATAAAAGCAAAAATAGAGTTGTCTTGATAAATCTTTAATCAGTCCTATACGGTCATCGTTCATACACAGTCATTCATCATCCACACACGGTATTTTTTATTAATTTGATCCGAACCCTTTGAATGGATGATTTTTGGGATCAGCGCTCACGCTAAGCAGTGCTTGTTGTGTGAGCCCTGACCCCCACCACCCGATCATGCAATTCCAGGCAACGGCAGAATTTAGTGGCGAAAGCTTAACGTGCCGCAATGCTTGGCACGGTCCGTCCTGCCCTCTGACGTCAACTGACCTTTAACGAGACCGCTGCCACCGGCCGCAGACCATACCTGCCAAGGGCAAACGGCGAACTCCCTAAAGCGACTCGAACCCACCCTGCCACGGGTGGGTGGATCGGAAGGCAGGCGCTCTAACCAACTGAGCCACCGGGTCGGACAAAATCAATCAATCAATAATCAATAATTGTAATCAATCATTTGGACACAGTAAATCATCAATTATGTACATTAATTCATTATTCATGCACATCCAGCTCCAATGTGGCATGGTTTTTATAATAGTCTGGTGTCCTTTCCAGTCGCCCCGTGGTCCGAGCTTGTTTGACCGAGGGAAAAGGGAACCATCCAGAAACGTTGAAATGTCAGATTTACCAGCCACCACAAAATAAGGCGACGATGTCAGATTACGTCAGGTCACGATAGGTAGCGTCACGTTACCGTCAAGCCCTTCGCCGTTGGGAAGCATCTGTCATTGGGAAGCACTGATCGCAGTGAGACTCTGTCGCCTCTGCAGTTTTCCATCCGTGATAAACTACCGCTTGTCGCATGCACGGCTATACCCGAGACTGTCTCATATTTTTGGCGAATTGAGTACAACATGGCTATAGTATTCGTATTGTTATGGTGTGCGTCATTCAAGAAAATTGCATTGTGTGATCTTAACCAGGCTAAACGAAGCAGTTACTGTTGATGTGTACATGGCAAGTGCCTTATTCAGTACACAGGCTTTAAATTTACAAGAAAACTACATTGACCGAAATCCAGGGACATGTTAAGGACAGGGGAAGGAGGCACTGCTCAGGTACTTGCACAGTAGAGAACTTCATGGGTAATATTTTGTACCTGATTCATCCACTTCCCCTAGGGCAGTGACCACATCTGGGGTCTTCACAGGTAAGATTTCCTTAAAGGGAATGTTGCACATTTGAAGATATTGAGGTAGGCATCAGATGTGATGGGAAAGGCTTATTTGTAACAAGTGGTTAGCTTTCGAGGTTCAAAAACGACGCTCAGTAACAAAATTTCAAATCTTGTAAAAATGCGTCCCATTACGTCATTGTTTGATGGCGTCAAGGGATGGTTCTGTGACGACAGCAATACCTGGCAGCATCTGGCAGCCAGACCTAAAGAGTACTCCGAACACACGAAAGATGACACCAACCGGCCATTCCTCGTCGAGGTGGCTGTATCGAGTGGCGGATTAGTGAGTGGCTTGTGGCTTTTTTGTCTTGGTGCTGGCCGTAAGAAAAGCTTTGGTGGACTGTTTGGCATACGCAACGTAGCGATCGCCAGCTTTTATGGCATATTTTTAATATCAAAGCACGATATGCTGTGCTGCTGCTGTTGCTGCTGTGCTGTTGATGACTTTGTCAATACTTTATTCGACCCATCGTTACCTGCAGTGCTGTAGTCCTGAAATTGATATCATGTGATGTGCACAGAAGTTACTTTCTTCATTGTTTTTGCCTGGAAATACGGTGCCATGCGAAAATTAATAAATTTGTAACGCTGCTATGAACTCAGTGCCAGAGCGTTGCTATTGCTATGATAAAGATAGTAGGGTTTCGCCAGCAAGAATGCTTTTATGCTTAGGATTATTCATGCAATCAATAGTAAATCCTGATGTAACCATGGTGTTCAATGACATTCTTGTTGATAGTCCTTGTTGTTACCAGCCATTCACAAATTATGCCTGCTGTCCCAGAGGCTTGCCATAGATTAGTCCACCAATGTGGTACATTGTGTCACGGCGTGGGTCAACGGCGTCATTGTAGCACCACCTCAGTGCTGCATTATGGCATGACAATGAACAATGAAATGGTTTTTGTACTGCAATCCATGCTGGTTTCACAATAACTTCCATCATGAAAAGATGGGTGTCCAGTGTCCTCTCTTGTACTCACTCCCCATCTGACATATGACTGACCAAAAACACATGACACAATATACAGATCACTTTCAGCAAAGGAGACGACTAATAAGTGGCATCACTTGCCCGGCCTGTTTTGGGAAATCCATAAAACGTAGGTGAAAAAGACGCAAACACATCTTCCACTTCCGCAGTCATGCAGCATGCTGCAGCCATGAGGCTGCTTTACAAAAAAATTACAGAAAAATTTTGCATTTGGTGAAATGACGGTGCAAACATGCTGACGTTGCACAAAGCTGGAAACATTACAAGTACATGTAGTTATGGTTGAATGGGCATAATGCAAGGAAGTCATAGGGCTGCCAGTGCACACAAGGCTCATGATAAAAATATTATACAATGCTTTCGAAAACACCAACAGCAATACTTTTCCACCTTTCTCAGCACGAAGCATCTCACGCAAGTTGCAGTGACTACGACATTGATGACTCACGAGCAATGCTCACCTGCATACAACATTTGTGAAGGTAGTACAATGTGCATCAGTAATAATACGTGTCTATATTTTCAGAATTTTTTCAGAGAAAGACAATTTTGCAAGGCCATATAATGTGGGCCTATCCAGAGAATGTGCCTTAACGAGCTGTCCGCACCAGCCCCTTCTGCCAAAATGAATTGCTGGTATAATGACACGCTATGGATTAATTACATGCTTTAGTACCTCAATAGGTTCAAAATGTTGGCAAGATAATAATGAAGTACCAGCTTGCCTTTGCACGTCCCCCGCAACATAAGTGCTAGAGCTTCTCTTAGCTTTGCCAGTGTTCCTTTGTCACATTCAAACACAAACATAAAGGTAGAGGCAGGTATCAACATATAACATATTATTGGGAGTCAGTAGCCATAGAGAATATCAAAACAATGTTCTCGCAGAGGTACAAACCTCGCACGCACGCTCCCCATGACATCAATATGAATACAAGCCACTGGCTCACGCCACCAGTGATCACACACAATTCAAGCCCCGATTCACACTCTTTATCAAATAAGTGTGATTATCAAAATTGCTCAGCTCGCGGAACTATCAAACTGCAGGTTTCTCGCAATTTCCGTACAGATTTTCAGTCATAACACCGCATTTTTCCGTGACCTCCCTTCAAAACAATGTCCCGTCGGGGGTTCATGATAATGCGGCTCAATATGTTTCTTCAAGAAGAAAAAAAACGCCAGCAAGGGAAAAATACAGATTTGCCGTCGCGCCTTCCTTTTTATAACTTTTGGGAGAGTGCCCGTTTTTTGGGTGCCGTATTTTTTTGCAGACGGTGGTCGTTGTTTTTTATAATGACCTGTGCTAACAACCAATCATCTTCCGCACATTGTATCATGCGTGCCGCACCATCGCTTTTGCAAATGTACCAGCGGCCATGTTGTCTTGACCATAACCAAAAAAACAGCCTGTAGTATGACCGCGATCGCATGACGTTTCTCTGGCGTCATTAACGCCGAGGCACTTTGAAAGTAGGCTCCAAATAAGCCTTTTCGCACTTCTGCGGGCGTGTAACTCAGGAACCATATCACTTTGGGTCTTAAAAAGGGCATGACCGTGAACTGCATCAAAAGGTCTTCAAGATGGCTATTTCAGTTCAAAACGACACGCAAATGTGGGACATTCCCTTCAATGATGCAGACTAGAGGCCTTGTTTGCAAGATGTGCAGAGTGATAGTACTGTGCTTCTGTGCGCTTTCAGTGCCTTCTCATCGTCTTTCCCTCCCAAAAAATCTTACATACAAAAGGGTGCAAATGGGCCAAAGTTATTCGACCGTTATGATGGAAGCTATGCAGCACTGAACACGTTACAATATTATGGCGTTCCTAGTCGCCATCTATGACGTCATCAGTTATGTGACTGGTATGAAATGAGCATTCTTATGGTAATATTGACCACGGGTACTGACCACCGCGCCATGATTTGTCCCAGGGAAGAACGCCTTTGAATTTCCAGGTGTCGCGGTGAAAAATATATCAGGTGCCTCCGGCTTAATGGCGTTACGCAGCTGCACCCTGCACTCAGATCCGGATCCATTCAGTCAATGACGTTCTGCCCGAACTTTTGTCATGATGACATTTGAGAACGCGTCTCGAGAGATGCTCAGTTGTTGCTGCGGACGAAAAAGTCTGGCTCTTCCAGTCTGAACTCCTGTTGGCTATATTACACAATATGCAAGATAAGTTGTGAAGTGCACTCGATAGCACCTGGTCATTTGCATACAAAACATGTGCTTGCCAGCATGGTTACATGCCTCAGTTTCAGTCAGGCGGTTTTTGTCCCGCGCGTCTACGGCCCCAGGCTGCCCAAAGCTCAGTCACACACATGAATATCCGCTGTGCGGAGGGAGAAATTTATAGCAAACGTGCGCGTGTTTTTATACCGATGATATTTGCCACTTCTGAGCGCTTCATATTTTAAGCTCTGGTGACAATATATCCCATTATGAATTGGGTGTCTTGTCTGTGCTTTTTTCTCTCCCACTCACTCGATTTACTCGACAACGGTTATAATGTCAAGCGAACAACTTATTTGCGACACTGACTACGGCTATCAATTGCGCCCAGAAATATTCACGGATCACTTATGAACCCAAAGGTAGCACGGCCAAAGAAATACCCCCGGTGCAGCCGTGGGTCAATGATGTTACGTTGCTCGTAATGTCGTTGCAACGTGCTTTCCGATTCGTATTCAAGCATTCAGTCGCGCTCGATACTGGAAACTTTGTCATGGCGACATCTCCCGAACAGTCTTGAGAGGCCTCAATACCAGTCATCGGGTTACCAACCCTGACATTTCTACCTTAAACTCTGACATATCACAAGGCATGCGCGATAATTGGCCAATCCATGTGCTACGCTCGGTAGCGCATAGCCATCGGCACACAGGTACGCGTATGTGTGCCGATGCGATTGCACGCTCCAGTCTCCGTCAAACTGTGCTGGTTCCGTGTGACCGCCACCCACGGCTGCCGAATGACCCGCCACACGCTCCAATGTCCCCCGCGAGGAGGACCTCCTGCAGAAACACGCTGCTGAGCAGCTCTTGTCGGCGGCTGAGCGGCGAACGGGTGCGGCTTGTCGCACCGACAACATCCGGGTCTGCGGCGGGTTACTTTTTGAGCTGTTGTGGCCAACAGCACTGGGAAACACGCCAATGTTTGGGATGGGTAGAGACCACCGTGAGTTGGGCTTTACGCTTGGTTTGTTTTGACGTCTCTAGACGCCGGTGTGCAGGTAAAGCGCCAATGATTTTAAATTGGGAGAGCAAGACTTTGCAAGGGGCCTTCTGGACAGAATGGGGTTTTCTTACAGGCGGCATCTCCGGCAGTGCTGCATGAAAAGGGATACGGCATCGGAACCAAGTGACCCATCATCAACTAGTTACATGTATCAGTATTCATGTACGTCAGTGTCTACTTTTCAAAATCCGGAATATGGGAGTTCTGATTAATGCTGGGGTTTTCTTGACCCAGCTAAAGGCTTCTCTATAAAAAAACAGGGTTTGCGGGGCCAGAAATGGACCTCCTGATACACAGCGCGACCTTTCGATCCAAAACGGGATCTTTCCAGCCTGCAAAGGCGTCTCCAAATCCGGCACGGACCTCACTATTCCAAGGAAGGTCGTTTTGGTCCAGAAATGTGGCTATCTTATACACAGGCCCGTGGCCAAGCGGGCGCACCGGGTGTCCGTGTCACATCCCCTAGGATGGGGGGTGGCTCACCCTCGGCCCTGTTCCACGCAGCCATGGGCTTGCAGTGTAGGGATTTCACGACGGTTGGATGGAACCCTCTTTTAGGCCAGATCTGCGACAACCGTAACGGGAAAACCTTGGAGCCAACAATTGGCTCGTGCCAAGTTTGCTACCGATCTCAAATCCCGCATCATGTGCCGCAGCTGCGTTTTAAGAGATCACATAAGTTTTTGGGCTGACTGAGGTTTCCTTTCCGCATTAAAATATTTCCAAATTTCCTTGACGACCAGGCGACAGCGGTCCGGTTAGATCCAAAATGACGGTAATCGGATGTGGCGCGCTTTCCGCGCGCCTTAGAGTGCGATCGACATTCACGTGCGATTTACAATATCTGCAGGTGACCGATTCTGCTGTATAGGGACAGTCACGGGACGGAATCAGCTTCAGCTTCAGCTTCGTTAGCCGCACTTTTCCCTCCAGGACTTCGAATTCAGTTCGTACTGAAGCCATTTTTTTTTTCAAACTGGCTTCGGGCTTGTGTCATTTTTAACCATCTGTCTTCGACTTCTGCTTTGAACAATTCTTGAACCATGGGACTGACTTAACTAGCCCTACAGGAGTACACAGTTAAGTGCTCAAGCTTCAGAATGATTGGTCGCGTCGCTAATGACCATCCCATTCTCTTGTGGGCGTCAGAAGTAGCATGTTTCAATGTTGCATATGGTGATCGCAATACAAAATCTGTCATATCATGTCATGTCATATCAACCTGTCACTGCGATATTACCAGTTGGAAAATAGGGAAGGCATCAACCATGGGTATGACTTTCAAAGATGTAACAAGAGAAAATATGGAATTTTCCAGGGATATAAGTTAGTTGGCTAGACTTGATTTGCACATTACGTCAGTAAATTCGTATGCAGATAATGATTGGTTGACTGACAAGCAGCTCCTCAAACAATCAGCAGTTTATCATCCACTGGCGATACATTTATAAATAGTATCACGTCTGGCTCTTTTGATAATAACCCATGGCTGAAACTTCTTTTCAATCTCATAAAACTCTTCATGATTACTCCAACCAGTTCATTCATGGACGAACTTAGGCACAATTTGCAGGCAAAACGCACGAGCAGGACATGTGGAATCTTTAGTGTAAATTTTAATGCAAATTTTCCCAAGCCGCTCGAATAAAAGCCTTTCGTATTGATGTAAAAACGTATTTCATATTGATATACATCGATATACCACAGTCCCTCAATTGCAATATTTTGAAGCTCAACGTCTTCAACATGACTTTGTTCTCGAACAAATGAATGAATGGGACAATTTTAAGTGTTGGCACCTATCTAAATGCGCCTCTGGACGTAGAGGGCACTGCAGAAATGTCCCCGATAGAGTCTCGCATTTCCTTTATCTAACTGGCGCGTCTGGTTATGCATATGCTATTACATTCTCTTCTACAAATGTTAATTAATCCCGCGAACAGCATGCCCATTGACAAAACAGCTTCCTCCACTAATGTCTCCACCACCTTCGTGGCGCCACTCCATTTCAACCGGCGCGCACTCGTGTTGTTGGAGCGGCGGAATGGTGGGCGTTTTATCGGTTTTGTTGGACGGCACGCTTATTTACCAACCGAGTCCTCGCGTTCATTTGCCCTTCTGGGGTCTGGTGATTTCCACGTTCTGATGTGTACACAACGAGATACTGCGCACACTTGTGGCGTGTGCCGCTGCCACTAGGCGAGGGAACCGGTTTTTCAGGTATGCAGTGGGCCAGGAAACAGGTCAGATACGCACATGACATCATCCCGACCTTGCTCTCCGAGCTGGTCCCGTCGACCTTGGGCGTACGCACCTGTGAGTATATAACATACGCCGCAGTCTTCCTCCACAAGCACTTCCTCCGACCGAAACACAGCTCTCACCATGCGCTCTCTGGTAAGAAACGCGGCACTCGGTGTTCCACGAATGCCCAGGTTGTTGCGGTGTTTGAGCATGTACCCTTGCCCGCCGTTCGTTAACCGGCTGTGATGCCGTGCAACTGCTGGAGCACGGTACCATTTGCCTGCCTACCATTGTTACTCTCCATTGTTACTCTCCATTGTTACTCTCCATGGCCCGCCATTGTTACTCTCATGTGGCCAGTCGGCTACTGACGCCAGTAAGCGCTGGCTCAGACAGAACACCGCGTGAAATTGTTTGATGGCCACCCGCAACGGAGCAAAATCCAAGCTAGTCTACCATTTCTAACGTAAGCGTTTGTGCGCGCTGTTGTACTATTTAGTGAACCTGCCTGTCCACGAATACGGTCGGTACTGCGTCAGACGATCGTCGGGAACGCTGGCCTACCTGCTGGCCGCTGAGTCCCTGGTCACTTGCAGGTCCTTGTCTCGGTGGCGCTGACAGCGACGTTGGCTATGCCCAACCCCGGCCCACCACCATGGTCTGCGGTGCCTTCCGGAAGCGGCTCCGGAGCATGCTGCCAACACCGACGCTAAGGCCTCTGCTGAGGCTGTCGCCCCTGCCGTTGCTGAGGCCGTAACTGGAGTGGCGGTTGAGACTGTTCCTGAGGTCACATCGGCGCAGAAGATTGAAGGTGCTCTCCTTGAGTCTGGCCCAGAAGCTGGAATGGCAGAAGTTGATGCTGCGCAGAATGCTGAGGCGGTCAAGCTGGGCAGACCGCTGAAGCTGCTGCGGTGGGCGAGGCTGGGAAGGCCGTTGATGGTGGTGCTCCTGCTCAGGCTGAAGAGGCCGCTGAAGCTGGTGAAGCTGCCGAGACCGCTGAGCCTGAAGCTGCTGATGAGGCTGGAGAGGCCGGTGAAGCTGCCCAGACTGAAGAGGCTGCTGAGGCCGGCGAGGCTGCTGAGCGGCCCAGACTGGTGAGGCTGGAGAGGCCGGTGAGGCTGCTGAAGCTGGAGAGGCCGCTGAGGCTGGAGAGGCCGCTGAGGCTGGGGAGGCCGCTGAGGCTGGTGAGGCCGCTGAGGCTGGATGAGGCCGCTGAGGCTGGGGAGGCCGCTGAGGCTGGGGAGGCCGCTGAGGCTGGTGAGGCTGGTGAGGCTGGAGAGGCTGGAGAGGCTGGCGAGGCTGGAGAGGCTGCCGAGGCTGGAAGGCTGCTGAGGCTGGAGAGGCCGGTGAGGCTGGAGAGGCCTGCCGAGGCTGGAGAGGGTACTGAGGCTGGAGAGGCTGGAGATGCTGCTGAGGCTGAAGAGGCTGGCGAGGGCAGTGCTGGCGCGAGCCGGTGAAATCTCTGCAAGCCGTAGGTGTAACACGTTCATCACAGCGCAGCATTTGAAGTTATGCTGCATTTAGCAATTCTGTCATTGTTGTGATCATACACTGATGGAACACCAGCATCTAGCAGCTTCGCCTTGCAGTCATTGTTGGTTTCGCGGAGAGGAAGTGCCTTGCATATTGGGTGCCTGTTAACTGTGTGGAGTAGGTCCCACCATATGGGGAAAGTTTCTCCAGAAAGAGTTCAGGTGGCTTCTTTTTGTACATAGTGTGATTTTTGTTTGGTTTGTATTTGTATAACTACACCTTAACTGCTGTGTGCTCTTTTGTGTCCCTTGTCAAACCTGTGCCAATAAATGATCAAAATGAAACATTGTATTGTGAAAAAGTCAAACAGTTGCGCACAAATGCCAGACATTTTCGTGCTCTCAGAAAATTTTGTACCTACCTTTCAAGAATCGAGTACTTCTCAACCAGCCCACTATAAGTAGAGCTCCCCGTGAGGCACCACCTTTCCGTGGTGGGGGGATTGTGTGCCCCAATGATCCCGCGGGCGGCTGGGGAGGCTTGAAAGGCGCTCCTTCCGGCCAAAGGGAAAGGGGCCGGACGAGATGTGTCTCCCGCAAGGGCTCTGACTCGTTCAGAGTAGGGATTAGGTACCCCCCTCGGTCCCAGCTTTTCAGTCTTGTCTGGGTCTCTGCGGACCCCGTTGGATCCGCAGGTAGCGATGAAGGGATCCTGGTCACTGAGGGAGTTGCCCTGCGGACCGGTCGGGGCAGCTTACCAACACGTGGCTTTGGCCCGAATTTGTGATCCTGAGGATGCCTCGTGAAGTCTCCACACGAGGAGATCGACTGGTGAGGCGATGTGTTTTTGCGACACTGGCTTGGAGGCAAGCAGGCCATGTGATGGGTGTTGAGGGGACCTGTCGGGTGCAGTGTCTGCCTCCTGACACCATTAAGGAGCCGTACCTCGGCTTGTTACCAGGGTGCCTGGTTAGCCACCGCGAACCGAGGCAATGGCGCCCGCAGACTCGTGCCCGGTGGCTCTCGCAGCAACTCTTTGGCACACTGGTCTGCGAATAACGTGCTGGTAGCCCAGGCGGCTCCTCTCTTAGAAGTGGATCGTCCCCGTGTTGTACTCCATGATGGGCGGGGAACCAGCACGTCAAATATAAATACATACTCATGAACACTTCATCATCAACCAACCCCCCAAGCCCCGACCGTCGTCCTGTGTCACTATCCCAGTTTCTGGTCATAAGATCCGCCAAAGTAGATGACCAAAGAAAAACGGTACTGTTCCGACTGAAACCCATTTCGGTGCCAACAAGCATTTCCAGGATCGGGGGAACCCAGGCATGTCTTTTCGTATACGGATGGGGGCATATAAGCGCATTTAACAAACGAACGCGAGATCCAGCGCATGCTGAAGACGACTACACTGATCTACAAAGTACGAGGACAGGGAGAGGTTAGGATGCCCGTATCCGTGCACCCTCACCCCTCTAAGAACTACTCCACGGGTGTGATCATTTGCCGGGACCTTCGCGGTGTGAATGATGAGGATGTTGCTAAGGGCTTATGTAAGAAAGGCGTAACGACGGTGAGACGTATTAAGAGGAGAGAGAGATAGAGAGAGAGAGAGAGAGAGAGAGAGAGAGAGAGAGAGAGAGAGAGAGAGAGAGAGAGAGAGAGAGAGAGAAAAAAAAAAATAGATGACCGATACTGATCCGATTATTCTGACGTTTTGCTCTGCGAGAGTGCCGGATAGGGTCCTCGTCGGATATCAGTCGGTCCCTGTTAGGGTCTATGTACCAGACCCAGTCCGGTGCTACCGATGCCAACGTATGGGTCACTTCACTGGCGAGTGCTGAAAAGAAGTTAGAATGCGGAAGGTGTGCAGAAATAGGTCAACAACACTCTGAGTGTAAATTAGAAACAGTGAAATGCGTCAACTGTGGTCAGGTTCATGTGGCGTCATATCGCAGCTGCCAGAGAAAGCTGTCCCGAACATCAAGGTGAGGGAAGGAGTTTCGTTTCGGGAGGCCCAGCGTCGACACAACGATGCGACCACCGCAAGGACATACAAAGACGCCCTTACTAAACCGACAATAAATTTAGCCCAAGAAACACTCGCAGCCAACGAGATACTGAAGCTGAGTGGACTTGATGATTTCAAGGGCATGACTGTAGGCGAGTTTGTACAGCTGATTCTAAGCACACTTGTACCAACTGGCTCCACTACCACCCCCCGTCGTCCCAGAAGTCGGATCCTCCGAAAAAGGATCCACCTGCGGCATTGGCCGCTGCTAGAGAAGCTCAGCCTAGGGGATCGGAACCCCCTGGTGGAGCTGCCAGAGAACCCGGGACTGGGTGCGACCCGGGAACGGGGGATGGACCGCGGTCCAGCGAGGGCCGTGGACTTCGCCCTCCATCATCGCACCCCCAGCCCAGCCCGTGCTGAAGACACGCCCTCTCGGGCTCCATCTCCCCTCCATCCATTCCAGCTACGACGGGATCTGTCCGCGCTGGTACAGCGGCGCCATGAGAGCTGACCCCCTCTGGCTCCTCAGCTAATGGCCCTGCCGGGAGCGCCGCTCCCCTCACACAATTTTCACTCACCTCTCAGCGTAAGTGTCAGTAATACCGCCTGTTACAAGTTAACAACACACTTATCGCAACGTCGCAGATGTAGATAACGCTCATCGAGTGGGCGCAAAATGGCCGCGGTGCCAACGCGCCCTTAAACACTAAATCACCACCACCACCACATTGCAAGCAGAGCATCGCCTTGGCTGTCGTTTTCCAGCTATTTCTTTTAAAAAATCAACAAATACAACAAAATCTCTGAAATCGGCCGTTGGGTAGGCTTGCTTCAGCTACGGCCTGGCAAAGACATTCTCACCGAGACCGTCTGAGCAAAGCACTAATGAACACACGTGAAGAGTCAGACAGCGTGCATTGAGCGGGTTGGAATAATTTGTCATATTGGCACGGGGTAAATGAGCAAATGAAATAAAATAAGGTATTATTCTGAGAATAATAGACCTGCAACATGCCTGGAGATGCTAGCTAAATGACGAAATCGAGCCATCATTAGAAAAGTCATCGGAGCTACCGAAATCTTTCGGGTGTGGCTACGCCAAAAGGCTTTTGAATCCTTCACTTGGCTGCCGCACATCACTGCCCGCCATCTTGCAGTTAACTTCTCCGGTTGCATACGAGCACGTGAGCGGTGAACGCGACAAATAATTTTTTACTGCTGAAAACTCGAGCGATCGGTGGAAATGTGTGTTTAAGATCCTACGTCATAATCACGCCTAATCTGAATGCTATACTGAGTAGTGGGAAGTACATGTGCCGCATATGGTGCAACATATTTGGCGTCTATTTGCCAAGGGCTTCTGGGCGGTTTTCTAATTCGGCTTGTGTGAACAAAATCGGTGGCTGAGTGTGGTTACGGATGCGCGCAAATTTGTAAGGAAGTTAAAAGTCTTTGTAATTTGAATGCGTTTTATCCCATTCTAGGTGGAAGGCGAATTAGGAAAAGTGCTGACACTTGTACATGGACGTCACTGGGCGTCCACATAGCTCGACATTGTTTCCACCCATTTTTACACTTTGTGCTAATCCAATGCGACATAACGTGGTGCTATTGTCCGACAATCAGCTCTTGCATAACAGAGGTTTTTACGTCACCGCTGGCTTCCGCGCCGGTGACTTCACCGATAAAAAAGCTTTTCAGCGCGCTGTGTCTATGTTGACGTCATCCAGTTTGTTTGCCCTTACTTAGGATGTGACTTGGAAAGACATGATGTCTTAACTTTATTGCATAGTCTATCAGATTCCATAGATCTTATGTTTCATTCGGTCCTCTTTGATGGTGACGCGGTGGTGGAGAACATGCTGACTGTTCACGCTCTCATGGCTTGCAAGAGACATCATTATAAATACTCAGAGACGAAGGCAAAGGCGAAATAATGCGCTAGCTTCTTGCTAGATGACATGCACAGCATATGTACTTTTTTAAGTCCAGCTTCTCAGAAGACTGAGCGCCGCCATTCGAGATGCCGTCACGCAGTTCACAAACATGCACCAAAAGCGAGCTCTTCGATAACATTTTTGTATTATTCGGCAGCATTTTTGAAGTGACATCATAACGGTCACTTTACACCAGGGGTGTAGCCTTCATTCACTTTCATGAGGGGATGGACTGTGCTCCAGTCGCTCAGCTCTGGGGACACAGTGCGTTAAATCCGGGGAAAGCCAGCCATTTAGCGTGCTATAGGGATAGCTGCAGCCATCCCCCAATGTCCTTGGGGGCCACAAAATTAAATCGCTGTTTGGTGTACACTAAGTTAATGACCCGGGCCTCACATCAATTGTTGCTTGCAAAATGATAGATGATATTCTCAACAGCTCATTCAAGTAGCTCTTCTTGTCGGAAGCAGAACAGGAGACGGGATTCAGGAAGACCTTTTGAGTGAGGACAAATCCGCATTAGGGAAGGAGGCAGCGTTTACCCTTTAAAATGGAGCCATATGGAGAAATCTGGACCACATTGGCTGACCCACAAATCTGGAACAGATACCAACTAGATATTTAGTAAGGGATAACTCCTGCCCCGACTATCCCTGCTTCTGATCGTGCCACTGGCCTTACAACCACGTAACCTAAGAAATACCCCTTACCTAAAGGCGCGGACCATGGGGGGGGGGGGTTAATGGACTGAGCCATACCCGAATTGCTAAAAATTTATCGATGGTCCTATAGGCATTGACTGGAAAGAAATACCCGACAGGGCTGTTGCCTTCCCCCAATCTTCCTACAGTATAGGGGGGCTTACATCATTACCGCTAATCTTAACATTGTTATCGCTGGACCTAGCCTCATTTAGGCCACAAGATAGCTTGTGGTGCCCTAAGGTATCAAGGGTTGTCCCACTTACACGATTTCTGCCCTAAAAAACACAAGGTTTCCCATGCTCCATCGTGCGCTCCAATGCTGCCCAACACATGCTCGCATTGTGCTGCTGCGAGATGGGGTACGTTTCTTCGGAGATGCACCAAGCCAGTGGAAAGCCTTACCTGTCATTACCCGCGTCACTCGGTAACTCGAGTATCTAACCCAGCACTTGACATACTTCTGCATTACCCATTGGTCCGATTGCAGCCTGATCTTTATTTGCTTCTGCGTTCTCGTAAGATAGCAAATGAGATATTTAAAAATGATTCCCTTTAAAAACCCATTACATACCCAACTTTACGCGTCCACTGTAACGGCTTTACCTATTGTCCAATGTCTTCCGAAGTGTCTATCGCTGGCCATCTTTCTGGACAATGTTTGAGATCGATCCGCTGGCTGTGGACGAGGGGCCGGTGGATCTCATAGATGACGTCATCGTCTACCATCGTGCCACGTTTCGATCCCTTTCGCTGCTGGGTAGGGGTCAAGTGTGTCTATGTAAGCCTTGAAGAGTAATCGTATCCACAGAACCCGAAATTGGGTGAATGGGAAGCCGACATTTATTCCAAGATGTCGGGGCGATTCACCTTGTATCATGTGTCCACGCTGCATGTTGTATCAGTGATGCAGCGAACCGACAATAATATCATTGGCTGATGCAGTGCACATGATTGAGTGGCATGATTTCCATGGCCGTCCGTCATCCAGACAAAAAATCGGCATTCGCATTACCTATGCAGATCCATAATCCCTACCCGAGCAACCGATACCGAGGTGGCGGTAGTTGTAAAATAAACGCCCAGTGATTAGAGAGGGCAGCTATTTGTCACGCCACAATCAGGACGAAAGGTTAAAAGCAGAGACGAATGTCTTTTGTGCACATATCAGAGCACATCCAGCTTGCATGCTAAGCAGCCTAAGCCATGCAAAAATTAGTGCAATCTTCCCCGACATGTAATGTAATTTACCCCAGGAAAAGGCAGGTTGTACCATTTGAAAGGAGCTCATTCAGAGGTCATTTGCCCCCACCCCACCCCACACCTCAAAAGAGACGAGGACGTGCTCTCCAACACTGCACTGCCAGGAATGTACTTGCAGGGTGTAGCTGTCTACAGATATGGGCATCTTAGTCCTATCTTCAGGAATTATGGTGTAAGGGAGCTCCCTATTCTTCCCTGTGCATTGTCATATAAGCTAACCACATTTTTTCCCAGAGTGAAATGGCTGCTATAAAAAATGAATGGAAATGAGACACGGCGTAATGCCCCTGAGTCATTCACCTCTCCCACTGTCCTTCTTGGTCCCCACGATTCTGTTTCATTTTGTTTCATTTCGTTCTGCAAAGCGCACTGTCTTAGCACGACATCTACGCGGTACTCTTAGTTAACTACAGTATGTGTGCGGAACAAGGGCCACAAGACATTTGAATTGGCATCCGGTGCCATCCTTTTCGGTCACATTACCAGGTCAATGCCTTCAGTCACAGTTGGTGTTCACGCTTGATGGCTAGAATTAAGCGAATGGCCCAGCTCGATCAGCTTTCCAAGTCCGCTATCGTTTCACTCCACAGCGGAACGATCATAGTCCTATGCGACGTGATCAAAATTGGCGTACGTTATGGTTTTGTCTCATGAAAACAAACACACTCGGCGCATAACGATCAATGCCCCATCGAACAGAACAGTACAGGTCGTCCAGCCCTTCGCGAATTTTCACTAGATTCACAGCAGTGCGCGTACAATTCGCGCACGGTCGACAGAGCAGGCGCATGGGGCACCTGTCGCTTTCGTACCGACCATGTGACCAGCCGGGTCACCTGGCACCGATGACGCGTCAGGACGCCCCCCTAGCCCGCAAGTCCGGGGCGGGGCGACCGTAGCAGGCCTGTGACCGCAGCACCACTTGCAGTCGGAGAGTGCTGCCATCCGGCGGGTGCGGCGGGTTATGTTGTGCGACAGTGCTGCCACCTGCAACCCGGTCCTGTTAAAGTGCGACAGTTTACAGTTTGTACGCTGAGACATTACATGCAGACTGGTATAGATGAAAGTATGCAACGTGTTGAGAAGAAGCTACAAAACTATGATGCAAAAATATGCTGGCATGGGACGACGGACGTCCTTTCACGTTGGGAGAGATGGTGACGGTCTGGATTGTTTCTTTGCTGTTAGCGCCCTTCGGATTAATGCTTAATTTTTGGAACTTTGTGGGTCTCAGCTCCTGACCCCATCCCGGCTACCCGCGCCCCCATACCTTAGGTGGTCCAACGCTTGGTATATGAGGAATTTGCACAGCAATGCTCATTTGCGAGAACGACAGTTATCAAACGCTTGGTCTATTAACCAGTTTGGATTCAGGTGTTGTGATGGTTTACGATCTCGTGTCCCCTACCAAAAATTGCTGGCGTCGCCCCTGACCAAGTGCGTATCACGAGCTGCGTACACATTTTTTTCTTGTTTTCTGTTTCCTGTTTTTTTGCCTGTTTTAGTTTCCTGAAGACCATCTGAGCTGGATTAAAGGAATTGTTGCACGGTTGTATGGGGTTTTGAGCTGAGGCCTTTTCTTGTTATATTCTTCAACAACAAATTCAGGTAAATGGAGGCAAGGTCGTGTAAAGGAAACGGCAGTATCTTACCAACCTGTTGAGATTATGTTCAGTGCCCCTTCGGTTTTGAAGCCACGCCAGAGGTGTCGTGGTAGTCTGGCTGATGCGATGTTACACCACGCAGCCTTTATATGATGGTTTGAGCTTTTTTGTCGCGTTACTGGCTGGTTATAACAGCTAGCATACCTGGGACATACAACCATAACCTTTTTTGGCATGGCATCCCATTTTCCGTCTTATTCCTGATCCAAGCCAATGGGACGGTCGTATCGTAACAATCTTAGGTCTTAGTCTGTGTGCAAATTGTGCTGAGTCAATTCATTTAGGTGCTAACATATATCTTGTCGTAACGTATTTCAATGCTGTGCCCATTGGGGCCATTCTTCTGTGTACTAATTGTGAGTCTGTCCCCACAGGCTATATATAATTTCCAGAGCGCCAGGAATCTGAAACAGGTCAGATTACCTTTCTTCTTCCGAGTGCCATGGCTTTGTTTTCCAAAGTTTGGCTCTTTTGAATCATTCTGGTTTTGAATTGCCCGCATGATATCTTGGTGGCAGTGGATGCCAAAAAAAAACGATTTACCCATTTGGAATGGGGTGATCCCTCGTAGCTTGACGAAAACCCGTTCGCCAAAGAGGCATATGAGACGAAAATGTGGAAAATGTGGGTTTTTCCCGCTTAAAATATTTGTGATCAATTCATGCTTATTTATATTTCTTATACAAATGATGAAAATGTTGGCCAGGCGAAGTCCCACCAACTTGCTGTAGATAAACAGTAGCTCATTAATACACATAATTACATCACATAGTAGGAAGCGCCCTACCATTAACTAGAATACAGTAGAACACCATACCTGTTCAGACCTTTTTGGCGTACATAGTAGGGTGGTGTTTGCTTTTGACGCTTTGAAATGATCCTTTCAATCATTACTCTGCTGGTGCGGAACGCTATCCCATGAAACTTGTTCTTACGATGAGGAGCAAATTGTTGGTCACTCAACGCCTTAAAAAATGTTAATTTTGTTTTACCAACACTGAAACCAACTTACGTCGATCGCATTCTGCACACTGTCATTAGCCGCCGCTGCAGTCGACCTTTCATTGGCGATTCAGTTACTCACTCGCGTTCCTTGCAATGCCCGATGATGGTGATGATTTGGGGTTTAGGGCGCATCGACTGCTGGAGGTCATGCAGCGCCCATTCCAATGCCCAAATAACAGTGAACTTAGAACATAGAAGCCCCCCCCCCCCTGCAATGCCCAAATACCGGTGAACTTAGAACATATAAGCCCCCCCCCCTCCCTGCAATGCCCAAATACCAGGGGTTATATGTTCCAACTTCACCCTGCTGTCTGGTGCCGAAGTGAGTGGCTTGTGGCTTTTTCCGGCCGGCAAATATTTCGACATCACCGGATCAAGACCAGCCTTAAGAGAAAATCAGTCCATGCCCCGCCAGCGCCAGTGCATGGCCAGCTCGCTAGACCCAGCGCAGAATCCAGCCTCTTCACAGCCAGGCCAAGAAGAAGCTCATGGCCTGGCCGGAACCAGCGCAGCAACCGGTCCCATGACAGCCGGGGCACCAGCCGGCCTACACGAGATTTCACAACGGCATGTTCCACCAGTCAGAAAAGCCGATCAAAGACCTGCACCAGCAAAGACAGTGGCGGGAAACTCCCGCTATTGGTGCCATTCTTACCCGACGGTAGTTGACAAGCAATAACTGTAGGGCGGAACAGAGGGCTCGCACTTACATTTCGAGATTTTATATGATTTAAGTGGCCCATCGTTGTGCTTCAGTATTGATAAGAATGGCAACGCAACTTGTACATAGAATGAAACGAAGTGAGTACGCTAGACGCTGGTGTTCCAAAACTGCTAGCGTTGCCTCATACGTACAGACCACCAAACAGCATACCCGGCATTTCAGGGCAAACTACCCGTCGATGCCAGTTGCCTCACATAGGCTTTTTAATTACACTGTTATAGCGTTTAAGAAAAGACAAACCGCCCCTGGATGCCAGTTCCTTCACGTAGGATTGACTCACGCAGATGTAGGCCTATAACTAAGAAGGGAACAAACACAGCAAGCTGTGTCTCCATTCTGAATGTACACCACACATGTCTGTACATACTCTGTTTTATCCTTAGACTATCAAAAGACTGTCAAAGCAATGTATGTCCCATGTTCAGCTGCACTGAACCTCAAAGTACAGAATACTTGGACCCTGCTTAGCTGGTTCAGTGTTTTGCAGCCTACCTGGGCCACTTTCCCGCTCGGCGGTGTGCTTGGCCAAGCGTGCGCGCACGCTCGATGAATTTATGCCCAAAACAGATAAAACTACACACCAATGTACTCAGAATTAAACAAGAAATACGCTTGTTTAGACTTCGTGTCATTGCAGGGTATGCGGGGTTCGTCAACACAAGCATGTGAAGCTGAGCAATGTTCAATTTTCAGGACAATTTTACCGTTGACTTTTTACGTAAGTTGTTTAGTGCATTTGCGAGGAGAATTATTCACACAGACAAGACAATATCAATAGCCATACTGCTCGAAGACAAAGCAGGAAAATAGAGACATAGATGCGTTGATATTTCGGCAACATGCCTTTATCGAAACGAATAGCAGAAATGAATTAAAAGATGCCTACACATAAAACATCACCAAAAGACAACCGAGTTTTCAGAATCTGACATCAGGCCCATGACATTCCCAAATGAAAATGGTCTGGCTACCAAGTTTTCAGGAGATTCAACATCACCACTAGCTGGATATTTATTGAAAGAGCATAATAAGTTTTTCAGGGCTCCGAGTTGGCGTCAACCAGACATCAACATTTTGGCTACTTTACCAATTGTGTTGGCCCAAGATAATTGCTTTCCTGAGGGAATTCTGATTGAATCCGTGGCATAATGATTTTCACAGCTTTGTGGCAGGCGGCAGGGTGATTATTGATTCCACACTGACATGCAACTGTCTGTTGATCAAATGCCTTCATAAGTACGCATCATGTGGGGATTTTTCTATGCAGAGACCGACTCACATAAAGCAAACACTGTAAAGTGTTTATAGTCTAGGCTTCTTTCAAAATAATCACTACCAGTTTGGGCTTTGTTCCAGATCAGCTGTTGAACTGGATGACCTTTGGCAACCCACCAAACAGTGAATGATTGTTGGCACTGCTTTGATGCACTTATCGGGTAGTGGCACAGCTCACAAAACGAGCCCTACGTGAATCCAGCTTCCTCCTCTTTAGGGTCGGGGAGATTATGCCTTCCAGACATGGATGTAGCTTGTTATTCTTATCTTTCATTTTCCATTCAAATTTTTCATCATTTATAATGGCTCAGCCCCCCTCCACAACTAATCTTGCGAATCTACACCTTTACTCCCAACTCTAAAATGGGGAAATCTTCCAATGCCCCCAATCTGGGGAGAAAATTGTTTAAATTGCATTTCGTAGGTAAGCTCAGCCAATGCTTTCTTTTCGAACCTCTCCTATATTTTTGCAAAACTGTACAGCTGCAGCCCTACATTTACCGATTAACATGGTTCTTTAGTCACCTAAAAATAAGATAACATAACTTAGAAAAAATCATGCATTTTGGCTCATGCCTCAAACAGCGCCAGGTAAACCAGCGGCTTCTGGTATTAAGGGCTCACGCTTGTACGCGTCGCTTTTCGAGAGGGGAGGCTTTCGGGCGCTTCGGTTGTGCGGTGTTATAGCCCTAACACGGTCTCAACCAAAAGAATTTAGTACGAAATTAATATAATCTTGATATCGGCAGATCCAAAATATATTTTTGAACACCTATAGCTGCTTCAGCTCTCTATACAGTCTAATGGCAATGCAAGCATTTTATGCCACGCCTGTCGCACTTTTGGTTGGACGTGGAGTCATTGACTCAATGAACAATGCTTTTCTGCTATTCCGGGTCCCACGTTACGTGTAATTTGATGGTTTTGGAAGCGCGTCGCGCACTTTGATCCGCTTATCAACAATGGACATAACAGCCTCTTTGGTTGGACATTTGTAGGCTAGCTTCACCTGGTTTCTGACGTCAGTTTCGTCGTGCGACTACGACTGCGGCTGTGTCGTGTCGTGCGACTGACCCCGGATGCCGGTCAGCCGCACCCGTGTATGAGCTACATAGAACAGTCTAAAATATAAGAAAAGAATAGTATCAGCTTCCGCATGTGAACGGAAACATTCCAATGCAAGCCTTTACTGACACCGTCATAGCAGACTGACCTGACCCAGCATCGAAACACGCTCCTTTAAATAGGTCAAGTCGATGACCTGTCGGGCAGCAGAAATTTGACTGCCTTATTTTGCACGATTTGGAAGTTAATCCTGAGACATGTAGAGGGGAGGATGGGTTTTGGAGGGATCTCCAAAACCCATCCTCTTGGAGGGTCAAGGAGGAGGATCTCCGCCTTGAAGTCGCTGAGCAATGTGTGGTAACCGTTTTGTGACGGAATATTTCTACCTTTAAGGACCATGCTAAGATTTCGTTGATAAGCTGCTGATTCTCGTTTCACGCAGGTAAATGCTGAGTGCAGAACGATAGGCCTTCCCCACATGTGATTGTGGGTACGCTGTTCTTTGCGTCAGTATGAACACACGGGACAATTCTTAGCAATGAAGCCTCACAATGAGCATGATTTCCGCTGTAGACGAGTGGCAATGCAGTATTGCAATGAGCAACTCGGAAGGGAAGGATAAGAACAGCACAGTGGCATACATGCCACAAATGAGCCTGATGACGTGCATGCCAGCAAGCACGTACTTGAAACCATGAATGAGGCACAGGCATCGATTCTTGAATGGGCAGCTTTAAACCACAGGAGAAGCATTCATCTGGGACGTCAGTGCGGCGACCGAAGCAGTCTTGCAAGAGTGCGCATTATTGCTAACAATGCTAGCTCGCATGCAAGTGCTTGTTCAGTTCTAGCAAAACCATAAGGCATGATATTGTTACAAAGTTGTTTTACAAAGTCGGATTTGAGTGGGTGATTGCTTGACCTGCATTGCCCGGCCGTCCACCGAGCAAAGACCTCCAAAGTCAGCACCGTGACGAATTCAGGCCAAAATGCCGCTCTTACAGCACAGTGGGCAAAGACCGTCCTTCCAGCGCCACTGACCGTACTCGCAGGTGTCCGATTGGTGAGTCTCCCGACAACTCTCTTTAGCTCATCGGACGCATTATCACTGACTTTCACGCGGTCACACACTCCCTCAAAGCGAGTGTTCAACATAAGATTGGGGTTTTGAACTGAAATAACCATATTGAAGATCATTCGGTGCAGTTCACAGCTCTGCCCTCCTTAAGGTCTGCACCATTCTAGCCTCTGAGCTATACGCCCGCAAAATGTGCAAGCCATTTCGGGGGAAACTGCTAGGGCTACCCAAGCACCCACGACGCCATAATAACATTCAAATCTGGCATTCTGTCGCTCAGAGCCAGACATATCTGGCGCTTGTGAACACAATATCCAAATATAACGGCCGGCGATCGGCTGTCAGTCCATGTTGTGCAAGGTACGATGACCTAAGCAAGCAAGGACGTATTGAGAAGCATAGTTATTTAACAGGGAATTACTTTTTCCTTTCATACAAACACCAAAAACTACACAAAAATACGTGCAAATTTGCATTATTTAGGAACAGAGCAAGCATTGACCTAACCTCAGGTCACTGACCAAGCTGGTTTTGAAAAAATATTAACTAAGCGAGACTTACGTACTTGTGCGTTCTATTACTATAGCCAGTCTGAGCAATGGTGAATAATGCACAAAAGCTATGCGTGGTCAAAGTGCTTTAGAAGTTGACCTATTTCATCTGACCTAGGTCACTGATCTTGGCCGAACAAAACCTCCACTTTTCAAAAAGACTGCCAAATTGACAGATAAACAGGTCATGGCAATTTGAGGCTGCCGCAAGCGTTCCCTTTTGAGCTGTGCTAGAAAAACTGTAGGAGGGGTAAGCCAACTTCCCCCGGCCGGGCACGGCTTAAAACACACAGTCCCATATCAACACCCTTGGAGTTTTTTTTCTTTTCAGAAAAGTACCGCAAAGCTCAGCGTGCTCCACAATGTGCAGCAGCTTGCAATAAACTTGGCGCAAGCTCAGCGTGTCGCCGCGTCTTCAGTAGTTCCAACTTGCCGTTACAAGCTGTGCGTAATGGAATTGCCCAAATCATCGACTCACTCTGTTTCCAAAAGACCAAATGACCAAAGCCCTCCATACCGTTCAAAATGCGTCGCCATGATAATTGGGAGGTTACGAAGCATGCCTAACTCTGCCTGAAGAAACCTAACTCTCCCCGAATAAACGTAGACTTAAATCCACATAATAGACGGACTAAAGCTTAAACAAAGACGTTAGCAAGCTGAAGAAGAAAAAAGACAATCAGCGTTGACATCAGCAGTCTCAAGCACATAAGTCAGTGTTTGCATATATTCATATATTCATATATTGCAGCAAAGCATATATTCAGCTTTTTCCACATTTCCTTTCTTAAACGCGCACACTAAATAACACCGTGGATGAGAATGGAGACTATGTAAACTATGCCCTATGCTATGTAAACAGGTGATGAACACCATCATGCTCCAGTGCATCTCAAATGCACGCCCCATCTGCTTTCACGAAGATAATACATCACACGGGGGACCTGCAAGCCATCTTATCGTTCGTGAGAGCCTCACATTGGCTCCAGCTTTTCAGGACAGTATGTGCGCAACAGGGAACAGTGCGTCTTGGCCGCCAAATGCCAGCTCATGGGCCCTCAGCAAGTGCGCGACGCCTCAAAGGCAAGCAAGCTGTGGCCACATCGCGGCAGTCAGTAGAAGCCGGGTCTGGAGTGCTCGATGGTGCAGCGTTTGCAGTACTTCTTTACCGTGCGGCAGCCCTCGAGCGTCACAGCCGAGTCCTGCACGCTGACCTGCCGCAGGCCGCGGCAGTGGAGGGCGACCAGCCTGACCCCCGCGTCGCTCACCATCTCACAGCCCCTGACGCTGAGCCTCCTCAGGTCCGGGCAGTGCTGCGCGAGCAGCCGGAGACCCAGGTCGCTCGCGTCACTCCTGCCGACGTCGAGCGCACACAGCCGTCGGCAGCCGCGCGCCAACCGCCGCCAGCGACGCGTCGCCAACAGTTGCGCAGCCGCGCACGTTCAGGTAGCGCAGACGGCGGCAGCTGAGCGCCAGCTGCGCGACGCCAGCGTCCGAGACGGTCCGGCAGTGCGCCAGGCTGAGGTGGCGCAGGCCAGGTCCGAGCGGGGCCAGCCGGCGCACGCCCACGTCCGTTATCCGGGGACAGTCGGCCACGCTGAGCTCGCGCAGACCCGGACACCGGCCGGCCACCAGGCCCAGCGTGCCGTCTGAGGAGGAGAGGCGCACGCTCAGTCCGGCCGGCCAGCTGAGCAGGCTGCAGCGCTATGATTCACTAGCGCATCGCCGGTTATGCGGTAACGGTTAACGCCTACGCACACACTGTCATGCAGCACGCTCGCCTAATTAGTCAACTTATTGTACTCATCGCGCATTCCAATTGCGGTAGTATTCCCGTTTACGGAAGCAAGAGATACGCGTTATCGGTGTCACGAGGAATACTGAACAATAGTTGCCAGCGCGCGGCACCACAGTGGCAATGTTCCTATTAAGTGTATTGCAGCTGGACGTCCACCGAGCGGCGCGCTTTCGGAGCCGCCCGCTGCGAGGAAGGGCGTACCTGTCAGCTGGTGGCAGCGGCGCAGGTAGAGCCGCTCCAGCTGCGGGCAGCTGGCGACCGCAGCGCGCAGGGCGGCGTCGCTCAGGCGGTCGCAGCCGGACAGGTCCAGGTGCCGCAGACGCAGACGGCCGGCCGCCGAGCTCAGCTGGACACAGGTCAGCCGGTCACATCCTGTGAGAATGGGCTCGGTCAAGCCATGCAAACAGCACAGTTTGAGTGCTTCTTACCGGCAGGGAAGCAAGCCTTCTCGGAGAACTGTGCAAAGAGTACCGCCCATTGTGCCTGGGTATCATTCATTGCCTTCAGGCTACCAATTTTGCATTTTTGATCGGGCAATAGCAACATAGTTAGCAACATTTGGCGTCCGAGAGATTGTGATTTAAAATTGAAAGGCAAGCCAAAAGACTGCGAGCCACAGCAATGCTAAATGGTTTAGTTTCAGGCCGTGAGTCGGCTCATTCATTATCTTATAGGACCCATTCTCTTTAGATTCCCCTTCAGAATGAGCTCATGTCTACTACAGCTGGCCGTGATGACAGTCACGTCATGCCAGCACACACTGTCATCTCCACGTGAGGCCGCTCTGCCAGCCCGCCACCGCCTCACTGACCAGCCAGGTCCAGATGCTGGAGCCGTGAGCAGCTGCTGAGTACGGCCGTCAGCGCCCGGCTGCTGATGGCCGTGCAGCCGCGCAGCTCCAGCCGGCGCAGCTGCGGACAGCGGTGCGCCAGCTGCGCCAGGCCGGCGTCCGTCAGGCGCGAGCAGCCGTCCAGCCGGACGCGCAGCACGGCTGGGCAGAGCGCGCCCGGCTGGCGGCGGCCCAGCAGGCGGAAGATGTGGCCGAGGGGCGCCGTCCGAGTCAGCGCAGCCGCCCGTCAGCCTGATGTCGGTCCAGAGGCACGGCTGCCAGGCCAGCCGGCGCCAGCGCCGGCAGACGCGCGCGCACCGGCTCAGCTCATCCGCCGACAGATGCGAGAACACGCGCAGCGCCAGCTCGTCCGAGAGACGGACGAACGGTGCCGGCCGCCGCGCCCGTCCAATCTCCAGTCGGGTGAAGACGAAGTCCGTGCTGGGAGGCACCTCGAGCGGCGGCCGCCGCGGCCAGTCCTCCGGGCAATGCGCCGGCACCACGGCACGGTACACCGGCGCCGGGGGAGCGCTGGGCCGGGCCGACTCTAGAGGCGGCGCTGCACGTGCCGCTGACGACTGCCAGCCGGGATCGCGGACAGGTGAAGTGACGCCAACTGACGTCAACTGTCCCTGCAGGCAAATACGTAGACGACGTTAGAGAGGATGACCCATACAGATATGCATATTATTTTGTTATTCTTGACGCATCTAGCTTGGCACAAGTAACCAGCGTAGTTGATGTGCCCTGAAGCAACAAGTATATCTACAGCTACCTGTCATCAAGAAAAAACATTCATCGTCAAATGGACGATAACATAGGATCCGTTATCAGTGGGCACCGACGTAGCCCAAAACATCTCATGATCCATAAACTCCGAACATCGAGTCCAACCTACCGCGATGCCTAGATTACCTTAAGATCGCCGATACATGGCGGTCCACGCCCGACCCAGACCCGCCCGCTGATAGTCTTGTGGTTGTAGACGGCTGGTGACAGACGCTCAACCCAGTCTTCTGCGGTGTCATGATAACTTTGAGTAGCGCGACTGCCTGGAATCCGTGCCGATCCCACGCA
This sequence comes from Pollicipes pollicipes, assembly GCF_011947565.3. Lineage (NCBI taxonomy): Eukaryota > Metazoa > Arthropoda > Thecostraca > Pollicipedomorpha > Pollicipedidae > Pollicipes > Pollicipes pollicipes. The sequence continues at coordinate 1,806,171 of NW_023596545.1, forward strand.
GCCTGCCGGCACCGCCTCCGCGGTGCTGAGGTGGCGTGGCGCCGACGGCGCGACCTCCACCGCGGCGCTCGAGTCTGAAGAGACAGTCGAGAGGTCAGGTGCGGTACTCACAGCGAGTGCCCTCAGGCGGTGAGAGGCCTGGCGTGAGCCCGCCCCTCCCAGGCCGTCGGCCAGCAAATGCCTTACAATGCTTGCAGAGACACGAACGTATTTGGCTCAGTGTTGGTGCGCAGCAGACGCATTAGCAGTGCACAAAGTAGCAAAGGACATCAAGTGCGCGAAGACAACATTAAGTAGTGTGATAAACGTCGGATGTAGCACAAATCCATCGCATATCAATCCTCAAGTTCGCAATGAATTGCATGCGTCCCGCACATCTGTAACTGGTAGGAGGTTTGCACGGATGTCAGCATGTACCCATTTGCTCAGCAATCGCAACAGAACTCACCAAGGGACGTCTGTCTGGAGTGGTTAGCGGAGCTGTAGCCGCTGTCGCAGTGAAGCGTGTTGCTGCACGCCATGCGCTGTCGCAGCAGCCTGTGCAGGCTGTCACGGGTATTGTCCAGGTCACAGGCAGCCATGGCTGCGCGCCTCCGGGTCACTTGGCGAGCTCTCAGCGGGGTCCGTGCAGTCAAGAGGGGCGTCAGACGGGGACTGCCCAGCCCCGCACCCCCCCCCCCGCACACCCCCTCCCCGGTCGGCAACATTCCTCGGCGGCGCTCGGGGGCCGGCAGCAGCAGCCGCCGGGCAGCGGTCGGGCCCTGTTTGTGTCGGCTCCGCCTCGCAAACAGTCCAGCCGCCGCCGACGGAGGGGGACGCACTGCGGGGCCACCCGCGCCACGGCAGGGGACCTCCAGCAGCCAGGTGACGTCACGGGAATTGGCCGGCGGCCGGGCGATTGCGGCGTCCCTTTTGCTTCTTAACACTCAGGCGACCGGCCGGAAGTGGATTCGCTTCGGAGTTGTTCGTTGAAGATGACTGGCGGCCTACCCTGCAAACGCCTATCCCCCTCTGCCCCCCCCTCCCTCCTACCCCCCCCCCCCCCTTGCGAATGTTCCGCATTTGGGGATATTAAAGCAAGCATGAGATATGATGAAAAAGCTCACTTATCACTATTGGTATGTTTTTAAGCGGAAAAGACATTGTAGACAGCCCAATTTCTTTTTTTTTCGTAAATTGGATCCTCAAGGCCTCATTTTTGATTGTGTCATGGAACGTTTCTGTGACGTAGGAGGTGCTGCCACACTGGTCATGCATAATTTCCACGCTAACGCCTACTTGGAGTGCTTCAATCTCCAGCGAGGTGGCTGCATGCCTAATTCAACATAACCTCATTCAAATCCACCGTTGCCAGGATTTCAATGGCCTTACTATCGCGTCAAGCATGCCTGAATGACTTTGAAATAGTCTGCACGAAAATAAATCTGCACATCTTCGCAGGGGTACATCTCAGAAACTAGAGAGTTTTGCATTTGGAAGGTCAGGGGTGTAACTACAGCGAGTGATCTCCAAGATGGCTATTTTGTTCATAATTCCACACAAATGTGGGACACCCCTTAAACACTATGACCAGTTGTCTGTTGTGGCAAGAGCTGGACAATCTGCTTTTCTGTTTTGTTTATCACCTTAGGCCTCCATGTATTTTCACCACAAGCACCGGGTGCCGCTCAATTTGTGCTATCAAAGAACTGCTGCATTTCCGCAACGCTGGCTTTTGCCAGGCTTATTTCCATGTCATGGTCTCGTTGTGTATTCGGAAAATTATTCCAAATTGTTTGCCTGAAAAGTAGAAAAAGCTGCCGAGAAAAAGCTAAGAAACAGAAAAAGGATAACTGCCACGACGTTACAGACTGCCAAGTCTTCAACCATTGCAACAGACTTGCAGTCCACGCTGCTGAGCTCCATGATGGTCCATAACTATTTTGCTAGCTGTGTATTGCCATCTGCTAAGCTAGCTTGCCAACTGCATGGCGTCAGACTTATCAGATGATTGGTGTTCTAAATGGACACCACGGCCCACAGGGTAGTATGTAGTTAGTTTAGATAGATAGTAAGTATGTGCGGATAAAATGTCGTTCATGGTCTTCCACGGCACACATACGATACAAGCAAGTCATAAACCCAGTCATATTTAGTAGACGGTCGGAAAATCAAATATATTTGTTCTCTTGATTCATGACACCAGCTTAATATGATGCAAATACTTAGGATGCGATGGAGCACGTCACGTTCTGTTGTGTTCCGTCATTCAGGCACGATGTCATGCCCATGAACATCAAATGCTATTTTTGTGGCTGTCGGCTCTTCCATTTAATTAACGACACGACATTGCGTTAAGCCTTCTCTGTATTCGTAAGTTGGGGTGAAAAACCTGCTGCCTGTGGACCATGGTGCGTCATGTCTCGATCCCAATAGCCATGCATTCGTGAATAAAACGTCGTGTGACGCTTATGCTTGCTCGTTCGGCTCCTGATATGTATATCCCTTTTATAACGTCTCTAACCCCTGAAATATCAGAATGTAATCAAGTTATGCGAGAGCTAAATTAATAATATACACGACGTCGAAGGATTAATATCAGATTTAGCGGCATGCGTCTCACCATTGAAACATCAGAGAGCCAACAAAGCCAACTAATGAAGTAAGTCGCACTGACGTCCCACACGAGTGGTGCAGTGTAGTAAGTGCAGTAAAGTGAAGTGTAGGGCATTGCAGTGCAGTGCAGTGCAGCGCGTTTCCTGGACAGCGTCTGGCAGCTCGGGTTGCGCCGCCGCTCGACGCTGACGCTACCAATGGTAGCCCAGCCGAGGTGCACGCCACGGCCCAGCTGTCGGCCAGGAATCCACTCCACCGGGACAATACCGTCACCGGCCGGCGGTGCGCGGGAGGCGGGCCGAGTCACACGCCTCACGTCACCCCTCCCCCGCACCTGGTTATCCTCCCCTCCCACCCCCGCCGCGCCGAGCCGGGCCACAAAAATCCCGCTGTCCCTTCCGGTCGTGCGGGTTAATCAGCATGCGCCCCGTGGGTCGGAATGCGGCGTGCCTTACTGGCGGCGGGTGTGCGCAGCCGATACTGTCCCAGACCCAGGCAAGGGTGCGCTACCCTCACAGACGTAGCCGAGGCAAGCCACTCTCACAGACCCAACCGAGGGCTAAGCAACCTCACAGACCTAGCCGAGGGCGCACCACCCTCACAGACCCAGCAGAGGGCACCACCTTCACAGACCCAGTCGAATACGGACCGTCATCGCAGACCCAGGCGAGGTTGCACCACCCTCACAGACCCAGCCGCGGGCGCCCTGCCTTCCAAATCAGCTTGGAAGTTGGAATGTACAGCTTGTCCTCGTAACACATGGGTGCGGGCTAGCCACACGTAAAAGTGAAAAATCCCGTGAATAGCATTGCATCACTGTTCTGTGATCAGTGTCGTAGTACTCTCGAACCAAACCTTCCAGGCTATGCCCAGTCGGCCGCCACTAATGCGTACTGGATCATGTCATGGGGCAATGACGACAGTCGTGCAGCAATGACGACAGTCACGTATCAATGACGAGAGTCGCGCAGCAATGAGGACAGTCGCCCAGCAATTTTGACAGCCGCGCAGCAACGCCGACAGTCGAGTAGCAATGACGACAGTCGCGCAGCAATGACGACAATCGTGCAGCAATGACGAGAGTCGCGCAGCAATGAGGACAGTCGCCCAGCAATGATGACAACCGCGCAGCAATGCCGACAGTCGAGTAGCAATGACGGCAGTCGCGCAGTAATGACGACAGTCCCGCAGTCATAACAAAGGTCCCGCGGCAACGACGACAGTCCCACAGCAATGACGACAGTCGTGCAGCGATGATGACAGTCGCGTAGCAATGACGACAGTCGCGCAGCCATGACGGCAGTCGCGCAGCAATGACGACAGCCGCGCAGCAATGACGACAGTTGCGCAGCGATGATGACAGTTGCGCAGCAATGACGACAGTTGTGCACGCCTACCGAGCCGGCAACTTATGTGAAACAAGCGTGTATTTAAATGTTGATTGAGTTCAGCACGACCTCCTGGAAATACACCACGGGCGTCGTGCAAGCACCATGCATGGACGACGAACTGCTGTAAACTTTGCGGAGCTCTGAAGTTCGTCTCCACTCAAATAAGTCTTTGTGTGACAGCGCGGTTGCCTCAAATTTAGCTGTAGAGTGCAGGATTTGCTTCCAGGGCGAGCTCGTTTGTTGGGTTCTTTAGCTCTTTGCAATGGTTAGATATTTGGATACAATCTCGTCGAGGGTGAGATGCCTGCACTCTGAGTTTGCACCAGGGGCACCTTGGAAACTCATTAATAGGGGCGTAGTTTTGCGGACTGAGCTGGGTGGGGGGAGAGGGGGGGAGGAGAGTTAACAGTGAAAATGACTAAACCTACTCTACACCGAAAACAGGGATCTTTACCCGGGGGCTGAAGCAGAAGTTAAGTAGGGGTGGGGGTGGGGGAGGGCAGGCGGAGTCTCCCATCTGGCTAGGTAACTTCACCCCTGGTCTTTGCCTTTGGCCCAGGTCTTCTGGAAAGCTAACAGGCCTGTTATGTCTGCTCTTGTCATCTCTTTGAATCCGCGCAACTCATGGTCGTTATCTCCCAGAGTATGTTGGGAAATGGGGGGGGGGGGGGGGGCTCAATCGTGAACAATAATTAAAACTATCTCAAAGTTCGTCAACAACGGGTTATTCCCCGAATTTTGCCACCACATACATTCCCAACTTTCTCACGAGGTTGGGGGAGGGGCTGGAACACAAGTTGAGGGCGGAGGGCTGAAGCATCCCCAACTGAACAGGGGAACTACCTCCATAGTGCCACATCACCTGTTTTGTATACATGGGCACGCGCAGAGTTGCACAAAAAGGGGGACGACAATAAAAATCCACTGAAAACGGAGTTAAGCGCTCCACCCACACACCACATTTTGTTTGTCGCCTAGCAGCATTGCATGATCTCGATCTTCCCATCGTTACGTGTCTACCTATATGTATTTTTCAGCCAACATTTAGCCACGTATAGTTATAACACGCCATTAATTTGGCAAGGAGGGACCACGTGGCCCCAGGGCTGCTGTATGCACCGTACTGAGTCTTCCTACCAGGTCCGAAACTCATGCGCCAAATTTGACCTTCCGATATTCATCTAGTGAGTTGTTGATTAGTGCAGCAGGCCCCGGCTAGTTCCTCTTAAATACGGAGCATATGGTTTCAGGGCGGGCGAAGAGGGAAACTAGCTAAATCTGCCCAAGACCGCTTTCACAAAGGATTCTGCAAACTTCTCCCACTTCCTCCTTTGTCTTAGAGATCCCACAGCTGAACAGGTACTTACACCGCTGCAAGTGTGGGTGCAGTGCGCATCGAAGCACATATCCCGCTAGGGCCGTCCAAAAATTCTAGTGGCTCGTCCGGTCACTGGTGGCCAGATCCAGGATTCCATCAACGGGGGGGGGGGGGGGGGCACAGCACATTGTGCCGTCAGTGAAGTTTGAAGTCCATTCCCCAAATGCCCTTGCATTCGGGCTAATGAATTTTTAAAACTATGATGTATGGTATTTGGCATACGAGAACCCATCTTTCTGCGCGCAGCCCTAGAAATCTATGCGTGCTGCTTCTGTACATACAAGGGACACGTTGAATTTTCCAGATCATCGTGAATCCTGTCATTTTAAAACTAATTATTTCAAAGAATGCATGTATTCAAAAATGAGGTAAAGGTGGCTGCTAAATACCATCAAAATCAAGCACGGCGCTTGATTCCAAGGAAATTTACGGCTAGCCGGCTAGTTGTGTGGTCAGGTGATGGCTGATAACTGATCCAGAGTTTTGCTTCGACCGTCATGAATGCGTGGGAAGCATCGCAGCACTAAACATATATTAGGAAGATGATGCAAAAGTGCATCAAATGTCAAAACGTCCGTAACCGGCGGAATGAAATGTACGACGCCAGCGGCGCGCAAAATTATGTTCGGCAATTGCACGTAAAATTCATCGGTGCATATCCCACCGCTGCCCTAGGGCTTAGGGACCCTCGAGGCTAAGGCACCAATGGAACTCACCATCATGTAGATCTTGGACTCGTCTACGTGAAGTCATTTAACCACACCCGTACTCACAAGCAGGCTCAACGCCTTGGCGTTCCGAAGCATATGTGGAGATTTCAGTAAGAGAGCAAGATCCTGCTGACTTACCGGAAGGCCCCACGAACAATGTGGATGACCCAGGAGCGACCAAGAGTGTCCTGGCCAATCAGCACTTAAGTCCCGTAAACTGCATACTCACTCCGGTATAATGAGAAAGCCCAAGATTGATAAGGACGGCACGTGAGCTATCGAGGGTGCCGCGGCAGGCCAACAAAAAGGCTCCCGTCAACAGTGAAGAGCAAGCGCTCTCTGAGCAAACGGGTATGCCCCAGGACAGGATATATGACTAAATACCCTTGAAAGATTGAGGGTGTCTTGGCAGATGCACGCATAGGGTTCCGAACAACAGCTTAGGGACCTTCGAACAAATATAAAGTGTCCAAGACCATTATAGCTGGCCCCTGCGGGATTAAGAGTGCCCGGGTAGGTTGACAGAAAGGGCCCCAACAAGAGTGAAGGGTCCCCCCCAAATAAATTCGAAGGAAAAGTCTCCTAGATCAATGAAAACGACCACTTATGATGATAAAAATATCAATGAAGACGTCACGCGCCCTGGTGCCTTAACACGCGCCCGGGCGGCCGGCTGAATACCCTTAGCTCTTGTGCGGGGGGGGGGGCAATTTGACCCCCTCCTCGATGTCTCGGGAACTGAGATAGCCAGAGACACCAGGGTGTGTTGACCTGTACGTGAACTCCCTTAGGTCAAAGTCTGAGGTTCCTAATTCATGACCTTTGGGTCAAATGGGATCAAATATGATTAAGTTCCAGATTGATCTTCAAAGTGCCCCCAGGACCTAGATGCGACCTAAGCAAAGGGTCACATGCTCATTTAAGGTCAGTGACCTAGTCTGACCTCTTGAATGTCATGATAAACAAAATCATACAAGACTGCTTTGAGTTTTGCATTGGAACAAGCGACAAAAATTACGCTAGGAAATACGTTTCTAAAAGCAATATGTGGACGCATTTTAGTCCGTCATTCTAGGTCAGTAACCTATTCTGACCTCTAAGAAGTTCATGGAGGATGTATAATGCGGTTCTTGCAATCAATATATTAGAAATAAGCACCAGAAACTATCACACATAGCAAGCCACAAAGTAATAAAACAGACTGATTTTTACCTTGATCTGACCTGCGTACCTGACCTTAGAGCAGCGTAATTTGCTCATCAAATTGTTGTGTTGCCTAAGAAAGCATCTCAGAGATGCACGGCTTTGTATAACACTCCGTTGGGGATCAGATTGAACGACTCCCTAGAAATTGCCTTTGCTGAAACCACAGCCTTAGTTTGACCTGCCATAGGTCAGCAAGGTACATCTAAATTTTTTATGTCTGACGATCCGTTATTTAATTATCTACAGCTATGCAAAATTTGGCGCAGGCTACGCCCGTGCCGTTCGGGAACCATTCTGAAAAACCTTCGGGGGGTCAATTTGACCCGCTCCCACTCGAGCGCGTGTTAAATTATATGGGCCCCAGCAACAGTACAGGGCCCTCGGAGCAAGAGGAAAGAAGTCCGAAACCAATGTGAAGATCCGTTGAGTAAGCGTAGAGTACCTGGAAATAGAAGGAAGTGCTCCACAGTTTGTACTGAGCCTTGCACTGAAATAGCCATCTTGAAGATTCGATGCAGTTCACAGCCCTGCTTTTCTTAAGACCTAAGACTCTATAGCTTCTGAGCTTAAAGATCGCGAAGATGTGCGGACTTTTTCTGGGAGACTTTTGCAAGGTCACCCAGGCATTTATAACGTCATAATAACACCATTCAGATCATACCATTCCACTGGCCATGCGGCTATGAAGGCCAACAAAAATGGCGAGTCTTTCTTTCGTGAGCACGATTTCCAGGTACAACGGCCATCAATGACCTCTTAATCAAGAATGTGCAAGGTACGATGACGCAATCAGACAATGATATGTCAAGGAGCATGTTTATTTAATAGAGAAGCTGTGTTGTCTAGAAGTCTTTTCCACCTAAAAGTGTACCAATAGTCATAAGTAGGCTATTACATGGCATGTGACTCGCTCACATATCTTCGAATGTGCAACACTCCCTTTCAAGGGAAGTTCTAAGGAGAAATTTGCGAGTGTGGCGAAACGAGACATTACGGGCATTATTTTTGACGCCTCTTGCCGTGTTTCTTTGGTGGAGAAATCAATGTCAGGGGAAATGCCATTAAATTTAATGTTATCGTTGTAGATATGACCAAAAGGATTTCATGAGGATCTATGTGAAGCCCTTTTTGTTGCATTTTCTCCATGAGCGAAGAAGTATCAGGGTACCCAATTTTATGCGACCATTGCCGTTGACATGGAGAGTGAATTGCTATCAGGATGACGAAAATGGACATCACGAGGATTAATGTAATGGCCATTTTATTGGACTTCTTCGATAAACAAAGAAATGGCAGGGTAGCCAAGTTTTAACCGTTTATTGATCTGTACAGGTCGAAGAAAGTAACAGAGAAAATATATTTGCAGGTTCGTAAATATCTCCATAGGTTTGGCCTGGGAGGGCTGTGGTTCGAAATATAAACTCAAGTTCAGACAATGAATTCGACACTGAATTAGGACACAAATACGAGCTAACTGGATGGAAATGTCAAAAGGATCGTAATTACGTATGGGCCAGTACCCTCGCACGGGTTATTCCCGCCAGCGTCCTCTCGCCCTTTCGCGCCGATGTAACCGCCCGCACGTGGCCTGGGGGCCACGGGCCGGCTAGGAATGACAACAATGTCGCTCAAGGCAGCAAACACATGCCGATAAGAATCAGGGCGAGGGCGATGACGATGGTCGGGGTTGGGTGATTGTGTTTTACCCGAGTGGGTGCATTCGAGTGTAGGCTCTTTATTGTAATAGCACAAGTCAAATTCATTATTATTCGGAAGTGTCTCTACCTTTAATTCACCACTGCCTGGGGCACGTAGCCACTCGTGAGTTACATGGGAGGAGATTCGTCCCTCTCTATCTCTTGAGTTGATGCGTTGATCTGACCGCTTTAATTTTCAATCTCTTGTCTGAGATTTCATCCCCCAGAAAACATCTTCTTTGATGACGTTCCGGACACCAAAAATGCAACAATTCAAGTCAAGCATTTTCGAGAAATCTCTTTTCGCCTGCTATTTGCACGTGCAAAAGCCGCTTGAGTACCGAAAAAGGTAAGCATGCACTGGTGGTGGAGCTGGAGAGACGAGCTCGTCACAACAGCCGACAGCTGGGTCACCACAGTCCGGTGCTGAGGACAGGGCAAACCGCTCCTTGCACCAATATTAATCATGACATGAGTTCTGTGGATCCATATACGCGATATTAGATTTAGGCCTTATTTTCAAATAATGTGACCGTCCCATGCCTCACGGCAACACCAAGTGAAACCTGGAGGTCGAACAAGGTAAATAGTATTTTCGACAAATATGTAGCAGATCATATGTATATCGGCAAGGGTGCTGCAAGGAATTACGAATACGTATGCATAACCGTGCAGTGATGACCTGTGGTGAACTTAAGTATAAGATCAGTCATTATCTTATGTTTTGGATGTCAATGTGGGGCAAAAAGACCTGCAGAAGGCACGCAATCCGTAGAATTTACAGTTTCAAACCCATAGTAGGTGCTCAGCATACACAAATTAAACTCAGATGACCTGATATGCCAGGCCACGCACCGGTGTGCCTCCAGTAGCTCATATGTGATAGACACAACATTTTTATCGCGTGGACCTCTCATCCTAGTTCACTAAAGATCGCGCGAAAATATCCTTACGTCACATGTAAATACTTCGGTATAGGGATTCCGAAGCAGACATTAGATACTCCTATGATCCAGCGTGTTGCCAAGGTGATCTGGCTTGATCTCTGCTCACGTCATGAATGAGGTAAGCAGCGACATATCAGGCGATCAGTGATACAATCACATATCAAGCGACACTAATAACACAGCTAATCTTATAGACACGGTACCTACAAATGCGGCACGACGTCATTTTGGCATCACGTAGTTATCCCCTGTGAACGACATTTTCATACAAATGGCTCTTATGCTACTTTACGTGACGCTCAATATTTCATGTCACTGGCTCTATTTACACGAAGTTCACGGGAGAAAAAAAACAAGTGATTTATACGCAAAATATTCGCAGTTTTCTGGGGTGGAAATTCGTCCGAGTAATAAATGTGTACGAGGCATTTTCTGTGTTCATTGCACGATAAACGGGAAGTCTGGATGGGGTCATTCTTAATATTTGCACCCTCATATAATCTAGGAGTTTTAGTTCACCTTGTTGTTCACGTCCATTTCAACACGGCACGGCAGAGACACAGATACAGAACGTCAGGACAAAGAATGCGGGATAAATAAGGTTGATGGGGTTTGAGGATGAGCTGCGAACTATGCAGTTTTGTGTTGTCGGATTTTTTTCAGGAAGCCTGACGTGCTCAACAGGATTATTCACATCAGCAGGGCCATTTGGGATAGCTGGAATTACGTTACCATGTCCGACATTTTTCGCTGGATATCTTGCTGAGGGTGACGGATTTTGACGCTCGTTTCGAATTGTTGATCACAGGGAGATCACCAAATGTGTTATTTGAGCTTTGCAAAAGTCTTTAGAAACATGCCGTCTAGCGTAATCCGTGACGGGTAATGAAATGAAAAATCAAATTGCTCTCGCAGGTTTTGGTTGCTGTAACCTTCCGAAAATCGCATAAGGTCACTGACTTTAACGAACACCAGTGGCCTTTTGTTCGTAGAGGTATCCAGGTTAAGGTTGCTTGCATTAAGAGGTCTGATGGGACTTCGGTCATCAACCTGGAGTTTCGCCTTTTCAACGTATTTTAATCGAGGATCAGGACCTAGGGATCTCAAACTTTGACAGGTGATTTGACATACAGGCCTGTCCATTAATATATTCAGTGTATCCTCCTCAGCCCTCCTGCCCTCAGCCCTCCTGCTCTTTTAAATATCGGGGGAGGGAGAGGGGGAGGGGGGCAATTGATCCCACCCTACCCGAGCAGCATGCTATTCAAACGGCCACCCGGGTGCGTGTTCAGCATGGGTGCTGTTTTAGCCGGACCTTTTCTAGACTCCGAGAGCGGTGCATGCTTCGGTTTAGAACGTGAATCTGCGCTGTGGTGCTAGCCTGTGTGAGCGGAGAATTCCGGCAAGGCTGCGTGCAAGGCGCACCTCTGCCCATCCAGGCGCGCCACGTCATAGCCTCGTGTCGGACCTACTGGACAGCCTCTCCAGCCTCATTTACATGCTGAGCCTCATATACCAGCCGGGCATTTGTGTTGACACTGCATCTAAAACCCCACTCAGCACGGGGCGGCAGTTGATTTTGGCGGAAGGCGTGTCAATAGATGGGCCGGTTGAAAACGCCGCTCAGCCCGTTGACAGGTGTATTATCGCCGATTACCGGCGCTTGCTTGTGCTGCAGAGCCGGGCAAACAGCGGTGGGGTCGCTGGCTGATAACGGACCGACGGCGGTCCTGACCCGGCTCCGCTTGGGTCACTCGCCACTACCGGCCAGCACTGCTGTCCTCACGGTGTCGCGTCTCCCACGGGTCCGCCACACTCCCGCTCCTATGGTAAGTTGCTGGCAATTTTCTTTGTCAGCAAACTTGTGACTTACTGTTTAAGCGGGATCGACTCTGGCTCTGACTCGTGCGCGACGCAGTTTTTGACCAATCTTGACTTAGAAATGCAATAACTAATTTAGGGTCCACTTCAGTTGAACTCTGGAAAAGATAAGGCCCACATCCAAAATGCATTGAAGAATAATCAAGTCAAGTCTTATCGACTGATATTAGAACTACTTGCACGCACGGCATAAGTAAGTGCATCATTGCCTGGGAACAATACTGGTGTAAGAAATCCAGAGAACCTTGCCTTTGTTTGATGTAAGTGTCCCACGCCAAGGCAAATCACGACCTGACTTACAGTTTGCATGATTCATAATGTATTGCATGCCTACACTTAACTGCACCACTCAGATGGCTTCGAGTCATATAATGCGACATGGCAGCGAATTACAGTCGCCTGGATTACAAACAGATGGCATGAGAAATGTCCCAAACGCACGGATTCGTGGCTGGCGGCCGATAATGCATGGCCAGTGAGAAGGTCCATCCTCTGGCCATTACGGCTGCCCGCCTCCGTCTCCCCTTTCAAGATGTGTTTGTCTCGTTTTGCTGCGATGTTGGGTCGCCGAAGTCTGGACCTGGGTTTAGCTTTTGTTCTCAAGTTTTTTTTTAAATTGAGCATATTACATTTCCATTGTCAGTGGAGTAGAAAGGTGACGACATTGGAATGTCATGAGAAACCTCCCCTAATCAAACCATCAGGAAGCAGATGTAGGGGATAAGAGAGTTGGGTGTCTCCCGAGAGGTACTCTTGAGTACATTATAAATCTGTTTACATTTTTTTAGTCTTCTTTCAACCTCCTGATAGATTTTTCTCGACCCACCCAAACCGCTATTAAAGTATTTGACTGTGCCCCCGCCCAGCTGTTACCTATCCTTCATCAGCTGTACTCACCGGTCACCCGCCTCCGTGCCTTTTCCAAATAATTAGTCCTTATTCATGGAGAAGCCTCGGGGACGCATAGAGCCAAACGTACGCTTTCGCGGTAACAATTGCAAAGTTACTGTAAATATGGTCACTCAGGGCTAAAAGAAGCGACACAGTAGCACTGTGCGGCATTGTTTTTCAAGGTTTGGTCCGAACCATTTGACTGGATGAATTTCTGGGATCAGAGCTCACGGTAGGCAATGCTTGTTGCGCGAGCCCTAACTTCTATCATCCATCGCTGAAATTCCAGGTTAAAGGCAGAATCTTGTAAGAACAGTTTAACGCGTCACACTGCTTGGCACGGTCCTGTCTGCCGCCTGCGTCACCTGACCTTAAGCGCGGCCACTGCCACCGGCCGCAGGCCATTCGAGTCAAGACCAAATAGCGAGCGCCCAAAGCGACTCTGATCCACCCAGCAACTGGCGGGTGGCTCGGCAGGCATCCGCTTTAACCATTCATGCTATAGGGACGGAGTTGAGGACGAACGTCGCGAGGAATTCACCCGATTTTTCGTAAATACCTCACCCATGCCCGTACCGAGTTTCGCTACTTCTCCCAAATCTGCACCCAGCCCAACCAACCAGCGGTGTCACTTGCCAAAGTGAGTGGGGACCGAGAAGTGAAAATAACTCATTGTTCTCTAAAACATGACAACAAACGGGTTTTCCTCGAATTTAGTCAACTTTTTCCGAACATTGGGGAGCGGGGCTAAAGCTGAAGGTGGGAGAGGAGGGCTGAAGGTCCCCCAGCTAAAAAGAAAACTGCACCCCAGCAACCTATTTCCGATTTTACATGTGCACCAATAGGTTTGGCAGCCCGTAAACACCTGTAGTAGCCATATGGCATGGGTAACAGATTATTTTGGGTACAAAGTTGGGGATAACTATGCGTATGGATACGAATTGGGTACGGGTGCGGTGTGAAAGCGAACGGAGTATCGAGTAGATGTTTTAATGAAAACTATACAGTGCTACTAGTTTCGCTTCTTGTAGCTATATCTAGTTATTCATTTAAACTATTTTTTAATTATCAGTGCAATAGGGCCAGTTTGAGTGCAAACTACCATGAAGATTTTCCGATACCTGCACTTAAGCGCAGGAAAAATTCAAATGGGCAAGCAACGGGCGGGTAAAGCTGACTACCTGTGGACACCGTGTGAGTATGGGCACAGTCCTGTTGGTAACGGGTGAATTGGCTAAAGAAAATCCTATCCACGAAATAATACCGATAGATGAAAAATGCATTATAATCTTCAAAAGGATGTGCTACTCGTCGCCACTTAAGTGCATAGTAGTGCCGCGATCAGTAGCTGAAAGAAATAAAGCCCGTCAAAACCATGACTACCTGGCCAGGCCGGGTCGGGCTGCTGAAGTGACACAATTCCACACAGTGTCCACACGATTTCCGGTGAGTTGATATTAAGACTCTCGTTCTAGCGGTCACGCTGGTGTTGGCCCAGTCGTGTAGAAGCGGAATCGCGTGGGAGCTGCCGGATGTCCAGGACTGAACCCCAATGGAGTTCAAATCTGGACGGAAAGTCATTGCACCCACAGAGACTCAGAAGTAAACATGCATCCCCGAATGCCTGCTGTCATGGAAGTCTGTACAAACCAGGTCTAAAAACGAGCCATCATTGTGGGTAATGAGAGCTGTTTAACGCAGATCGGTTGCATATTGTGAGGAACAGCGCATACTACCAGCAAGGCAACGAACATTCATGATGATGTGCAGCGCCTTATGCACGTGATGATTTCCAAAAAGACCTATGCATATTACGCCACACCAAGTTGCAGTGAAAGGAAGCTTTCTTCACAGAATGTGAAGCAGGGGGAGGGGACGTGAGGGCTGTGGATCTTTGCTGGAAAGGGGAATGAGGCAAGAAATTTCCTTTCCGGTACAAAATGTACATTGACATTTTTTATCTTGCTTCGCAAGATAGCCAAGTGGTATGCAAGCAAACTATGCAACGCCACTAAGGTAATCATGCTTTCCAAAAAAGGCTGCAATGCACTTGGGTAAGAAGAATCATTGGGAAGATTGCAGTATTATCATTGCTAGCACAGTGAGTTACGATAAGCCAATAATGGATCAAACCACATTGTAAAGACAATGAATAGGCTAAGTTACGAGAGGCTCAGTGACATAAAAATGCCACCAAGAAAGGATTGGCTTATTTTTTGATTCCAGAATTGGTTCACATCAGCTGCCTGGCTTATGACTTGCTGATTGGTTAAAACGTGACATATGATAGCGATGTTTTTGCGGCCAACCGATGTTTGGATGGACGGCAAGCTGACTCGGCTCCCACGCGATGGACGGTAAGCTGACCCGGCCCCCACGCGATGGACGGTAAGCTGACCAGGCTCCCACGCGATGGGTAGCAAGCTGACCAGGCTCCCACGCGATGGGCGGTAAGCTGACCAGGCTCCTACGCGATGGACGGTAAGCTGACCAGGCTCCCACGCGATGGACGCTAAGTTAACGAGGCTCCCACGCGATGGACGGTAAGCTGACCAGGCTCCCACGCGATGGACGCTAAGTTAACGAGGCTCCCACGCGATGGACGGTAAGCTGACCAGGCTCCCACGCGATGGACGGTAAGCTGACCCGGCTCCCACGCGATGGGCGGTAAGCTGGCCCAGCTCCCACGCGATGGACGGTAAGCTGACCCGGCCCCTACGCGATGGTTAGCCGAGTAGCTAAAGTTGTGATCAACTATTGGTTAATGATTAATGCATATCCCAGAATTGGTAAGAAAGTTCGATGTAACGCGGAAAATTAATCACAATTTTTATAAAGTTACTCGGATAAGTTCAAATCGACCCACAGGTTCCAAAAGCAAACCCTATCTCTTAAAACATTGTTAAACCACAAGGCTTGGTAGACCGTGACAGATTTCCCTGGGTCATGCCAGACAGTGATGAGTTCAAAGGGTTCCTCTGATAACATCTCGCGGCCCTGACAAGTGAGCAGACATAGAATAAACTACGTTAAGACTCATAACGTAGTTTGAAGGTTTTGGTCATTACGCTGTCAAAAATAATGACGATTATGCATTTTCCCGAAGCCAAACAGTTGTCTCTTTCAGTTGTCTCATTTAGTTCTCCTCATTTTGTAATCTCATCCTCCGTTTTTGATATTGCTCTGCAGTATAAGATTATTTATCGATAAAGCTATTTTAGATAACATTTCATTATGTGCACGTGTGTTTTCCCACGTGATAGTTACTGTGTGGTTTTAACGCCAAACGCATGTAATCAACTCAGCGTCTGCAGGAATACGTACCGCGGCAGAATGGACGGCATTTTTATATCCCAAATGCATCAGCACGCATCAGTTTTCAACATATTTTTCCTACTCAAGGCTGGCTGGCCGCATCATGCTTGCTAGCCGACTGATCGGCTAGTGCTTGGTGTAGTACTAAATGTATTAGTAAGCGTAGACAACATTATCAGCTCGTTAAGCACATGGCCAGATAAATACATGGTGCAGGTCGTTTTTTACCATGTTTCACATGTTATGAGTCATTAATGACGACGTTACGGTCTTTGGTGTAATACTGCAACACCCTTCCTCGGTTCCATTGTTTATCGCAAAGGATTCTAGTTATGTCGATTGTTTGTGTTGCCATTTCAATGCCTTCATAAAATTTCACCACACGAATTCCACACGATTTAGCATTTTTGCGTTTAGTTGCTGTGAATCCATATTGCTTTTTTGCAAAAGCCAGACCGCAGACATTTTAGACGTAACTGCAACTGGAGTCGATCTACGTCCCTTTGTGAGTGCCCCCAATGCCGGTCTAAGCTAACCCCAATGCTGGTTTCCCCTCGCACGTTGCGTTCTTGGAAAGTAGCCAAACCTCGTGAAAAAGTCCAATGTTACTGAGAGCCCATCTCTTGAGGCATCACTAATACGATCACACATCACACATCACACATCGCACATCACATAACTAGTATGCTGCTCTATGCTCCATACATGACTTTTTGACACATGATACAAATGCAAAAACTGCCGTTCGTCAACAACAAATGAGCGAAAGTCATTGAAAAACACACATTTAGCGGAACCCCCCGATGTCGGCAGTCCGCTCCTTCCCTTAGCTCCCGAATCATTGACACTATGCGACGCCCCTGGTAACTGCGTATACATTTATCGAAAGCTTATGTTAGAATATGACTGCAAATTGCGCCGTATGTGTATGCATTTGGCCCCATCGCTGCTTTTCTTGGACGTGTGTCTGTGAATTTTATTGAGTTAAGATTATAGCTAGGTGACGCAGGCCACTGTCTAAGAATGATCTGCGGCTCTTTCTAACAGTGTAGCTGTATAAATATACTTTGAAATGCATCCACTGAAATTTCAATTCAGCTGACACTATTTGTGACAAAGTATTTAGCTCTAACTGAATAGTGTCCACAGGGAGATACTCTGATGGCTGATGGACGTTAATTTGTAATGCTCTTCGTACATATGACTTGCACATGCGCAATAAATTGCTTGTATCTGCAATTCCGTATGTCTTAGGCATTACAAATGAAAGCACAGGACGGCCATAATATTGCCTTTAAAATATCGTTTCATAATTTCATAACATCGCCGTAATATCGATTTGTACTCACCTTGTGGAAATAATAATTTGTATATGCATGCGAGCTTGTGACGACTTTTTTACACTCAGTACACTCCTTACTTCAGTACACACTTTTGGGGCGGTCTGTCCGATAAACGATTTTCGCTGACGTTTACTATCTCCCACAATACGCAGGTGAACTAGGCTAAGCAGAGCAGATATTAAAAAGGCTCGATTCCGGAGCTGAGAGGCCGGCAACCCTTCGAGTGCTGAGTCGGCTGCAAGACCGAAGTCGCTCTGAACCGGTCTCTGCCGGCTATGCTGCACCTGCTGCTGGCCAACCAGCGCCTGTCGGTGGAGAGGGTCACCCTCATGACCCGCCACCTGGTGGGCCTGCCGCCGCTGCGGTGGCGCTGGGACGACGTCAACCTCCAAGCCTCGTTGCTCTTTCTGCTCACCTCCAACGTACTGCTGTCAGACTTGTTCAAGGCGGACGACGGCCGCCGGTAAGCTGCTGCCCTTGACGGCCGCCACAGGGCCGACGCGGCCTATAGGTGGGGCTGCGGTGGCGCCAGGAGCACGGAGCGGGCGCCGGTGCTACCGCCGGCGTGAGTAGGGAGCTCAGTCAGTTCACGACTGTTTCAGACGGAGCTAGTGTTCTCCAGACCTTTCTGGTCGATGACGACGTCCCTTAGTCTGCCCGTGCTCACCGACGCCGACGGCGACGGCATCAAAAGGCTGCGCGGCCTCGTTCAGCTCGCCTTTCCCGTCATCGTCTTTCTGGACACGCTATTTGACGAGAACGCTACAGCCACCGGACGGTGGGTGACAAAGGCGGATCGGATCAATCTACTCCGCATGCATGGCTGCCATGGCGACGCTGCTGCTCTCACATGGCTGCCATGGCGGCACTGCTGCTCTCACATGGCTGTCATGGCGGCGCTGCTGCTCTCACATGGCTGTCATGGCGGCGCTGCTGCTCTCACGTGGCTGCCATGGCGGCACTGCTGCTCTCACATGGCTGTCATGGCGGCACTGCTGCTCCGCTCCGTGCTCTTTGGCAAGCGTTGACTCTGTGCAGGACAACTGCACGTGTCTGCCGCCTTCCCTAATGTTATTCCTGGAGTCCATTGCGTGTGGCTTTTGCACCGCGCTAGGCACCCAGGAGCGTGATTTTGTAAAGTTTGTGACGCTCCAAACTGGAGGTCATGCAATTCATGGACATCCTTGGTGTAACAATTTAAAGACATGAATTTAGCGAGTGGAAGAAGTGCTGATCCGTCCCCTGCAATCTGATGCGAGCGTTGTGAGTTGCGTCTGGGCTGAGCTGTGTCCGAAAACTCTGCAGATGGCGCTGCCGCCGCCGACACCGCCGCACCGGCGGCCAGCCGAGCGCGCCGGCGTATGCGAGCTGCGCCTCACAGCATCTGTTCGCCTCCGGTTGCAGCGGCCGCAGTCTGGCCGGGGAGCAGCTGGACATCTTCCAGTCGGTGGAGCGCTCGCTCAGCTCGGTGGGCGTGGCCGGCCGGCCCTGTCTGCTGCGGTTCATCTGTGAGCTGCACCAGACGCCGCTCTCGCGTCGCTCGGTCGTGGGGGAGCTGCTCGCCGTCATCTTCACGTGAGAGCCGCACCGGCCTGTGGCCTTGCCGTCAGGCATCACTCGCCGCTGCATCAACTCACGGTGGTTCGTGTCGATTAGCTGGCGGTCGTATCTCCGTCAGTTGACCGCTTCCTCCAACCAGCTGACAACGGCGTCTGTTGGGTGTCTGCTTCCCCATGCCGTCATCAGGTAACGGCTGTCTCTCACCCTCTCCACCAGTCCCAAGCCGTCGCTGCTCGATGTGCTTCGTCAGTTGACGGCCGTCTCTCACCCTCTCCGCCAGTCCCAAGCCGTCGCTGCTCGATGTGTTTCGTCAGTTGACGGCCGTCTCTCACCATCTCCGCCAGTCCCAAGCCGTCGCTGCTCGATGTGCTTCGTCAGTTGACGGCCGTCTCTCACCCTCTCCGCCAGTCCCATGCCGTCGCTGTTCGATGTGTTTCGTCAGTTGACGGCCGTCTCTCACCCTCTCCACCAGTCCCAAGCCGTCGCTGCTCGATGTACTGCACGACTACTCGGAGGCCAGCGAGCGCGGAGCGGCGGGCGGGGACTGCGCCGCCGCTTACCGCCACCTGTCCGCTCTCGGTTCTGGCACTGATGCGAGGTGGGCGGCAGGCCGGCCTCCATCAGGTCCTGGCAGACTCGGTGGGTGAAACTGGTCATAAACTCCTACTGGCTCAGTGGGTCCCTCCACGGCACCTAGCCACTTTTATGGGAACTTAGGTTAACTTATTCAAGTCACCTTACATACAGAACTGCTTAAATCAAATGTTTCGGTGCTGGTAGGAGGCGGCTAGTGGAGCCAGGTGTTTGGTCCTGGACCATGGACTTTGATTCCGAGTCTGGGGGGAGGCAGGCCTAGTGAGCAGGTGGTCGGTACTGGGACCAGGACTTGAATTCCGAGTCTGGGAGGAGGCAGGCTAGTGGGCCGGTGTCGTCCTGGGACCAATGGACTTGAGTCCTCCGAGTCTGGGAGGAGGCGTGCTAGTGGAGTCAGGTGCGGTCTGGGACCATGGACTATGCTCCCTCCCAAGTCCGGGTATGACTCCTGGTGCCTTGAACCCCGAAAAAAGTCTCGAGTCAACCACTCCCACATAGCACTGGCCCAGATTCATCTTGCAATGTTGGCCCATTACATTTTTTGCTTGTGCGAGCCTCACGTACTGCAGCAAGTGTGAGCTTGCAATGCAAATATGGAGAGGGACTAATCGTCCGACCAAACCTGTTGACAGTCCCATGCTCCGAGCACATTGCACCGATCGACATCAAGCCTTCATCACTCAATGCCGCTTAGTTGATAACTTACCTTTTTAGAGTATGGAGATCTTGGGCCAGGCCAAACATCACCAAAAGAACCCCAACAATCAAAATTGGTTGCAGACAACCCAATGCTCCAAGCCTATGGCACCAATCAGTATGAAACGTTCACGAATCAATGCGCCATAGCCGATATCCCGTTCCTTCTAGACTATGGTGACCTTCAGTCACGCCAAACGTCACCAAAAATACCAGAACCAAGAAACAAGCTGCGGGCAGCCCCATGCTCTGGTCCTTACGCACCGATCAGCATGAAGCCTTTACCAATCGATGCGCCATAATCGGTATCCCATCCTGTCCAGAAAATGGTGGCCTCGGGTGAGGTCGAGCGTCGCTAAAAGCGTCCGAAACCACCAAAATTGGTTGTAGACAATCCCATGCTCTGAGCCTATGGCACTGAGCAGCATAAAACCTTCACCAAACGATGCCGCATGGCTGATGTCCCGTCCTTTCCCAAATACGGGGAGCTTGGGTCGGGTCAAAGGTCACCATAAATACAAAAAAAATGAAAACAGCTTGTGAACGATTCCATGCTCCCATTTTTTTCTATGCCGTTACCCAAGAACAGGTAACCAGGAGTGCCGCTCCCTCAATCCCTGCGACGCAGTAAACCGTACGTTAACATCAGAAAACATAAAATCAAGTCGCGGCGCTCCCAGCTAGGAAGATGAAACAAACGTAAAGAAGCAGGCGAAGAGGTGGTGCAGACCCGAAGGAATTGTGTTATGTAATAGGCAGCTTTTGGTGAAGCCATTGGTGAAGATTGGTGCGCATCGGCTGGTGAAGGTTTCGATGCACATCAATTGGTGAAGGCTTAATACCGATCGGTGCCGTTGCTTGGAGTATGGGACCGTCTGTAACCGATTCTGGTGGCTTTGGGCGCCTTTTGGTGACGTTTTATCTGACCTATGGTCAGATGTTCTGAAGAGTTAGGATATAAAATATAGTGCATCAATTGGTGAAGGCTTCGTGTTCATCGGTGACACAGGCTCGGAGTTTGCGGTTGCCTGCAACCATGTTCCCGGTCTTCGGTGTTTACGGTGACCTTCGACCTGACCAAAGGTCACCATGCCCTGAAAGCGATAGGTAATCGACTGAGCGTTATCGAATAGTGGAGGTTTTGTGTAGATCTGTCAGATAGGTTTGGAGTATGGCGCTGTCAACAGGTTTGGTCGGCCGTTTAGTCCCTCCCCAAATATTCCTCATTGATACAACAGCACGCCACACGACGCTGTGCTCGCTCGCGACGTCTGACCTCTGACCCTCGCGAGACGTGTGCCCCTGCTCGCGGCGTTTGACCTCTGACCCTCGTGAGACGTGTGCCCCTGTTCGCGGTGTCTGACCCCGCGACCTGACCTCGGCGGTGACCTCTGACCCCGCCAGACGGCGGAGCAATCCAGCTGTGGCGTTACGTCTACTCGGCTCAGTGCAGCGACGCCCAGCGGCCGCGCTGCCTCTGCACCGGGCCGCGCTGTTCTTTCCGAAGGAAGAGATTAATCCCAGTGTTTTCCTTACATGGGGATCTGAGCGTGGGCCCCGTTGATCTCTTGAAATGAGTCGCTCCACTTGGGCTGGAGAACGAAAGAACCCTCAGTGAGGAATGAATTCGAACCCCAGTAGGTAGCCAGACTCGATACACGCGAGCCAAACTGCTGTTTTTTACCATTGCAGGACCAGGAGGCTCCAACTGTAAGCAGGATTCAGGCTGAAGAGATCCGGATTGGGGAGTCTGTGGAAGACGATCCGGATGCAAACCAGGAATTACTTGGCGGAACATTTCCGAACGATCTGTTTGGCGTCAACAGGGCGGGTCTTCGGTGGCCGGTGTAGTGGTGATGTTTGTGACGTCGACAGCTTCTAAGATTTTCAAGGATGTGCTCATCAGGATGGCAGCTCCTAGACTTTAAGCCGTCTGATATGGTAACTCTAGCTGACAACTGAGTCCACAGCCTCCCATTGTTTTTTTGTTGAGTGGACCGGTAGTTTGATATTGTATTATTGGAACGCACGCTTACAAATTGCTGGGGTAGCTCTGATTCTAAACAGCGCTTCGTAACGCGCTGGTTCTGAATGGTGGTTCATGTTCTGATACGTGTGCATCGTGTACGGACTGTCAGCTTCTGATATGGTCTGGGCTTATCTGAACATGTCCGTCAAGTCGTACATCAAACATCATCCGGCTCGAAGTCTGACCAATAGACCACTGATACAAACAGTGATCTAATAATGCTGGCCAAGAGCACCCCGATATTTAGGCACAAACAGCGGAGAACGACCCGATACCCAGATTTAAGCAGCAGAGAACGCCCTGATACACATGGACAAACAGCGGAGAACACCTCGGTAACCAGACACCAACAGCGGAGAACGCCCCGATGCCCAGACACAACCAGCGGACCCAAACGCCATACGAATGACCTAAAATGGCTTCACCTTGTGGAATTTTGCCTCAACAGTATAACAAAAAAAAGAGAGAAATGCTGCGGCAGATGATTTATTTTAGGAAACTTAAAAGCGAGCAAAGTCCTCCATCTCCCCTCTCGTGGTCGCCCGGGCTTGCCTCCCTACGAAAAGTTTCTCAAGTACACCCGCTCTGAGCCTGGCATCCCACTTTTGAAATGTTCCTACGTGTATGGCGTGGTTCCCTCTACGCGCTTGCCCCTGACGTCACCGTCTGGGATAGGCGGCTTCCCTGTCGCCCATCAGAGGCATTGGGTGGATGTGATTGCCGAAAGCTGTTGGCCCATAATCTGTCCGGACGGTTCACGCTCCCAACCGGCCATAGGTCCCCGCCAGGTGCTGTACTTCATAATACACGAAACGCATTGGTCTCATCTTGGTGTCTCGGCATTTCCATGCCGGGGTCTCTTGAGCACAAAGTCCTGCCTCCGGCAGTCCTCATGAAAATTCCCCTTTGTTCTCAGATGAACATATGCTTATCAGTTTAGTGTTAAAAATGTGTGTAAAGCGTAAAATTCAAGTTTAGGCTGCTACCCAGGAACATCAGTGATTTCGTATCAATAATTTGTTCTCGCTCTCGGAGGAGCAAACGCTTATCAGTTTAATGTTATTTGACAGAGTCACGGATGTTTCAGGCTCCACACAGGAGCCGACACGAATGTTGGCGGAAGGAAAGGCGCATCCAGAGGAAGTAACATGATGAAGAATGTCTGAGGTGGCCCCCAATAACTGAAGACGTCTAATCGAACCTCATCAGTGGATAAAGCCACAACCTGAGGGCTTGCCTAACCCGTGAAATGCTCTACTGTCCTTACATGCGGAGTCGCGTTGGGCCCGCTGGAGGACGGCCTCCGTCTTGCGAAAGCCTCGTATGCGCCATGGGTTGATCCTGGCGGCTGTCGTCAGCGTATCGGTCTTAACGCGGCCGTTTTGTGCGATTCAAGTTCACTGTTTACTTGCTGTCTTTGTTGAGTCGAATGTGCAGGGATTCCATATCCCGCTAATTCCAGTCAATGCTCCGCTAGTGCAGCTTTCCTGTCGCCTGGCGGTGCATTACGTGATTTCGCTTGTGGGAAGTGGTCTGCGCATAATCTTCCAGGCCCATTTATTTCACGCTCATAACACGCTGACGCTCACACCGACACCTCGCTGAGCTCCCCAAATTGAAAGAAAATAGGAAGCGGCTATAGGGGACCAGGGGGCGGGGGGGGGGGGGGTAATGATAGACTTTACTTAAATACAATTTTTCGTGTCTAGCTTTATGTAGCAAAGTCATGTCTCTGGTCTTTTGGGTTCCGCACTGCGGGCCACAAACATACTTACTCTGGACAAGGGCACGCCTGAAGGTCACCGTGAACCTTTTTTATTTTATAGGGTTGAAGGTCAGCTACCACTTGACTGACCACACTTCCAGATGATCGAGATCATTCTGCAGCAGCGGGCCGTCAGCAGGGTGCGTAATTTTGCGGACATTTTCACGTTACCGGCGTAAAAACGACAGCGGGATGTGATGACGCTGCGAAGATTGTTAATAAAGAGTGAGAAAAGAAGGGGATCCAAGAGTGTTCCTTCCGGGGCGCCGGAGGTCACCAGCTTTCAATCGGAAGCTTTTCTGTTGATGATACCCCTCTGACGTATATCGAACAGATACGAGACAAAACATTTTAGTGCAGATTCCCCTTAAATGACATGAATGCCTTAGCTTGTAGACTAGGTGCTCATGGTTAACGCTCCGAAAAGCAGTCGATTAATCAGTGCAAATGGCATCCGTCTGGCACCCGTCCGACAAATCCTCCCAAGTTGATTTCAGGTAAACGCGTGAGGTCGAGCTGCATGCTAAGTAAGGCATGCCAGGACGTCTTCGGGTATAGCACGCATAGAGGCAATATTTGACAGGCTATTGGTATTATGCAAAGTATGCTTCTGATCTACAACGGACACAGCATTATATGACTTATCACGCACATACCGTTATTTTGAGGTCAAATATACTCCTTAATTCTATGAATGTATTAGCCATCTTCTACTGTATTCGCTCACAATACCGTCCCGCAGAAATCCATGCAAGCGACATAAGGTCCATTTCGGCATAAGATACAAAACTGCGTGCCTACAGAAGCACGCTACGATCAATTATTCGACAAACAAGTCAAAAAATGAAGCATAGATAAGACAGTAGTATTAGCCTTGCTCTTCGGAGAAAACCAGGAGAATGGAGCTCATAATTTTCACGGAGATTATAATCTATGGAGATGTAATCTCTATGGAGAATATAATCTAATCAGCCATGGAGACAAGGATATCCCTTTTCCTGGTCTTTATCCGAGGAATAAGGCTAATACTTCTGTCTTATTTATGTGAATGATGTTCCTCGCTGATGCACTGAACAACTTACGTTATCAAAAAATGAAGCGTTGGGCGTAAACATCACGTAACCTATCGCAACCTGACCTGACCTGACCTGGTGAAAGCATAGCTCTTGCTACGTAGGTCAACAAAAGTCGCCTATCTTTCAATTGGAAAAGCGATAAAGAAACCCAATGCTTGCACCTTCGCTTTTCACGCAAATATGGATGAGCATGTTATTTTCGAAAAATTGGAAAGGCCTGTCGTCGCAGATAAAGAGGCGCTGGCACCACGCTCCAGTCCAAGCCGCTGCTCTCCCCGCTGGAAGACCACTGCGGGCAGACTGCTGATACGGACGCTGGAACACCAGGCGGCGCTGCTGGCAGCGCTGGTGCAGTCGCCCAGCCACCACGCGGCGCTGCTGGCAACGCTGGTGCGGTCGCCCGGCCACCAGGCGGTGCTGCAGACAGCGCTCCGCTAGCCAGGGCGGTGTGGAGGCCCCTGCCAGTGCCAGGTTGGCGAAGGGAACGTCTGCGGTGACCGGATACAGGGTATACCAGGAAATCAACTCACCTGAGAGGTCACAAGAGCGGATCGGTTACCAAGACCCAGTTCACGCTGCATCAGAGGAATGACCGCGCGGACGTCAAACCAGATGAAAGTGTCACCAGGGCCAGGAGCGGCGCAACAGGCTTAGAGCTGGCGGCAGGATTTTCCGGGTGTCTCCTAAAAAAAGGATGAGGAGACCCCTAGCGGTCTCCTGGGCTCTTGCAGGCTGCAGGCACCCATTGCTACACGAATCAGTAGCAATGTAATTATTTTTTTGGACCTAATTGAAACATGAAAATAATTGAAAGTCAACAATCAAAAACGCAAAATAGGAGTCATCTGATTAATAAAGGGGCCTTCCTGATTCGGCAAAGGGCCTCCCAATATGACAGCATAGCTTCCTGTGCCAGAAAGGGGCATCCCACTACATATGTGGCCTCCTCGTCAGAAGGCCCCGCAGACCCTGATCAGAGCAAGATCCTTCCGATTCACAAAGGTGCCTCCTAAGCAAGCGAAAGGCCTCGTTGTTTCAAAACAGGGCATTTTTATCCGGAACTGCGGCCATCTGAAAGACAGCTCGTAGTCAGGCGGGTGCTGGGTGCTGGGTGCTTGTGTATCCCCAGAGATCTGGACTGTCTGCCTCACTAGGGTCTCCCTTACCCCCTTCCCCTAGCCTTGTTCCGAGCAACCACGGCATTTAAGGCAGAGAGTCTTGCACGACGATTGAAAGAAACCCTTCTTTGCGCTGGGATATGCAGCAATCGTAACGTTACGACTGTACGGTGAGCCAAGTTTGTCGCTAATCTCAAATCCTGCATCATTTGTTGCAGTTGCGTTTCGAGGGATTGCCTAAGTGTTTGGTTTGACAGAGCCCTCCTTTCCGTCTTAAAAGGTTTCCCAATTTTGGTGGCAAGCCGGCGACATTGAAGCGGTTTAAATAGTGGTCAGGGGTGATAAAACCTGCCGACTTGCTGGATAAGGTCGGCGACAAAAATGCATGTGTTCGCGTGAAGCTTGGTGCTAAAAATGTTTTTAGACAGCAAATGCTGATGACGGCCGAGACGAAAAATACGGCACACTATGCAAAACATAACGTGAAGCCTCCATGCATGGATATTATGCTTATGCCTCTATGGTAATCAATTTCGTCACACGACACAAGCAAACGTTTCCGTACAAACTTTTTATCGTACTCTACGGCACACTGCTATCTTTTCTAGGTTTCGTTCCAACCCGGCGACCAAAATATCCTATGATTTTTAGTTAGTCGGCCGACCCGGTGACAGGCAGGCGACAAGTCAGTGCATTTCCTATGGCCCGGTCGGTTGGCCGATTCGCTGTATTGAACAGCCAACTCTCAGTGTTCCAAACTAGGCAGTCTAAAGTACTGAAATAGATCTAAATGTGGGGATTCATCTGGCCGCAAGGGTGTGTTTCAATCGTTGACCTGCGACTGATGTAAGGTGGCCGGTGACTTTCAATGCACTGCAGCGCTCCAAGTGGTATTCGCATTGTAGTGCCTAGGGCTTACTGCTTGATCTTTTTTACTTTGTCGGATGTGCCATGATTCAGAATCCTATCCTCAGCGACAAGAGGCATTGAGAGTTCAGGGTACGTAGGCGGAATGATGTGATAAAGGTAGAAATTGACCTATAATTATCCAAACCGCCCTTTGAAGGCACTGAATAGGCTGATAACTCACTGAAGCAGTCACAAGCGACGGGGATCCTTCCTTTTCAAGGAACCGTGGATTTGATGTTGAAACCTGATGACACTCCTCATAACAGGAGCTGACAATACCAATTTATGCCATTTTTGCGCTTGTTCTGAAAAAGAATGGTTGCGAGTCAAATAGATCTTCTAATCGGGGATGTTACCAGCTTTTATTCACTAAACCCCTGCTTGAGATGCAATTATGTCATATATGTTTTGGTAGCATTTAAACAATCATTCACAGTTCAACATTTCGCTCACATGAATCTTGGTTGCTGGAAATTTATATGATAGCCAATGGTGTAGGCCATGGGAGGGCGATGAAAGTGAGGAGTGGGGCGTATAGGAATGTAGGCAATGAGGAGGGCGGGGGGGGGGGGGGGGTACGGGTTTCCATGCCATCTCCCCTTTACAGAGAGTTTTACTTCATATAGCAAGTAGTTTTAAGGCATTGTGATCCAACTATTCTATAAGGTCAGTGAAAGGTTGGCATTTGGTTGTCTCTGAGGACAGTGTTGGATATTTCCTGATGATAGCACCCCCATTGTAACAAGAAAACTCTGGAAGTCATTAACTCCGCAGTGATCATTTATGTGCAATTTTTCGCACTTGTGAGGATGGCATTGCATGGATGCAAATAACGCCAATAGTGCCAATTTTTATGGATGATTAGGGGAAGATAGCAGCCAGTGGCTCATGGTAAAAGAAATTGAGTGCAGGGAAGGAAGTTTTGTCGTGAGATTAAGATTTTCTCACAGCGTTTTGTAACTTTCCAGCTAGAAGTGTTGGTTGGGGGAGAAATCAGCATTGAGGGGGGGGGGGCAACCCAAACTAGATATTGGGCAGTGCCCCGGAAACTAATTTGAATTGATGCTCCTGCATTATAAATTACAAACATCACAGATAACCTTTGATTTGCATGCTGCTTGATGGGAAAGGCATTCTGCCTTTTGGCTTGCTGATTGAATTTGTACCAATGTTTGGATGTTGGTAACGAAATGTGTCATTCTGCTTTAGCAGATGATGTTTTCGTTATCTGAAGTTCAGATTTTTACGTCAGCATATATAAAATCAAAAAGAGGGATGGCAGCCAACAACTCCAACCGCCGGTTTTTGCAACGCGGACTGGTGGAGGAGAGGGGATTCCCCAACTTTTACAAGTTAAGAAAAGTAAAACCTCGCAAAACGACAGTGATAATTGTCTTTAGCGAAATATCGTGATTGGAAAGAAGTCTCTCCTGTTCCAGCGTCTCCCTTGGGCTAATGACCCCACTAGGCCAAGTCGGAGGTCGGGTTTTCCTGAAAACTGAACATCGGCTTTGCATGTTCATATATACCAAACCATGCAGTGAAGTGATATAGAACATAAAGAGGCGTATCCCTTGTCTAATTATGAGTACAATGGCATGCAGTTTTATGTGTTTGTAGCCTTTGTTTATTATATAGGGTTTTGTTCATGTAACAGTGCCAACCCTCCGCGCGCGGTCCGCAGAATCGTCGCTTGCCACCCGCCGGCCTTGAATCGCCTTGCAGTGGTCGTAAAAAACCTGGCTTCTCGGAAACCAGAATTACTAGCGCCCCTTTTTGGGGGCGCATCGCCCACCCTCCCCCTCCCGTCAGGACGAGAAGCTTGTTCAGAAAGAGTAAACCGCCTGATGTGAAGTTATTGACAAATTTAGATGCAATTTACTTGGGGTACGGCGAACGACGCCCACCAGTCAAGACGTCGCGCCAGGTTTAGAGCGTGCTTAAGGTGTGGTGGATAGTTTGATGACGGTTGAGATGGGGTTCGAAGCGCAAACGATGGCATAGGTGTCCGATGTAATAAGTGTGCATTCATCTATGACCATGCATTTACGTCCAGGCGTGAAGTCGGATTATTGAAAAGGAGTTAAATGAGATGCATCGTGCAAGCTAGTATTGCATTCAGATCGATTACTACGTGGCAAAAGCATGTCAGAGGGATAATTGGAACTCAACAAACATGCCTCGTTTGTGTTCAGCTAATGGTCGCGAGTAAAGTAACCTAAAGTGGAGATAGCTTCGAAGTCATTTCACTTCATCATCGATTTGGACAATCTTTCTAGAGGCGAAATTTCCTGTAATGCTTTTGGCGAAGACTTGG
The DNA here is from genome assembly GCF_011947565.3 of Pollicipes pollicipes. Taxonomy (NCBI): domain Eukaryota; kingdom Metazoa; phylum Arthropoda; class Thecostraca; order Pollicipedomorpha; family Pollicipedidae; genus Pollicipes; species Pollicipes pollicipes. The sequence goes on from NW_023596545.1 coordinate 1,835,589, forward strand.
CCCCACCAGCATTTTTAGAGAACCTCCACTCATGGTTGTTGCATTGATTTTCTGGTCGGTGTTCTCTTAGAAATTCAGTGAAATCGACTGATGTGTTTGCTTAATGAGGGGTGGGGCCTATAATAATTTTTTAGATTGCTCGTCCCCCCCCCCCCCTCCCCAGTAACAATTCCATATCCCTAGGGCTTGTGCCCAAGTCGAACCCTTCAACTATATCAATTCTGAAATCAATGTCGGCGTTCAGCATCGTTCTGGCGTGAGCGTTACCCCACCGTCCGATCGTGGAATTCCTTGTCAACGGTAAAATTTACTGCGTAAACTTTCCGTGCTACAATACCCGGCACGGTACGTCCTGCCCTCTAGCGTCAGCTGAACGTAAGCGCGACTGCTACCATCTGCCGCAAGACGTCGTCCTCAGAGGTAACGGCAAGTGCATGAGGCGACTCCAACCCGACCCGCCACGCGTGGGCGGATCAGAGCTGCCACGCGAGGGCGGATCACAGGCGGACACTCAAACAAGCTGCCACGCGTGGGCGGATCAGAGGCAGACGCTCAAACAAGCTGCCACGCTTAGGCGGATCAGAGGCGGACGCTCAAACAAGCTGCCACGCGTGGGCGGATCAGAGGCGGACGCTCAAACAAGCTGTCACGCGTGGGCGGATCAGAGGCGGACGCTCAAACAAGCTGCCACGCGTGGGCGAATCAGAGGCGGACGCTCAAACAAGCTGCCACGCGTGGGCGGATCAGAGGCGGACGCTGGAACAAGCTACCACGCGTGGGCGGATCAGAGGCGGACACTCAAGCAAGCTGCCACGCGTGGGCGGAGCAGAGGCGGACGTTCAAACAAGTTGCTACGCGTGGGCGGATCAGAGGCGGACGTTCAAACAAGCTGCCACGCGTGGGCGGAGCAGAGGCGGACGCTCAAACAAGCTGAATTGCCTGCACAGACGAAAACTTTCCTGGTACCTTACCGTAATTTAGAGCCTATGTGCTGTGGAAAAGCAAATGGATGGGTGACGTGTAGGTAGGACTAATTGGGAATGGTAACGGGTCGGTGTTTTGCTACCCATAAGAGGTGTTCAAAAGGTACCAATTATGGGTAACAAGGGAAGGCTGCATCAGTTTTGAAACAAGTGTGTGAAATGTTGGGAAGGTTCTTCAAGAAAGGCTACACAATGTGGCTGCTTGCGCTTAGTTTAGGTACGATTAGTTCTACTGACAATGCTTTTGCGGTTACCCACGCAGAAGAGCAGGTTTCGATGTAAATGTTCCTGAAAGCCTTCCATAATCTATAACTTGATACGTGGTCAAATTCAAACGAGTGTGTAGTGGGTGGGTATAACCAGTCAGTGATGTTTAATGACCGAATATAGACACAGCCCCATGGGTAACGAATGCATTGGGCTAAAGAAATCTCACCTGTGAAGGCCCCAGGTGTAGTTACTGCCCTAAGGGTAGTGGATGAATCAGGTACAAAATATTACCCATGAAGACCTCTACTGTGCAAATACCTGAGCAGTGCCTCCTTTCCCTGTCCTTAACATGCCTCCGGGATCTCGGTCAATGTAGTTTTCGTGTAAATTTAAAGCCTGTGTACCGAATAAGGCACTCACCATGTATACATCAACAGTAACTGTTACGTTTAGCATGGTTAAGATCACACGATACAATTTTCTTGCATGACGCACGCCATAACAATACAAATACTTAAGCCATGTTGTACTCAACTCGCCAAAAATGTGAAATAGTCTCGGGTATAGCCGTGCAAGCGACAAGTGGTAGTTTGTCACGGATGGAAAGCTGCAGAGGCGACAGAGTCTCACTGCGATCAGTGCTTCCCAATGGCAGATGCTTCCCAATGGCGAAGGGCTTGACGGAAACGTGATGCGACCTATCGTGACCAGACCTAATCTGACATCGTCGCCTTATTTTGGAATGGCTTGTAAAATCTGACACTTCAACGGTCCTGGAAGGTCGGCTAGCCAACACATATCAAGAAAACAGGCTCGAATCATCATCCCTTCTGAATGAAATCAAATCAAGATGTGTCCAGGTCCGTATTTCAGAGACATCCTATATCAAAATAAAGGCTGTGTGAGAGGTCAGAAATGAGATTTTGGCAAAACCAGGGTTGTGCCGACAGTGTGGATTGGGTGAGCGGATCACTGATGCCCGCATCCATTGCCAACGAAGCTACAACCTCTCAGCAAACGTAAAAACAAATGGTAAAGGTGGAACACTCAACTGAAAAAGCTGCAGCAATGGCAAGCTGATTTCTTTTGCATATCGTCGTCATTGTCGTATTTCATGTAAACAATGTCTGGAGTGTGGAGCTTTTCACATTAATGGAATTATCTAAATATTAGTGATTTGTTAAATGGTTGTCCGAAAATGCCAGTTAGTCAGGATCATCCAATGAGGTTTGTGTTGGTGGTTCTGCTCGATGCTACCCAATTTACCCTATTTTATTGGAAAAAAACGAGAACATGGCGGAACAGATCAGCTTGGAAAAAGTTGGGCCAAAAATTGGCTTCATTTTGCGCGTTTTAATACGCACGGTCTGCTCTTGTTCCTAAGACGCAGTCATGGAAGTTTGCGGTGACCATGTGAGTTTGTAGTGTATTTGGAGCTGTGGAGGGGAATATTGGTGCAGACTGAAAACTTCCACACTGAAGGCCGGAAATCCGCCGAACGTCTTTGCCTGACGACGTGTTAGCATCAAAGCACGTGTCGTCATGCGGTATGCCATGCGTGACAAGTGTCAGGTGCAAAGTAAGTCACGTTGAGGTAAGCGCCGTCTCGTAGTGGGCACTACATTGAACAGACGCTTATTTTTCACATGATTCATTGCAACTGCCTTTAGTATGTCTATAAGGATTTCAGAGGTATTAGATAATATAGTATTTTGTTAATACTATATTATGCCCCTTTTGTTACACTTGTATCCATGAATCCTCCATCCCCATCCACGCCTAGCGTAACTTTACGGACGGTTCCCTTTTCCCTTGGTCAAAGGAGCTCGGGCCACGGGGCGACTGGAAGGGACACCAGACTATTACAAATACCATGTCACATTGGAGCTTACTCTGCATGAATGATGAATTAGTGTACAAAATTGATAATATACTGTGTCCAAATGATGACTCACTGTGCCTGAATGATGAATTGCCGTGCATGAGCGACGAGCGTGATATGATAACTGATTGACTTATCAAGACCACTCTGTATTTTTGCTTTTACTTAATATTTCAATACTATCGCTCTCTTAAAAGGAATGTTCCACATTTGGAGATGATGAAGCAAGCATCAAATATGTTGAACTTAACTTACTCTTAACTATTGGTATGTTTATAAGTGAAAAAGACTCTTCAAGACAAAGAGGACTTTTCTTTTGCAAATACGCTCATAAATTCGTCGTTTGATTGCGTCATGGAACGTTTGCACGACGTTGTAGTGCTGCCAAACTAGCCGTGTGAAATTGCCACCCTGCGCATATGAAAACATTGGTTTAATCAGGCATGTTCTCCTGAGAATGCACCGCAGGCGTGGTGCAAACAATGTAAAACTACTGCCTGCCATGTTACAGGGCGGATTACGGGCTACGCGTGGGCACGAAGTCACCAGCATATCCGATCGGCCAAATAGATCAGTAAAATCATCGCCGGCTCTCAAACTGAAAAAGGACCAAGCACAGGGGAGTAGTTCCGCGACATGAATTGGGAGGAAGGACTGAACAAGGCAAAATGATACAACCTACCCTGAAAACATCAATAGGTGAGTTCCCCTCCAAATTTGAGCTTCTCTCTTCACGAAATCACGGGGCAGTCGTCGATGAGGCGCTTCATCTCAGATAAATGCTCAGGTTTACCTACGCTGCAGAGGCCCAGCCAGAGCTTTGACAACGGATCAAGAGGGAATGGTTAACAAAGGGCCCTCTGAAGGCGGAAGTAACGTAGTTTTGATCATGCGCGATCGCAAATCTTAGCAACAAAAGCCTCTACACCCGGCGCTCTACACCCGGGCAACCCACTCCATAGGCCGCCGGCGTCGGCCTCGCCTCATCCCCGCGGTTGATACTGAGCGTTGGCCAAACGGCGGGCTAAAATCATACGCATCTGAATGAGGCATCTTTGAGCCCTTTAGGATATCAATTCGTACATATAGAAGGTAATGTAGGCGTTACATATTTGACCCGCACGATTTTTAAATTGATAATAACAACCAAGTGGCATTTACAGCAACGCGAAGTGGTGCTGATATTTAGTGGTGGAACTGGAATGGGGATGTCGAATTTATTTATTATGCTGCTATAGCTGTCGATTTGTGCAGAGGATAGCCTCAACACTGTAAAAAGATACGCCCAGTCTAATCTTTGAGCGGTACGAATCAATTTGGAAACAGATTTTGAAAGCATTTGTTCATGAGCCCTCATTTACCCTCCCCGATCCTAACTTGGGTTTCAGCCCCAACAACTTCGAGGAAAGAGAGACCCAAATAAGCAGATAAATCCGTTTTTGGCGGTGTTGGGTTAGGTTGAGTAGCTGCAATTCCGAATCTACAGTTCTGAGACAACTAATTGATTTATTTCCGAAGATATTCTAACCGTATGTTCAGACAAAAGATCGAATTACATGTGTCCCCACACCTAGATTGCATCAATCCTTGCCGAGAGGCAGTGATCAGCTCTAGCTGGTCAGCGTCAGGCACTGGGTGCAGCATTTGGGCGTGGATAACCACGACTTTGGCATGAGCGAGATCAACATTGCTGCACCTGATACCACCCACGCTCTGGTCGGCTCGACGGGATTGATGGCCTGGTCCAAAACTGCAACTTCGTTGGGCAGTCAGTCAGAAGTTTCGCTCCCATGATTAAAGCTGGCATGACTCAGTCCCCAGCGCAAAGTCAGATTATCATTTTGTCATACAATGCGTGCGCCAGCCTCTGTATTTTAGTAGAAATCCGGCCGGGAGACGCGTCTGCACCAGCTGCTTACTTGATTTTGGGTCCGCGATGAGGCGGGTCACGTGGATACGTTTAAGGTCCGAAGCTGGCAGACCTTCCAGCGCTTCCGAAAACCATCAGCTTGTCACGTGACCCCCGGCCACTAAGTTTTCGGAGAACACCCCTCCGGCATGGCGTGCAATCGTACCCAAACTTTCGGTATCCTCTGAGGTATCCATTGGGCTTGTCTTGACACAAAAAACCTGCCTTTAACAGGCCCGATTTCTGAGAAGCTACTGTCCATTTAGGAACACTGCACGGCGATTCACGGCTGGCGCGAGCGACGCTCGACAACCGACGATTCCGCGGACCGCGCCCGACGTGCCGACACCGTTACAGTAATGCACCTATGCATCGTGAGTCTATGAAGAAACACACTTGTTTGTTTTTTGTGTCGCTGCGGGGCGTGGTCTCGCACAGTGAGGCATGCTGAGCTAAAAAAAAGCTGGGTTTTCAGGAACAATGGACCTTTCACGTCGCCTAGCCAGGTCAGTTATTGAACTACCAACATGAAGCTCCATGCCAATAGTGATATGCTGTTGAGGTCCATCCATTGGTTTTTCCATCAGGCCTCATCTTTCTTAGTTGGGAAACGACAACGGGCGCCATCGACCCCCCCCCCCCCCTCCCCCCTCCCCCCCCCCCCACCATCAGTCCACATTATGAAAAACGGCGAGTCAGGGCGACAGTTACGTGCTCCGCAGCCCGGCACCAGCGCTTCCTAGCCTTACGTCGTACACGCGGCGTCTCCTGCGTCAGACACGCGGCGTCTCCTGCGTCGGATACGCGGCGTCTCCTGCGTCGTACACACAACGTCTCCTGCATCGCACACGCGGCCTCTCCTGCGTCAGACACGCGGCGTCCCCTGCATCGGACACGCGGCGTGTTTTGTGTCAGACACCCGGCGTCTCCTGCATTGGACACACGGCGTCTCCTGCGTTGGACGCGCGGCGTCTCCTGCGTCAGACACTTTTCTTATGCCCGGCACTATTCCTGTCTCGGACACGCGGCCCCTCCTGTGCCGGACATCCGGCCTCTCCTGTATCGGACATTCGACAGCCCCAGTGATCGAAACAGCGACGCTCCAGTGATCGGCTCACCGCCACGGCAAAGGGGTAATGGTGTCGCACGCCCTGTTAAGATGCAGCACATTACACTGGGACAGTGTGGGCTAACAGAACATTATACTGGCACAGTGCGACTAACAGAACATTACACTGGCACAGTGCGGGCTAACAGAACATTATACTGGCACGGTGTGGGCTAACAGAACATTATACTGGCACAGTGTGGGCTAACAGAACATTACACTGGCACAGTGCGGCTAACAAGACATTATGCTGGCACACTGCGGGCAAAAAAAACATTATACTTGTACAGTGCGGGCTAACGGAACATTTCTAACAGAACATCATATTGGCACAGTGCGGCTAACAGAACATTATACTGGCACAGCGCGGCTAACAGAACGGGCGTTTCACGCATTGCTCCTATTCTTTACGAGTTCGTGATATGCGGTCATTAGGTTCTCGGTCCATAGCTGAAACATGTGATGTGCTGTACCTGAGTACCCCCATTACAGGTCAGCGAACAAATGCAATGGGCGGTTATGACGTGTGCGCTGCCTAAATACTACTGTAAAAGTCGCGATTATGGTCCATGAGCGGCTCTGAGATAAGATTTTTTGCTAGACACTAAAGAAAGCCGTCATACAATGGAAAAGTCGTAGCTTCCGAAATCCGAAACAATCAACCGATTTCGCTAAGCATGGGTGTTTCGCGGACGTCGACCCGTCATCCATAAAGCTCAGGTCATGAAAAAGGTTATCCAGAATCGGATTTCTGGTTGGTGAATCTTCATTGGGGAGTATAAATTTTCCAGGGACGGAAAGTATGTGCTAAAAATCCTAATTTGGGGCATTACAGAAAATTGAAATTTTCCTTCAGATAGTGCTGTTAGACATAAGCCATAGCTCTGATATGTAACAGTACAGAAGGTGTCAACCTGAGGTAACACAGTTGGTAAAACAGTGTATAACTGATAGCCATGCAGCGGAGTGGGTATTTTCCATGGATGAAAGCCAGCAAGATCTCTTTCTGCAGCACTGGTATTGCCCCAGTATGTCGTGAGATAGTACATAGGCTTTGTTACCTGCCATTTATGGCTGCGAAACGGCCGCTGACCAAACATGTTCTTGCCATTCTCCTTACATGTGACGCCTTATTTTTGAACCGAGCCGACGTGCTCATCGGCCTTAAGCCCTCTGCACCGACTACTCATGCACGAAGAACTACGCCCTAACCACCGGGATGTTTGATATGGCCAGCAAATGATGATTTCATGCAAATGAAACTCCCGGAATGAAAAGATGTGTGATGCTTATGACGCATCGCATTTCAGTTATCTTTGTTTCGTGTCGTTTATCACTGTTAGAGTTATATCGCAACGGCTTCTGATAGATCTGAATCCAGGTGGCAATGCCGACTGTACACATTTCACACCGCTGATCTTCCTCACGCACGCCAAATCCGAGCTGCTCGAAAACTACATTTGTCTTGGCCTTGAACACCGCGTGACCTGTGGGGTGCCAGAATTTGGATGACGGAGCTATGGCGTCATGCATGCCTGAATGGCCTCGAAATAGTCTGTTCAGAATAGTCTGCATATCCTCGCGGGCGTGAAGACCAGAAACCAGAGGGTTGTAGGTGTTGAGAGGGTAGGGCCGCAAACTGCACCGAATGACCTCCAAAATAGCTATTTTAGCTCAAAACCCCAAATAGATATAGAGCATTCACTTTAAAACTGTTCATGTTTTCATATTTGATCGGTCGGGGGGGGGGGGGGGGGGGAACAGCCACGTTCATTAAGAACGTTCTGGTTGTGTCCTGACTATGGTGCACTACAAGTGCAATTTCGAAAGGTTACCTTTTTACCAGCCATTGTCAACAGAACAGACAGGAACTTCATTGACTGTAAGGAAAATCAACAACTACAGTAGGCGCGGTAGCTCGTGGGCAAGACATCATCAATGTTGAATATCTGGTGATCTTCACAACACACCAAATATAGACGTGCATACCGTGTCGATACGGACCTGGCACGTGCGAGCCGGGCATGTCACGACACCAGCGTCCGCCCGTGTCGTCACGTGCCGAAAACCGGCCTTCCCTCGACGCCCGCCGCCGGACGCCGGGCCGGTGCCGGCACCCTCTCGCCTCGCCGTCGGCACGGGGCAAGAGTGCACGGCCGGCAGCACGGCCCCACGTGTGGCCATCACGTGACCGTGGCAGGGCTGGCCGCACGCCGAGACGGGGCGAATCCCGGCGCTTTCCTCGCCATGCTTGTCGGAGTATGCCGGTTGGTGGCGACGCCCCCTACTGGCATGTCTGTCGGAGGTGGCGCTCCTTTGCGGTGTGTCTGTTGGTATTATTGCCCCACCTCTCCTGGCATTGTGGCTGTTGATGTTGGCCTGGTTGGGACACTCCCTGGTGTTTGTCTGTTGATATTGATTCTCTTTGTTAGCAGTGGCATACTCAGAGTGCACGGGCGGCAACCCAGGCCCTACGTGCGGCTATTACGTGATCATGTCGAGATGGCGGAGATCACATCGGAGTCATGAGTACCATAATCAGATTTTAAGATGCACTTGCATGGGCGTATCTGTTACATGCAGCGGAATTAGATATACATTTTGTATTGAGATGTAATTCGCTAAGCGTCGACAACCAAGCAGCCGGGGTGTGGGCATGCAACACGGTTAGATTGAAAACATGCATTGATATACAACATGCAAGATATTTCGCGCACCTGTGGAGCGCCAAAATGGGTTTTACAGCGTAAAATTGGGAGTTGCACCCTCGCCCCTTTGCAAAATCCTGCAAACGCCAAAGCCTGGTAGTGTGGCTGCTGTCAGCAACACTCCCGCGGGT
>NW_023596545.1:1844886-1882259 GCF_011947565.3 Pollicipes pollicipes
CCTGTATACAGATACAGGCATGAAAGAGAAGGAAAAAGCAAGCGGGCAAAAACCTTGGTGAGGCACCTATGTTGAAACACTAATGGCAATCGCAGAAATGGCGATATGTGTCATATGTAATAACCCATATTACTGTGGCCGTAGGTTGTATATTCGTCAGGCATAAATATACCAACTCTATGCTTCTACTTTCTCTGGTTCGATAGCTGTCGCGCATGTGATGCACAGTCACTGCGGACTGTATGGACAGGTGGGTGAAAGGAATGTAATGAAAGGCGCACATTTTCCCGTTCATTCAGTTAATAACGGACATTGATTGCGTGTTGTGATATTTATGATGGCCTAGGGTTGTTGTGAAGCAATGTGTGGCTTTTGTACGAGACACGAGAGTCTGAGTGCACTGCGCCGTCACAACGACCAAGTGCAGGGTGTAGCTGTGTTTATATTGATGACCCACCTAGCTGCTGTTCAATAAACACAGTCCGAGCTTTGGATATTTGAATATCCAGGCTGTAAATATTGTTTTATTGTCTAAAATCATTTAAACTTTGTATTGTATAGTGTTTATAGCTTGTTATCGTTTATGATTTTTCCATTGAGATGTTTGCCTTGACGTGTTTAAGTTGTGCACTCTGGTTTATTGGAGCATCATGTCTGTCACGGGTTTTCTGTCATTGCTGCTCTTGCTATAAGAGTAAATATAAAATGTTTTGATAATAGTATTGTGTTTAAAGCACAGCCTGCTTTTAAAGCGTAAAAAATTGCACAAATGCACTTATTTTTCTTACACAATTTTCCACCTCAAAAGCCTGCTAAATCTGTGCACAATCTGACCAAAAGCCTGCGGTTTCTTGCAGATCATATATTAGTGGGTTGGTTAGCTAAGAAGGTGCGCCTCTAAATAGCATCATAAATGCCACACACACCGGCGGCATCCCACTGGTCTTGAAACTATATACTCTGAACGTATACCACTTTTCCGATTGTTTCTAAACGGCATTGTCCGCACAAGATTCTGCAGATAACAAAACACATGTTCAGTGATATTCACGCTTTTCTGAATGATGCTAGGTCGTAAAATCCTCTACTTCTGGACTTCTTCGCGAAATTGGCCGTGCCGCACAGCGGAACCCCTAGCGGCAACCTCGGTGGCCACGCTTTATGGTCATTTTCTCAGCAACCCAGAGAAACTGTTAACAGTTTACATTACGGATAAGATATTGTTTAAAAAACATGGTGTCATCCAACCAATAGTTTTGTTAAGACGTCGAAATATTTACACAGATTCCACCTTTTATATATGGATTCCGCCACATCAAACTGCAGATTCTCATAGTTTCTCTCGGCTTGTAGGTAAGTTAGACAATCAGGTTTGCGATCCTGCCTGAGGTCTGGATTTTATTCTAGGTACTATACTAAATGTTTTATACCAATACAACATGTACTTTCGGCGTGATGCTAGGTATAACCATGGAGTCCAGATCTTGCGGAAGCCAATGACGATAAACTAAAAGTGGAAGTTAGCAAATAATTTATTTTGCACAAATATGTACAGCGTATGAACCGCTGCACACAGAGAAGCCTACCCTGCCATCTGCCTGCCAATAACATTCCGTTTGAGATACAGCCGTGGCAAGTTTCCTTTCAGCTATCGCAGCTGAAAGAAAATACGGCTGAGCCCACCGGCCAACTTCCAGTGCGGCTACAAAAGGAATTTTCTGTAGAGCTGGCCGTACCACTTACTCATATTTTTAACCGGTCAGTGCATGAAGAGTGCGTGCCATCTGTGTGGAAAAGATCGACAATCGCGGATCAAGATGCCCGATGGCACCAAGAGTCGTTGGAGAATGATAACATGCGGCACTCCACAAGGCACCCTAATTGGCCCGATTGCTTTCCTGGCTGCGGTTGACGGTGCGGCTGCTGATATTGAGAACCGACTGAAGTATCTAGATGATCTAACCATATCCCAGGCGTGTCGAAATGACCAAGTAGATCGGCACTGCCAGTTGCAAAAGTACGTTGACAAGATAAGGGATTGGGCACCACCGAACAATATGACAGTAAACACTGAGAAGTGTCAAGTCATTCATTTTTTAACGGCCAAAAAACCATTAGCACTACCGCATATCATGATCCAAGGAAGAGGCCTGCTAGCTGCCACCACACCACAGGAGCAGCTTGTTCGGGTATATGTTACATCCGGCCATTGCTAGGCCTATTGCGTACCGGATTTTCGGGCGGGACTCACCGCTAAGCGGGCGCAACATCTTGAGAAAGTACAGAAGAGAGCCTTGAAAATCATTCTCGGCCGTGCGGAGAGTACTCGCGTACATGCAACGCTTTGACATGGAAACCCTCGCTGACAGGAAAAAAAAACTACGCCTAAGGCTAGGAAAACAAACGCAAGCGTCTCGCATGCATAGAGGTCTGCTTCTGAAGCAGCGAGTGGCGATCTCCGGCAGAAATGCCCGGAGCGCAAGCATACTTCAAACGTTTTGCTGTGGCATGCGACTGCGCAAATAAAGTGTTCCGCATATAAATCAACGAAGTAGTATCCTGCTTCATATGCATATTGTGCACATGTGCTATATGAGTTGATACTCGCATTATACTCGCAAGTCACGCATTTCTCAATAAACCGCCTCTCTCTCTCTCTCTCTCTCTCTCTCTCTCTCTCTCTCTCTCTCTCTCTCTCTCTCTCTCTCTCTCTCTATCATAGCGGTTGGATTACTGCACATCTAAGCCGTTTGCACGGGGAATGCCGGAGCAAAACATTTTCAAACCTTTGAAAAAGATGACGGCATTCGTTTTCTAACCTTACACCTTTTATCAGCGATCGTCAGTCAGAAATGTTTGGTATAAGTTGTTGTTAAAAGCTTTTGTTTAGATGCTTAGTTTGATAATGCTGCCCAGCTATAGTCAGTATCACGCTTTTTTAAAGACAAGTATGGTGTCAGATCTCTTCCTGAAAAAACGTTTAAATTTTTATGAAAACATTAAGTGACAGTATCTCTAATATCTTCAAATGTGGAATATTCCTTTCAAATAAAAAAGTGTTCAAAAAAGTTTCAAAAAAAGTGTTCCAGGTTTGTGTGGGGGTTTCAGCTCAAATAACCATCTCGAATTTCATTCGGTTAAGTCCACAGCCCTGCCCTTCCTAACACCCCAAACCCTTCAGTTTGTGAGCTACACGCCCGCGAAGATGTGGGAATTATTTTTTGCAAGCAATTTCGAGATCACTCCGGCATATATGGCGCCACAAAAACGTCCTTTAGATGCTGCCACCTTATAGGCCATTTGGCGTTAAAGGCCAAGTAGAATGAAATCGTCGAGTCGCTCATGTCTGTCGGTCGTGAGTGCGGTTTCCAGACATAGCGGACCTCAAGTGGCTCCCAACCAATGTTGTCCAAGCATTGTATGTTTCAAACATGAATTATGCTATGTGCGACGTAACGCAAGAAGTTGGACGTGGGTACAAGGTATTACATAAATAGGACTTGCAATTGAAAAACTGACGAAAAGCGTCATGACTGACTATTTCGACCCAAGTAAGCAGCTTAAACTTAAGGAAAGATAAATGAGAACGCCTCGAAAAGGGGTCAAAACACCAGTTTTGCTTCTGCAAACACTCCAGCACTGCCACTACCACCCTTCGGCAAGTCTAAGTACTACAAGTGAGTGCTAGCAATTTCGCACGGCTAGTTTGGCAGCACCTCTAAGATCATGCAAGCACTCCATGACACGTTCAAACAATGACGTCTTGAGGGGCGTGTTTGCTAAAACATGTGTGTCTTTTTTTTCTAAACATTTTTCATGTTTTTCTAAACATTTTTCATGTTTTTCTGAACATTTTTCATGTTTTTCTAAACATAAACAACAAATGTTTTTTTCTAAAACATTTGTGTCCTTTTTTGAAAAACAGTCTTTTTCACTTCAAAGTGTGCCAATAGTTGTGAGGAAGCTTATTTCATCATATTTGTTACTTGCTTCAATATCTTTAATTGCTGAATATCTTCAACTACAACATACAAAACATTGTCTTGTATGTTGTAGTTGAGAATAGGAGCGTTGTAGATGTTGTACATACGCCTTGTGGCCGCCGTGCTCCACCGGATAGCTGAAATCGGCAGCCATGCATTCACAAACCATCACATTTCTATGTGAAGCATCGCCACATCGCACGTCCTGTCGCGAAAAAATCTACGTAAGGCCGACATAACTTACACTAGCTCTACTGAGGAAAGTGCTTTTATTGGCAAAACATTTGCCATTAAAATTCTTCAGGGGGCAATTTCAACTTTCTATTAGCAGGTCCCGCTAATAACTTGACGCCATGGGGTTGTTGCAAATGGTCTGAAGGCAGCATTCAGACGCTTTCGTTAATTCATGCCGGACGTGGCTTTGGAGTGACCTTCGGAATTGGTAGACTATTGCCGCAGGGGCTTCACATCAAAAGTGTCCGTTCAGTGTCACCGGTGGCATTCAGATCGTGAATGAGCTTTAGGAGGCATGCGCAGATCCAGTCAGCGGAGTAATGGTATGCACAGGAACGCCCATGAAAGGCCACCAGGTACTGTGATGACGAGCTGAACCCACTACAGGAGTACGTATTTGACCTACAGGCATAGAACAGGCTGCCAGGATCCACTGCACAGGCAGGAACGAGGTGCAAGTACATAACTGCAGAGCACTAAAAAAAAAACACTGCCGCCTGTGGAGCTGAGATTAAGTTGTCGTTCTCGGATCCATCATTAATGTGCTTAATAACGAACCTTCGCATTTTTCCAGCTCCTGCCAACACACGCTTGCGTGCATCTGCATGCAAACTACAGGCGCCCTGCATCCTGGCCACACGTCACTCTTATCTAAGATACGACCGTGAGCTTTGCAAATACAGATAACTAAAATATATCGCACCTGGGCAGTACGCTCGCGATTTAATTTTCGAGATAAAAGTCTTGAAGAAGTTGACCACAGTCCTCACATCAGTACTGTCCAGAAGACTGCCGTTGAACAGGTGGTGACGTGTGCCACTGGGTAAACCAGAAAAAAAACAAGTCGCGCATGCTGAAGACGACAACCAGAAATGTCAGACAGATTGTTGCACGTCTCACAGATCTAACAGCATAACTTTTTGTTCACTCCAAGGAGCGCGGCACCGGCACATGGATCAAACGAGTATTAATGGCATAACTTTGAAGGCAAATAGCACCGTGCTCAACTGAGTGTCATAACTTGGGTGGTAGGTGTCTAGGTGCTCCTTTTTAAGCTCCTTTTCATCATTAAGCGTTGTAGCCAGCCGCCGTTAGGCATTAGTCACACATAACCCGCAGCATTCGCTGGACCGGCCGGTCGAGTGACTCGCCCTCGGTGGGGTGACGTGCTAACGCATCAGGCAGGCATTGCCGGGTGGGTTATGTGCAGCAACTGGACTCGTCTCGGTTCAAGCCCAGGCATCTGGCAAACACTCATCATATGTCATCTGTTCCGTCGGAACCTTAAGTGTGTAATTCATCCGTAATGTAATTTGATGTTTCGTTTAAACCGTTTGCCACCATGTCTGCTCATAAGATCATTGGATCTCAAGACGCAAGGCTGCTATTGGTTGAAGGCGTTGTGGTGTAGTGTGTGTTGGTGAATGCAAGTTACTGGCAAATAGGAGCTATAGACTGACAAGATATATGTTTGCTTGATTCGCGAGAAAGACTGACCCGAGGAGGTCGTCACTAGTCAAACTATCACACAAGCGGTTAGAAATCTGCTACATCAGGGCACATACAACGGGGTTTGCTTCGCCAGTGCTTTGAAACCCGGTCTGCATGTTCAAATCAATTGGAATAAATCCATAAAAGCAGAATAAAAATACTCATAGTCAGAGTATGCTGCACAACATTGCTCGAGAAACTGCGGAGAACTGCTCTAAGCGCACCATGAAGATTGGTGAAATGCGGTGATCTGGTGGGAACAGCAAGCACTGTTTTGTGATACAAACAGATGCACAAAGAAATGATTTTCCAACGCTAGTCAAGACACGTAGCCATGCCCATCCATATGAGTCTATTTTGCAGCGGACAAGTGTATTTTGCTAAACAAGACGCTTTTCATCCAGGAAGTCGGTGGATGCTCCTAGAGACCGTTTCCGTCACTCATGCAGGAAATTTTCTGGAGCGTCCGGCTCCGTTCCATCTATGTCTGGCTGCTTGGCAGGTAGCTGCTCGCTACGGCCGTACCCTGAAAGCCTATAAAACAAATACATCTTGATGAGAATCCTTTTTCTCCGACACCCACCCGATATCCCACCACCAGATCGGCAAGGTAGCACACACACTTCTATCTTCAGCAAACAAAATGCCCTGTGAAATGCAAATGGATGCAATCCAGCGCGACTGAAATGTCGAAAAAAATCACTTTTATAAAAACAGCATGCGTTAAGTCTGCTGACATTCTCCTCTTTTAGCTTGCCATATGCCGTCAGATGAATCACCACTAACTTTCCCTGACCAAGCAGAATGCTAGTCAATTCACACACATATATATGATATAAACATCAGGTAAACAGATCACGTCATGCACGAGTACTTCTCGTAAGCAGTGTTGAGTTCAGTGTGACCAGCAGTAATCTTTAACGGGAGTGTCTCACCTTTGTGGCATATTTAAAAAACACTCCAGTGAAGCCTCAGGACCGTTTTTTCCAATGATAGCAATGGGTGGAGCCACTGAAGCACAATCGAGACACAATCGAATAAATTGCATTCATTTTGGAGTTCAAGGTTGCGTTGCCAACGTTGTGTAACAGCACTACACTTCTTCTTTTCTCGGTAGCCTCGGAGTGTGCACCGGGTCCGCGACAGCTGTAGTTGTCGCGAGCGTCGTCGTTGAGACAACGTCCTTCGTCATGACAACCGCTGACGTCATAAAGACTGCAGAATCTGCTGCGTAGCGGGTCAGAGGTGCCACTTTTAAACTGTTTTACCCGCTCGTTGCGAGCCCGCAGGGTTAAAAGTGGTACATCTACTGGTATGAATGACGTCAGTACAAATGAACGTTTGCGATTGGAACAGCGGGCGGCAAGTTACCGAAAAGCGCATTGGTGGAAGCTTGCACCAGTGCGTCGCAATAAATCATGTGATACTCCGTTTTCCCAAAGTCAAATTACGCTTCGGAAAGAGCCACTACGCTTAACGCCATAAGAGAAAAATCAAAGCCGTAGTAAAACGTTTCAATGAAAGCGCGGGATAATGTTTGCATACATTTTTCTCTAAAATGAGTGCTTCCATCTTTCGTAACATGTGCTACACAAACATTGCGGCAACTTATGCGTTTGACAACTGTTACCAATAAAATCGGACGCATCTTATCTGACAATAAGTGAAAAGTACAAAGGGGGGGGGGGGCAGTAAGTTCGCAGCCAGGGCCTTGGCAAGGAAAGACACAGGGCAGAGAAAGGGCCTCAGAAGGTGGAAGGGCTACCGAAACAAAAACGCTGCATGTGGTCATCTTGTTAACGAAGGGTGCAGTTTTTTTGTCCTATTATTATTCCACTTTTATAAATGAAACAGAGGCCAGAAGCTTCCGCGACGTAAATTCGGCTTGAATTTTGGCATCAATAAACTGAAGAAGTCGGGCGTGAAATGACTGCATGAAATACACTGTCATGTTTGCATGGAAGTGTTCAACATTTAGCTGGATCCGTAAAATGATAAAAAATGTTGCAGCGTGATGAACATGCACGCTCTAAAACATAAGCAAAAAAGAACACGACGCCTGGCGCTGCAGTCTCCGTAGGCTGTTTGGCATCGGCCTCGCGTCTAACACTAAGCATTGGCAAATGAGCAAACGGAAATGTGATGGTGGAAATGGAAAAGTGAACGTAACATCTCTATTTTTGTGTTGTTCTAACTGTGAACCAGTTCGGAGGACAAGTTCAGAATTGTGAAAATGATAGGCACCAGTCCAATATTTAACCGGTGCGGACTTGTTTTGAAAGACTTTTGGGAGCATCATTTCACGACGTTCGATCTCGCGCGCACGCCACCCACCGCCTGCCGTTATTTACAGTGGCCAACGCCGTTCGGTTTTGCAAAAACTGTAACCGCGCCAATCGTCGTTGTTTCCCCTGAGATTGCGAGCGCACAAGCTCCAATGATTTTGCTATAATTTGTCGCACAAGTCGATTCTGCGAACATTGAAAGTTCTTAGCGAAACATTTGCTCTCACTTTTTCATTTGCTAAAGGGCATGCTCCACATTTTAAGCTATTCAAGCAAGTATCGGATGCGATGAAATGAGCTCACTTATAACTATAAGTTACTTCTAAGAGGAAAGGCATGCTCTCCACAACACAAAACCTCTGTTTAATGAATATGCTCGTCAATGCGTCATTGCTTGATTACGTCATCACACCTTGCAAAACATTGATCCAGAGCCAACTGACTGCGGCTCTATCTGGAAATCGCGCTCTGACCGCCAGGTATAAACAACTTGACAATTTATTGGTCTTGGCCTTGATCGCCGCATGGCCAATGGAATGGCACGATTGCAAGGACATAATCGTAACACCATGGATGCCTCAGTCATGGCTGTGAACTGTGCCGAATGGTTTTCAGGATAAATATTTCAGTTCAAAACCACATACAAATGCGGAACACTCCCTTCAACTCATTTCGACTCACTCTGTGCAACACTATTGATACCGCTTACTTCTTCCGGGCAAGAAGCCCCCTTGAGTGGGACACTAGGGGCACAAATAGTTTCCGGTCAAGGGCTGAAGGGCCATTCCGTCCCTGCGCGGGGTGTCTTCCGGCTGCCATTCTGGCGACACAGGGAGCGGATCTCCTGGTCGATCCGGAGGCCCTTAGAAGCATACATGATATCATATTAGTCCCATCCATGACGCCGGAGACCTTCTGACCTACGCAGTAGAGCTCAGATAAGAAAGGAACCCTTATTGACGCAGCAAGATCCCTGATCGCCGCAGGTGGTCCAATAATTAGCGCATTCAATGGGCATTTGGACTCCTATTCTGCTGAACCGGCCCGTGGCTGACACTAGCATGGAGGGCATACCGTTCGGTCCTGACGGCTCTTACCGACACAGGACCTTTTAATTGACTCAATGTGAACTCTTTTTATAAGTTCTCATGTTGTGTTCTCATGTTCTTCAGAAGGCCTCGCCCGATGTAAGAGTCCCTATAACATTCGGGGTCCCGTCCACGTCCCTGTCCGGCATATGTTGCCCTGGCCGACTCGAGACCTCTTGTCAACACAGGACAATCCGTTTGGCACTCTGGACCCTTGGTCGACACATAACCCTCGCATTGTTGCAGGGGCCCCAACCAATGTAGACCGCGGGCCTAGCCATGACCACCGCTAGAGAAATGGGCTCCAGAGCTCAGGCCTGTTCGGCTCTGGTGATCTCAAACCGAAATCGGGGACTTGCACTGTCTCAGGGGGTCTACAATCGGTGCAAGGGGGCCTCTAACTGATATGTGCGGTACTGATGCGTCTGATCAACATATATGCCTTTATCGACTCAGAGGGCGCCGATCAGCGCACAGAGCCGCTGGATGGCATTGAAGTGTCCGGCGCGCAAGGTCGGGCGCCTGGGCACGACCTCTAGCCGGCCTTTCGGGCCCTTCGAGGCTTCGAATCGGACCCTAAATCGTTGGGTTCGAGCGGCCGTCGGGACCCTCGAAACCTTAGGAGATGTGCCCCCGTGCCCCCCCCCCCCCCCCCCTCTTGCCCGTGCCATTAGGTGGCATACTCTCTTTACACGGAGTTTTAGGCGCTATTAGCATCATCGAAGCACAGTAATCCAATGCGGACTTTTGCGGGGTGAACGTGTCTTCCGGAAGACGGGAAGAGATGTGTCTTCCAGGGGAGGGGGATAGATGTGTCTTTCGGGGAGGGGGGATATGTGTGTTTTCCGGGGAGGGGGATAGATGTGTCTTCCGGGAGAGGGGGATAGATGTGTCTTACGGGGGAAGGGGATAGATGTGTCTTCTGGGGGAGGGGGATATGTGTGTCTTCCGGGGAAGGAGATAGATGTGTCTTCCGGGGAGGGGGATCGATGTATCTTGAGTGGGAGGGAGGGGGTACACGTGTCTTCCGGGGAGGGGAGGATATATGTGTCTTCTGGGGGAGGGGGTAGATGTGTCTTGCGGGGGAGGGAGGGGGATAGATGTGTCTTCCGGGGAGGGGATAGATGTATCTTCCGGGGGAGGGAGGGGGATAGATGTGTCTTCCGGGGGAGGGGATAGATGTATCTTCCGGGGGAGGGAGGGGGATAGATGTGCCTTGCGGGGAAGGGAAGGTGGATAGATGTGTCTTGCGGGGCGGGTGCGGGTTTTCCAATTTGGGCGCGTGGCGAGGTGGGTATTCCAAACCCTAAAGAGCTTCGGCTCTGCCGGGAACGGCACCGGTGCCCTGTACACAGAGACAGCGTCGGCCTCATTGCCCCTGTCTCATTGTCGCTGTCAGCGATAACCGCCAGCAGCGCAGCGTTCCCGGTCCTCCACACTTTCGGCGGCCTGCTCCCGGCGGGCCGCAGCGCGCGCCGGCCGGCCTGCTCGCCGGGCCCGGCGCGCTCGTGCCGCCGGGGCCCGGTGTCGGGCGGGCGTGGGCGGAGCGCGGCGCTCGGCCGCAGGGGGCGCCACCGGGGCGCCGGCCGCGCGGCGGCCGCCGGCCAGCCCGAGTACTCCCGCCGGCGTCGCCCGTCGGCCATGTGAGAGTGCGTGCTGCCGCCGGAACACGTGGTGCTCCCGCTGCTGCTCGCGGTGAGTGGGTCGTGGGGGTGCGCTGCTGCGGGTCACTTTTCCCTGTCAGTACACCAGGTACATGGACATGCAGGCTCTGTGGTGGAGGGGAGATCACCCTGTTGGCACAACCGAGCAGCGACCCCGGGGAGCTTGTAATGACGGAGGCGCGACCGTGTCGGTACATTGGCGCGCAGGCAGGGCCAGTGAGGTCAACGCAGTTAAACCACATAGAACTTTTACCACTCCTCCGATACGTGGGAGCACGTGGCCCTCGCGAATGCTTTTAAATGTTGGCGCGGGGTGCATGCCCTTGTGCTGGAATAATTCATAACATAATTTGGTTATTTCTTAAGCTATTCTTCAGGATTTTGGAAAGGCTTCTCGTGGTTGTCTGCTCTATGACCTGCGGGATTTATGTTGTCTTCTGATATGTCTCTGTCCTGTTGGTATCCTCGTGAGATTTGCACTAATCAAGTGTCCGCACCGGTTTAAACATCTTTAAAGATGTGTAAACATCTTTGTAGGCTGGCCAACAAGAACACAGTAAGCACGCAATCAGGCGATGTGTGGTTAACGTTCTGACTCCGTGGAATGACAAAGTACACAGAAGCAGGCTGTGAGTGTTTCTAACAAGTCAGCCAGTCCTTCGCATTGCCTGACCGGTGTATAAACTGTGCAATATATTAACCGTTGGAATAGTCCTCTAGAAGTTCCAATTTGGAAAGATTCGACGAAGTTCTGTATTTTGAGAGCGCTTACATTGATAAGGTCAAAAGGTGCTAAAATTGTATTCTGCAGTTGGTCCCAACTTACCAGCTCTGCCAAGACAGGCAGGAAAGGAGGTAAAGGTGTGTGGAAAAGTCTACATATCCCATTTTTAATTTATTGCAATCCTGTTATCTTTGATGTTACGGCTTGCTAATCAATAAGTGATCTCTGTCTTTCGGCCGTACCGCGTAAGGAGTCGCTGGGCTTCTTCAAGTGATAACCTCCCGTCAATTTGCATCCATTATGTGAACAAGAAATAAACTACTCTTTAGAAAGAAGCACTGAAAAATAAAACTATTTTGTAACTTCTTGTCAGAACTCTTCCTTCTGCATGCGTTACCGTCAACTATCATTAGCATGGTTCTTTGGATGATATGGATGTAGAGTATTTCACTTTGGGTCGCACACACGTCATATTTACACTAAAAAAACACCACGTGTTTCGATACCAAGGAGAACAAAATACTCATAACGATAATGAACAATGTTTTGGAAGCCCGTATGTTTCGTATTTAACTTCGACTAACATGTTTCTCATACTCAACCGATTGAGCTGAATTGTGTATGTTATGTGTGTGTTTCCCAGATTTGAGATAAGTTTACCTTTGAGTCTGCACACGGACGTTCTTTGTAAGCTATGCTATTTTCGAGCATTAAATTTTCATTGACACCTGATTTCAAAACCAGGGCTGCAGAAACAGTAAACACGGTCAAGTTTATCCACGAAACTTTTTCAATCGCTTTATCAGTGCCCAGAACTACGCACAATGGTGAGGGTCAAGCATCCATGCCCACCTCAGTGCGTTTTCCGTATCACTGCCAGCGGAACGGGACTCGAGCGCGGCGGTCTTAGACGTGGTCCAGTAACGGAACAAAGTATCTGTGCCCGCTCAGTGCCTTTTCCATATCACCGCCAGGGGAACGGGACTCGAGCGCTGGTCTGAGCCGCGGTCCGGTAACGGAACGGACGCCCTCTAATCCGATTACGGAGGGTGTGTAGGAGGGCTCGGTGGGGCGGAGGTGCAGCGCCCAGGTGGACCCCGTGGCGGCGCGGCGGCGCCGCGTGCTGGAATCCGCACCGGAGGGGGGGGGCAGGGTCGGCTGACCTGACCCGACCTGGGTGACGACCGGCTGACCCGGGCCGCGCCCCGTCCGCCGCCGCTCTGCGCTGTAGGAGGCGGGGCGCAGAACAGCCGGCGGGGTCCAGAGCGGCTGGGCTCGTGAGGCGCGGAGCTCCGCTTCCGGCCAGCTCGACTGTTCGCTGCAGGGTTCTCACAGTAGCCGCGCTCTGCTGAGTCCGATTTGTACAATCGCCCGCCCTCTCAGGGTTTACGGCAAGATTAAACTGTTGGGAAGCGATTTGGCTGTTTTACGACACAGGTGGCTAGGGGCGCGCCGGGAGAGAGGCGCAGCGGCTATATCCTTCCCAAAATGTCACAATATGCGCTATTTGAACGATGCAACAGGCACTCCCTCGCTCGCCAACTGACTCGCGATTTGTGAGGGAATGCCGAATGAAGGTCGTCGGGTATCTGAGCATTCGCGATATTTTTGAACAAAATGCGGCAGCACCAAAACAAATAATAAGCCACTGCACAAAAGGTTCCAAAGCATGCTGAAGTGTATCGAAAACCTTCCAAGAACAAGCGGGCGTGACGCTGTACCCAAGCAGCCCAGGCCTGGGTATGGCGTCACGAAGTGAAACTACGAGCTTCGGAGTCCCGAAATTGTGTTGGTTAAGCATTGGAGACGGAAGCAAACTGGTTTTGTTCGACCCTTTGATTGTTAGGTCATTCATGAATAGGACGAGCTGGTCGGATCAAGCTGTTTTTTGTTGTCTATGAGCAGGGGCGTAGTTTCAGAAAATGCGTTGGGATGGTGTGGGAGTGGGGATGTGAAGAGAAGGTGTGAACGGTGAAGATAAAACGTACCCCTACAATACGTAAAAAGCGTGTTTCTCCTCGGGTTTTGCCGTTTTTCTCTGCAAAGTTGCGGTGGAGCTGGAGCTCAAGTTGAAGGCTGAAGCCCCCTCCGCCTCCGTCCAAATGAATGGAAAACTACACTGTGTCTATAAATTTGTACAAGGCAATTAAATATTTCGGAATTTTTACTTCGGTGTTATGAAACGAGTTTCTCGTAAACCATGTACCAAAAACAGCTGTCCTTGATTAGGGCGGCGTTTACAGTCAGCCATTATCCACAAACCCCTAGAGTCTTGCGGACCGTGACAAGTTCTTGCGAAATGTTTGGAAAATTGTCTTCATCCTCCAACAGTTTTGTCGTAACTAATTCAAAGGTCCCTTTGGGGGGTTTCGTGGAACAAAGATGCTCCGCAAACGCTTTGAACTTTGTAAATATTCCGTACAACCATTTCTAATTTCAAGAGGTTCTAAATAGCTATTTTGTATAGCGCACGTGCAATGTACTGACCTCAGCAGCTTTAGCAAGACATGTTAGTTTTAAGCAATTCAGAAACCTTAGAAACACTGCGGGATTTTCCAAAGAACCCAGAAATGTTCGAAAAATGGCACGGAAGAGGGAATTATGAAAAGCCCATAAGCTTTATCCGTTGTTTAACGACTAACGATAAAGTCGATGATATTCGACGATAAGTTAACAATGGTATCACACATCAACATGTGTCCGAAGTATTATTTACAAACTTCACCGATTATCAACTTGCTCCGATGACATTTCAGTTCTTAAGTTGTGCTTGACGGAACGTTTTGGATGTTGTAAGGTTTTCTAGTGTGCTGGAACTCTCAGCCTATATAGTTTAGTCATCATATTTCCCGCATGGTTTTGGTTTGCAAACACCGGTTCTACATCAGCATCAAACTCATGCCTGTCCAACACACAACTTGGACTTATTCATGAAAGCAGGTTTAGGCTCAGTTTCAAAGAAACTGACTGCTGTAAACACCGGCTACAGGTGGACAGAGAAGCCTTTGCACGCGAAACCACGGGCTAATTTCTACGAACAAAACACGGGCGGACCGGTTGTCAGTGCGGACCGGAAATAGTGCCGTTCAGACTGTCGTTCGTGGCGACCGCCGCTCGCTTTTGTCGCTGCATGTCGCGGCTCAGGCGTCTTTTGGGTCCACCAAGTTTGCTCATGTCTGGCCAAACACGTCAGTTTGTTTTTCTCTATTCCGCGTCCTTGTTTCGGCGCATTAAAAATGACCGACGACGCCTCTTCAGGTCCTGAATGACAGTTGACATCATCACCCGTCCCATCTCCCCTCCCGACCAGTTGGAAAGCTGATTAAATCTGGCCGCCACCCGGCCGCCCCCCAGCCGCGCGGCCGGCCAGCTGTCGGGCCAGCCCCCGCCCCCTGCCGGCGGGCGGCGGCGGGCCGGCACCCGTGCCCGGCCGGCTGACGCCCGGGACCGTACCACGCTGTGGCTCGTGCCGCCCGCCCAGGTGTGCTGGCCGGCCGGCCGGCCGCCGGGGGGCGCCGCTCGCGTGACGCTCGGCCCGTGGCGGCCGGCCGGGCAGATGCCCGGATAGCAGGCGCTGTGTAATCGCCGACCGGCGGGCAGACGTCGCTCGGCGACGATCCGCCGGGCCGGACGGAAAGCCCGCACCAGACGGCGGGGCAATTAGCATTGCCGCATGCAACTGGGCGCCCGGCCCGGCCGACACATGGCACGTGATCGGCTAGGCGGCGCTCTCCGGATACGGTGCTCGTGTCGTGCCGGACATGGCCGGGGTGAAGCCTGCACTTCTGAACATCAGACCGTGGCTGGGTCTGACCTTTAACTGGGGGGGGTGGGGGGGTCGGTAGATGCTGTATAGAATTAGGGGACCCTCATCAGCCAACAACGATTTGAAAAGGTCACTGCTGCGGAGCCGGCACTTCTTAGTTGTCGTCCGTGGTCTCTGAGAAGACATTGTGGCCTAAGTGCCTGGATTTGGTGCCAGTCCATGTATTTGCTTGCCTGTGGTTATTGAATGGACGCTGTGAGGACATCATACTTATTGGTCAGGTTGTGGGTGAGCTCACACAAGGCCCGGCGTTTCCTAGCGATTAAATCCCCGCCTTCTGCGAACCAAGTCACGCAGCGGGGCATCCGCATATCTCTGACAAAACAAACTGACAACGGGGGTAAAAGCAAGACGAAAAGCGATGGTTTTGTGACTTAGCAAATCTGCTCAAGACGTGCTTCAAAAGCATTGAATTTATCAGCAGCATTAGGTATTATCGCATTTTGATTTTAGAACAGATTTAGGAGAAAACATCGGCTGTGTTGTTTCTTAAGATCAGACTCTAAAATGACCTATGTGTTCGAGCCCAGGTTGTTTTAAGAACGCATTTATAAAGCACAGACAGTTGCATCCCGAAGCCGCGTCGCTCCTGCAACTTGATACCATCTGCGAAACGTACCTGCCGTCCGCTATCTGATATCAAAATGCGGCTCATTCCATCAATACCCGCGATGGGATTTGATTCCTCACACGTTATTTTATTTTTGTTGCACGTATATCATCACTGGCTCTTTAAACAGATGGCACCTCCAACGGTGTAGTCAAACAGAATACTCCTCCATGGAGGCACATCGATATTTAATTAATGTCACTTATGTTTAAATACGGTGTGAATCAACGGAAGGTAATTTACTTGTGATATTGCCCCCACAAGGATAGGTATTATTTCGGCTCAATCCTTTCGTAAAGCTCTGACCATATATTGGATAAAAAACGCGTTATCATTCTTACAGGCGATAGCGGATCGCGATGTTTGTGGATTAATTGCACCGGACATTTAAACATGAATCTAAAGGCTGAAACTTAGTTCATGGACGTTCCATGCGAATACCCTTTACATGTGCATGCTCATGTTTGATGTATTTACACCGGCTGTGGCCTGTTTGATGGGTCCTTTTATTATTTTGGTTTACTATTCTTTTGTTTATAGCTAATAACATCACTCTATGTTGATATTTGTGTAGGTATTTTGTGTGTGGTATGTTCTGAAGAAACCAAGGAAGTCGTATGGTCAAAGTTTAAAGAACCCAAAAATAATTACGTGCTATTTTTTAAAAAGTTTGCGTAAACTTCTGAGTTTGGCTCGGATGACGTAAGATGTTACAAGGACTGTGCTCCATCTTATTGGACCTGCTAGTGCGGTCGTGTGTATCCCGTTTGTGCTCTCAAAAGGTTTCGTACTTGTTTTTTTCAGTGTTTATGCACGAGACCTTCCTCCATGTGGCAGAGTGAGCGAAATGTTCGGGGCAGTTTTCCATTGAGAAATTTGCACGGCACAGGTGCTAGCTGCATTAACACGCACTCGGGTGCGGGTCAAATTGACCACACAAAGGTCTTTCAGGAATCTTTTCCGAACTGCGCGACGTAGCCGTGCCAAATTTTGCATAGCTCTAGACAATTGAATCGCGGATTGCATGACATCAACAATTTAGATGCACCTTGTAAGATCACTGACATATGGCAGGCCAACGTAAGGCCATGGTTTCAGAGAAGGCAATTTCTGGGGAATCGTTCAATCTTATTCAACAACTGAGTGTTAGACGGAGCCATGCATCTCTGAAATACATTCTTAGGCAACACAACAATTGGATAAGCAAAAAACATTGACATAGGGTCAGGTATGAAGATCAGACCAGAGTCAAAACCAACCTGTTGTATTGCTCTATGGGTTGCCGTATGGGGTAGTTTCTGGTGCTCATTTCGAATTTATTGATAACGGGAACCACATTACACACCTTCCATGGACTTTTAAAAGGGTCAGAATAAGTCACTAACCTGAAATGATCTAGGCCAACATTTTGTCCCTAGGAACATTATTTTGACCTTTGAAAGGTCGAACAAGGTCACTGACCTTAAGTGAGCATGTGAACTGTTAGAGCAGTTGCCTAGTTTCTAGGGCCCTTTTGGAGACCAACCTGAAATTTTACCTTGTTTGACCTTATTTGACTCAAAGACCATGACCTAGGAGGGTCAAACTTCGACCTAAGTGCGTTCACGTACAGGTCAATACACCCTGTGAATTTGGTGTCTATAGCTCTCTTAGTTCCTGAGGTCTCAAGGAGTCAAATTGCCCCCCCCCCCCCTCCCCCCCCCAAACGAGCGCAGGCTATCCAACCGGCCACCCGGGCGCGTGTTAAGCTATGTCAAGAGCATTGAAAATAAGATTTAGAACCGGTATGCTGGAATTCTTCATTGAACAGCTACCTGGCATTTCACGCACTTTATCTAGAAGTGAAGTTGTTCTTTTCACTTTTATCGCACGCTTTAATTCTGGCCTGTTTTAAGAGCAAATGGCTGGCGGGGAAGCCGAGTACCTTCCGTTTAGGGATGTATATATATGGTGATGCGCTTAAAAACCATCCTTCCGGGCCACGATTCAAATAAATATATCATTCGACGCAGCGTATTCGATTCAACGATAGAAACGTCTGTTGAACATGTGAACCATGGACGTTGTTGCCACCGGTCAGCATAGTGCGAAGTACATCCTGGCTTGCAAGCGCGCGACAAACAATACTTATTCAGGTCACAATATAAAACACAGAAATCTAGAGGTCTTGTTGATTTAGCAGAAGCAAATGAGCAACAAATGGGTTATGTTTATGTTTGGTGACACTGTAGTCAGCAAAGGTCCCGTTTTGCATTTCTGGCTCCGACAAGCTAAAAAAAAACTTTCTCCAGTCTGATTACAGCAAAAGGCTCACCGTCGACGCCACACGGTCGAGAACATGTAGAACAGAGTCGTCGTGTCTGATTTTTTTAAATGAATGAAATTTGAGATCGTCGTGTCAACTTAACCATTATAACAGTCATTATGTTCCAAAACCACTTGGAATGTACGTACAAAGCAAAACACCGGCGCTCAATGTGGCACCCGCGTAATATATAATCAGTCATGGTGATATGCTTTCATTCTGCCATTGTCCATTTCGGCGTGAAGCCGACTCTCCCGCTAAAGGGTCCTCGAAGTCTTTAGTTTCTTCTCAAACAATTCGTTGCTCAGTAAAGTTATCCTATTTTCAGGTGAACGTTCGGACAACCCATAAAGAGCTTTCATATTAGATATGTGACCTGTGCTAACATTGACGTTACTGATGTTACGCAATTAGTCATCACACCCTTAATGACTAATTCGCAATAGATCACATTTAAGTTCACACGCAGACCATGCATACATAAACATGCCTCCCACAAACACACTCCCATTTTTTGTCTTTTGTTGAAATCGTCTGTCCATTTGTTTGCTTTAGTGCAGTACCAAATACCACACAGGACACTTGACTTCCTTGCTTAAGATTTTGAGCATCCAGAGGTATCCTTGCTCGACTATGAAGTTGTCTTCGAGGTTTATGCATAGACAATCTTTAACGCCTGCGTACAAGTATTTCTAAGTGTTGGGTTTCGTGACCCTTCCTGTTAAAAATATCAGGAATTAGCGCTCACACTCCCATTCCCAAAGCTTGCCTTTTCTAGCGCTAGCCCTTTTTCAACGCTGCCCTTTTCCAAGACTGGGGAACGTTGACTCAATTCCGATCTTTCTCCTGCACGCCCTTCACTCGGCAGTCCACCTGATCAGATGTCTCGGCTAGTGCACTGGTCAGCGGCTAGGCGCTCCAAGGATGCAGTTAACGAGGCCCTCTAGGAAATCGGCCGGAAAACAGGCGTGAATTGCGAGCGCTCTCATTGGTTGTGATCAAACATGTACGTGGGGGATCGTGGTCGGGGCGATGGAGCTAGCGTTGGTAGCGCCAGCCACGGGCGTGAAAAGTGTACAGTCTTGCCTTATCCCAATGAACGAAACTGTTTTGCCAGGATGCATTTAGTTCTTCTTAATTGAGACGGAACAAGAGTTTTAATGACTTAGGTTGACGGTTCTTACATGATTTTTCCATTTGAGTTAATTTCAGCCCCCTTTACAGCGTGTTCAGGCTTGTGAGTAAATGCCACTGACGAATCTGCAACAATTGCTGATATTACGTAGTGAACGTGCGCTGCTCATGACCGATTTCAACATTTCTTACACCATAGCGAAAGATTAAATGCCATTCTTTACGTTCACATTTCCAATTTTACAAACCGTTTTATAGGATTATCACAGGTGTGCTGTTGAGTCGCTCCTGAAAACACCGGGTCGATCAGAGCCATAGTTAAATAGTTGAGGTGCTAAACAGTTTTGTTGGGTCTCGCTGCACAAATTTGTTGGCGCTATGTGTGATATGTGAATCATTGGTAAAACATGTGAGCTAATACACCCGCACATGTTTGGCTTGCCTAAGTCCAAAAAATATGTTTTTTACATCACTTGGGTAGCGTTGTGTATGTATATTGACAAAATGGGCGCATATCCCGATATAGCGTGACCTTTGGTGTACCGAGCGCTTAACAATCACATATTTGGTCCTTGTGCTGAAGGCTGGTTGTTGATATTGATACTGTTACATCCGTTGGTGGGCTAACTTCGAATTTCGCACTCCTCAATATTCATACATTGTTTCACCAAATGCACAGAATAGACAGGATTTTACGTAAACTCATCGGAGTCAAATTCCTAGGACAGTAGGTTGTTACCTTTGGGTCAAATAAAGTTAGGCAAAGTTAGCTTGGCATCGGAATGCTCTCAGACCTCCTCAGGCAACTAGCAATAGCTTAAATATATTTTCTGAGCAACGGGTTGCTTCGGACCATATCAGGTGAACGGCCTTATCTATTCTTTAGGGGATCGTAATTACTAAAACCTTCGACATTATTGTGATAGTTGAATTGGAAATGAGTGTGAAGAGTTATTATACGGGTACGCTTTCAACAGAAAAGTCTTGATCGGGGTCATTTTAAGGCGGCGACTCTCCCTTGTCTTTCCCAAGTCGGAACAACAAATCTTTGGACGTCCTTGTGGTCAAGGAATCTGAAATGGGCGTGAAAAGCTTCCACGTTATGCAAATCAGTCTTCATTTAGAAAGGCCCTTTGTCTTTGACCCTTATCTGACTTTCATATCTGGCAGAAGGTTGATGGGATTATTGTAATGCTAATTTAGATTGCCTTTTTGTCTAAGAGGCAATGTTGACGGCATGTGGTATCAACAAACACTCTGTTGTCGCATTAGATAAATATTCCCTAGAAATTGTCGTTGCCGACAACCGTCAACCGGCTTTCACCTGCTATAGGTCAGTGACATGAAAGACGCGCTTAGTGTTACACCACAAGATTGGCTTATCGGTTATTTAGTTATCTATAGCTATATGGGGTTAGCGTCACTCTACCGCATGGTTCGGAAATTATTTGGGAAAAATAAGCCTTAGGGTGTCATGCGGACTCGCCCCTGATCACGAGATAGATCATTTTCCGTATTGTGAGCTGAGATATTTTTGTTTTTAATAAAAGACATTCAATATACCAAGGGGTAATGGTAAGGCAACGTTATAGAGGACGCATTGTCTCTTCTGACAAAACTCGACGTTTCGAAATTGTGCTCACTGTGAATCGTGACCTTTAAAATGCTTTTTTGGTCGCGATATTTGACCAACAGCTGGTATATTGAAGGCCCATCATTGTGAGAGTGTGATCTCCCAGTTTGCAATGCCGAAAAACTAGGGGCATGTTAGTTCAGTTTCAACAAATCGGCGTCCTATTCTTACAAAACCATTGACATTATGCTAGACCTTTAGTGTGCATTGATGACCGAGTGTCATGATTGTAAACGTAAGACCATCCGGTGCCATGGAACACAAAAGGTCATGGAATGACCTCAGATCATATTTCACTGCTTCTTGGAAGTAAACGGTGGTGTTGACGCGAACCACCTCGGGTTTAAAAGTCAAACTTATGACCAAGTACAAGCCTATAAAAAGACGGCAAAACCGCGACTTTGACATCGTTCAACCGAGCAAAGAGGTCAACCATAAGTGGCTAGCGAAATTCGCTGTTACAAAGGTAGAGGACGTGCGGAACTACCAACCTGCTCCTGAAGC
The DNA here is from genome assembly GCF_011947565.3 of Pollicipes pollicipes. Classification (NCBI taxonomy): domain Eukaryota; kingdom Metazoa; phylum Arthropoda; class Thecostraca; order Pollicipedomorpha; family Pollicipedidae; genus Pollicipes; species Pollicipes pollicipes. Next base: position 1,866,368 of record NW_023596545.1, read on the forward strand.
TTTTGTTTCAGCACGACTATGCAGCAGCAAGGGATCGTATTAACGCTTTCACGCGATGCCATCCTTGTCTAACGAAGTTGGCGTTTAAGTGCTAGTGATCTGGGCAAAAGTTGTTTGTTCTCAGCCAGACACTCTGTCTTTCTTTGCACATAATCAACAGAAATCCATGAAATCTCTGTCCCCTCAAGATAACAATGAGGACCGTGTTTCGTCCTTGTATTTTCAAAGGAGTTGTGCAAAACGAACATCGTGACAACGCAACGCATCATGATCACCTGATTATAACTGAGACCCACGTTTCCAACCACGTTTCCAAAAAAGCACAATGAACACCGAACGGGTAGCAAAAACAACACTGACGCAAATCCTTTGATTCCCGATGTGTGATTTCAAACTACTTCATTTCTCTACTGATTTTGATAACGTATTATGACTTTGCGTTATCATGGAAGGTTCTGACAAGGACTTCATCGCATTCGTCGGATATGGTGCCTTATACAGTGACCAGTATACAGGAACACAATGCAGGTATTAATACTTAGTAATACATACAGCTTAACAATGCAATGCAATACAGAATGCAATTGTCATACGGTTCGCTTGTATGAGCCATTGCAGACAGTAATAATTGATATCTGACGGACCACCCTTGCTTCCCATTCGGGTGTCTGTGGCATCGCTTGGACACGCGACCGGTGACATGCCACCCGTATCATACGGAAAAGGCGCCTCTTTGGACTAGCTCTTTCCGGAAAACAGGTCTGCGGTCGATTTTATGCAACTGATCGTGTTGATGAACTTGAAAGCACTTTTCATTGTGCGGTGCTCGAGGAAAATAGCGTTCTGGCAACAATGTCAGACAAGCTCTGTTCCGAGCGAACTTAGGCTGAAATGAATCTGCAATTGCTTGGTCTTCGGCATGCTTTAGTCATTTAGCCGTCGTTAGACAGACGTTTTTCCACCGTTTCCTGACAACAGTAGACTCCTGGACACTCTTATCTTGAAAAATGAGCATGCAAAAACCAATTGGAGAAAGGCCTTGCATATCTACTGCAAATAAGTAAACTAATGTTACTGAATATCAGTCCAAATCACCTTAGGTGTACCTGTGTGATCAACTGCTGGTATCACGGAATTACTTTCTAATCTCAGCTTAGATTCCGGAGTTGCTGAACTTCGGTAGCTGTCTAAGATATTTGCATTCTTGGTTCCGATTTAATCAGAGGGGATTACGTAAGGTGTCGGTCAGCACTTGGTCTAAATAAGCTTTGAAGCTGACAGTATGATAGTGGGATGTTCCAAATAAGTCTAAGCTCCTTACGAAGAGAACACCAGGCTTGCTGTGCGCAGTTTTCAGCTGATTACGAGTTTACGGGCCGTTTATGGGCCGAGGGGAAAAAAGAACGAGCTTCAGGTATCAAGTGGAATGCTAGTCACAGGATCCGTTTTGCACTACAAGGGTGTGTATGTCTTGAAGGAAGGCATTATGATAACCTATTATATAATATTTTAACACACACCCTGGTGGCCGGTTGAACACCTTTTGCTCGGGTGGGGGGTCAATTTGACCCCCCTGAGATCTCAAGACCTAAGAGGGCTAAAGACGCTAAATTTATAGGGCGTATTGGTCTGTACGTGAACTCACTTAGGTCGAAGCTTAATCCTTCTAGGTTATGAAACTCAGGTCAAATAAGGTCAAACAATGTCAAACTCCGATTTGGTCTCAAAAGTGTCCCCAATACTTAGATACCTGCCCTAAGCAAAAGGTTACATGCTTATACAAAGTCAGTGAACTTCCTTGTCTGACCTTTCGAAGGTCATGGGGGCCAAACTCATGGAAGACTGCTTTGAATTTTGCACTTGAATAAGCGACAAAGGTTAGGCTAGGCAGTGTGTTCCTAAAAATGAAATGCTGACATGGGTCATTTTAGTTCAGTGACCTATTCTGACCTATAAGACGTCCATGGAAGATGTCTGATGAGGTTCCTGTGATTAATAAATTCGAAATGAGCACCAGAAAGTACAGCACAGAGCAAGCCCTAGAGCAATAACACAGGCTGGTCTGGACCTTGGTGTAACCATAATATCTGGCCCTAGGCCTCTTGCCTAAGAAAGTGTCTCAGAGATGTATGGCTTCCTCTAACACTCCGTTGTTCCATCAGATTGAACGATTCCCTTGAAATTGACTTTGCTGAAGCTGTGGCCTGACTTATATGCGCCATACTTCAGTGAACTTACAAGGTACATCTAAATTACTGATGCGAAACGATCCGCGATTAAATTGTCTACGCGTATACAAAATTTGGCGCGACCACGCCCCTCCGTTCGGAAACCATTTTGGGAAAATCCTCGGGGGGGGGGGGCAATTTGACTCCGTCCGAACGCTTTTTAAAGATTAGTGAAAAGTTGAAGGCCCTTTAGTTCGTTTCGCGTTTCAAACGTGAGGAAAAGTGACGTCGATCAAATTGTGAAAACTCAGTTGACCAAAAACTTATGAAAACGGATGAAGTTTTGGGCCGGTTACATAAAACAAATTATACGACAGTTTTGGGACAAACAGGTATCTAAGACACTAGCCGTTGTCACGAAAGAGTACGCTGCTATGTTTGTTAAAACATTTCAACCAGTTATTCGAGTTTGTTCCTTAGGACACAGCACCTGCGATGAAATCTCGGTTGGAAAGGCCTCCGAAACGTTTGAAAACATTTTTGTAAAAACATGCATGATGCAATTGCGGTTTGCTGGATAGGAGGATCTTATTGGTGTTTTTGGGAATGGTACGCAAGGGCTGAGACCCAGGAACGTAGATAAGAAAAAGACTCAACACTTGCGCTAAGGGAGGGACGGGTTGATGCTCCCCTAGGGGTTTTCTAGAAATATCTCTCCAGCAGGTCGCGCAATCCCGCCCAAATTTCCGGTAGCCTGTAAGGCATTCATGGCACGTGTTTTGACACCAAAACTAGTCTATAGCATTTCTGTTGTCTGCGTTTCGACGTTTTTACGAGCATTACAAGCCATGTCGACAATCGACGAATCAACCGATCGCGGGCGGTGGGCTTCACTGTTGCATTAACGGAACCCTGCGGCGTAAGTGTATGCTCCAACCACACACTGCATACAACAGTGCCCAGAAATAAACAAAGAACACGTCTGTTTAAATTTGAATGGTGCTGCTGACATCGTTCATAAATATTATCGTGGAGAGCCAAAACAGGTCGTTTTTCAGGGAAAAGGGTTTTGATCTGACCTATTAGCATCCATTACTCGCCTAGAACCATTGATATGTCGTCGAGATTAATCCACCGTTGTTTTTTTGCGGGACTCTTAATTCAAGCAATTTGGAGACGGCGGCGTAGTCGTATCACACTTTCCACCCTATATTAGCCCGCATTATGAGAAACGGCGTGCTAAATGTATTAAAATGAAAAATATGATAACTAAATATAGCTTTAAAATGATAATACAAGTGTACTAAACCCACTATGTAGCACTAAAATCGGCTGCCCGCCGGCCGGTCGGCCGGTGGACAGCCGATTCGCAACCGGGGGGAAGTCCATCGCTGGGTGACGGTCTCCTCCCACCCAGCACCGCGCCTGCTCGCCGGCACTCTTACCGGTAGCTGCTAGACGACGGTGCCGGCCGCGTCGCCGGTGGGTGGAGCGCCCCTGTGACGTCACTGGCTGACGTCACCGGGGCGCGTAGCGGCCGGCAAAGGCCGGACGAGGCCGCGCCGGACGGAGACAACCGACCTCCGAAGTGGTGACCGCAGCACATCCAATTTCTGGCGGCAGGCCAACTCCGCCGGGATTTCCAGCGACGCCCTGTCTGTCGGGACTCCTGAAAGGGAGGAGGGGCGCAAATATAAATCGGGCGGCATGATTGGTCTATTGCTTCGGCAGGGTTTTTGGTCATGCGCCGCCAGATTCGCGTTCAAATGAAAGACTAAGCGGCATGCCTTCGTGATACATCTGGCTTTTGCTGTCGGTTTATTTCCGAGCGGCAAAAAAATTGACTCAACGTTATCAGAATTCAGCCGAGTACCTGGCTTAGGGTCTCCATCCCCACGGCCAAAATGAATGAATGGCCCATGTCCTGACTACCCTATTCAGCCGCAGTATTTGCATGCTATCAGTCCTGGACTCACCACCGATTCCCAACCAGGTGATATTTGAATTTCAAGCTGTTTGATCTTGGCACTTCCGTAACGGGAGCGGCACGATTCATGCAAGTCCGAGCGCCTCTGCTTTGGCATTCATTCATGCCAATGCAGGCCGTAATAAACCCTCCGACTAACACTTGGGTGGCCGAATGAATAGATGGAAAGATGACGGGGCGTTATTCAGTGCGTCCACTCTCTAATCAGGATGCCCTGCCCGCGCGGGATGGCTACAGTCAGGAGACGGCGCAGCCATGGTCAGCCGGTTCGGAGCTGCAGACAGGGGCTTCGCACTGAGACATCCCGCCATCCGTGTGACGGAAATGGAATCCAATATGCCTTCCTCAAAATATGGTGTCCCGAGAGCGTCCGGGCGCTGCTGAATGAATTCCTGTCAGCTACGCTGAGCATTCCCTTCCCGGTTTGTGCGGAACACTTGTGTACAGTATCGGACCCCAAAACAAAACAAAACAAGTTCACAGCTCCCGCAGATTGTACCACTTTCTGCAGCTTTAAGGCTGAAATTTATAACCTCACACGGGAGAACCTCGCGGGAGTTGGGAAGCAGCTATCGATTCTCGAAGTGTGGATCCCAACAGCTAGTGCAAGGGCAATCTGTGATAGTTGACCGGTAAGCACGAGCGCTGTCTCAGTCTCCGGCGCCGGTCCCACGTAACCGGACCCGCGGACCGTCAGTTCCGTGGCGCCCCACCGGCATGGCACTACGGCGTCACACTGTCGCAACTGTGTCGCACTGTCGTAACTGTTTCGGTGGCGCCGTGCTTGAAAGGCGTCACAGTGTCTGACCTGACCGGCGTCACGATGTCTTGATGCCTGGTCGGCGTCCCCACCCAGTCATTTGGTTGGAGAAAGGTCGCGAAAGGTTGGGAAAGGTCAGGGAAGGTTGGAGAAAAGTTGGAAAACCCCGACTTTCCCAAACCTGCCTGAGAAATGCTTGCGATTTTCTAAGCGTTCTCCGATCAAACCCTTGCCAACGGTCATCGCTTGGGGAAACTTGGGATTTCCAGAGACATCCTGGCCGGTATGCTCGAGATTTACTTGTCGAAAAATATGTTTCAGTACGTCTTCACCAAAGGCGGCTCGGGAGACGCTCGGCCGGCCGTTTGAGGAAAAGCAGGCAAATCTCGATAGGGTGGAACATTTTCCGATGCGTAATTCCTCTAAGCGGTTCGAGGAACGCTCCGGACACGTCGCCTTGGGAAACATTGCGAAACGGCTCGGAGCAGCTTGGCACTCTCAACCAAAGCATCACACTCTCGGCGCCCATCTTAGTCATTCCTCAGCCAGAAAGTTGGGAAACGGTCGAAATATCCCGGTTGGGATCGAAACCAGGCTGCTGGTTGGGCTGCCGCGTCTCATCAACGCCAACTGGCCCCGGTGTATGACAGGCGTTGCAGTGTCAGCACCGCCGTGGCTGTCGCTACATCATGTCTTAGCGCCGCGGCCGTGTCTAGCTAGTGTCACCTGATATGACCGTTGGCACTGCATCGGTGTCATGTCGTGGGACGGATGCCGCCGTGCCTGAGCGCTGTCGCAGCGTCACCGCGTCTGATAGGGCGCGTGTCGCTCCCCGCAGGCTTACCATGATCCCGTCGCTGGCTTCCTCTCGGCGCTGGGGCTTGGCGCTGCTGCTGGCCAGCTACGTCGCCGTCTGGAGCTGCACGGCCAGCTCTGACCTGCTGCAGCTGCTGTCGCGCGCCCACTTCGACTTCACGTTGAACATGTACGGCACGCTGGCCAACGTGACGGACGACCGGCAGCAGAACCTGCTGATCTCGCCGTATTCGGTGTTCTCGCTGCTGTCGATGCTGTTCCTCGGCGCAGGCTCAGAGTCGCTGTCGTCGGCGCAGCTGCGCGCTGTCCTACGCTTCCACAACATCAGCTACGCGAGCGTGCAGCGCGCCTTCAAGGAGGTGACGCAAGTGCTGGACAACCCCTACTACTACCGCCACTTCCAAGAGGATGCCGACCTGCTGCTCACCAACGGGGTGACGCCGGCAGACGTCTACGCGCGCGCGCTCGACGAGTTCTACCGCCGCTCTGTCAACTATCTCAACCTCGGAGCACCTTCGGCGCAGGAGGACCTGGCCACCTGGCTGATGTCCGCCGCCGGATCCGGCTCCGGCTCCGATTCCGGCTCCGGCCCCGATTCGCCCGTCGGCTCTGGCGTCCGCCAGCTGCCGGACCTGGAGGCGGCGTTGGCCGACAACCCCGTACTGCTGCTGGTCTCACGCGCTCACTTCCACGGCAGCTGGATGCACCCGTTCGATCCAGCGCGCACCTTCAGCAAGGGCCTCTTCTTCTCCAAGCCGTCGCAAAGGTGAGGTAAGCACTAGCGCTGGCGCCGGGTGGGCTGGGGGTCCTGGCGGTGTGGTGAGGTAAGCACTAGCGCTGGCGCCGGGCGGGCTGGGAGTCCTGGCGGTGTCGTGAGGTAAGCACTAGCGCTGGCGCCGGATGGGCTGGGAGTCCTGGCGGTGTGGTGAGGTAAGCACTAGTACTGGCGCCGGTTGGGCTGGGAGTCCTGCCGGTGTGGTGAGGTAAGCACTAGCGCTAGCGCCGGATGGGTTAGGAGTCCTGCCGGTGTGGTGAGAGGGTGTACTGAGCGTGCTGCAGTGCGCTGTCTGGCCGAGCTCGAGCGTTGCGCCGTTTGGTGCCGTGGGAGCGGTGAGAGAGTGTCTTACGGTAGTGAGTGTGGGCTATGTGTTGTGCATTTTCGTGCAGTGTGAGAGACTATTGTATGGCTTAGTGAGAGGCCGTGTTGTGAGACGTGAAAACTTACGTCATTCGGCACGGTGAGAGGCTATATTATGGGGTGTGAGAGGCACGTCGTGTGGTGCTGCAAGCGGCCATTTGGTTTAATACGAGGCTTTCCGAGGTCTGACGAGAGGCTCTGTCATGACGCTTGGTGCGCTGCGGTGCGCGGTGGGAAATTGAAACGGTTGAAATGATGATTTGATTGAAATGCTTCAAGCCTTGAACAGCATCTATTGCTTAAAAATTTAGCGTTGGTGCTTGGAAGCTCAGGGAACAAGCTTTAACATGCATAGACAAAAGCCATTTGTTAAATAACTCGCGCGACACAGCTGCAGTGTGGCCGCGCGTATGAGGTAGAGCTGCACCGAAGTGAGCGGTAGTTGTTCGGCATCCATAACATACATGAGTGTGCTGTGAACACCATGGCACCGCCTGAGGTGTTCGGCCAGCAGTGATCCTCGTAGAGTTGTTGCCCCTCCGTTTGTTATCACAGGATAATGGTTAAAAAATCACGTAACACATTTAAGCGAACACATTTTAGCGAATTTAAGTGAAAATTGCTTGATGTCTTTGAGATCCTGTGGCTTAGCCATAATGCTCCTATGTCTTTCACACCATGGTCATTAAAATGATGTCCTCCTAAGGTCTGGACCTAGCGTGTCACGTATGATGATGACCAGACGCGGGCTCGTATCGTGCGATCGACCCTGGCTGGTATCTTTTAACTAATGCAAAGTTAATGTAACGATGATGCAATGTTGGTGTGATTCACTGAGCAATTCAAGCTATGACGGGCGATATCATAACGTTGTCTCCAGAAGCGCAGACGGCTGGGCTTCCTTCAGAAATGACATCGCATTTTCGTGACCTGACCCAGGACCAAAATGATCGTTCCTCGAATGTGTTGTTTTAGCGAATGCGAAACGATCTGGATCGCTGCAGAAGTCTTCCCACAAAATCAGAGTGGGAGCGATTGCAATCCCCCGGGCGGCCGAGCGTTAAACCCCGTTTTCGTTTCCTTTCTGGTCCGGATTGGGACGTGACGATCGCCGTAGCCGAGCGCCAGCCGACCACCTGGTGCCCCCGGTTTTGGTCGCCGGCATGTCTGTTCAACCATTGCGTTTTCGTCTTAGAGGATGTTTTAGAGGATTAATTTGTTTTGCTTTTATCAATTTAGCCCGAACCTTTCTGATTGGGTGGATTTCTGGGATCAGAGCTCACGCTAAGCAGTGCTTGTTTGTGAACCCTGACCCCACAATCTGATAGCAAAGTTCCGCCACGCTGGCCGGCATTCAGTAGAATTTTGTGGCGAGAGTGTAACGTGCCGCAATGCTCGGCACGATTTGCCCTGCTCTCTGACCCAATCTGATATAGAACGGCCGCCGCCACCTGCTGCAGGCCATCCCAGTCAGGGGCAAATTGCAAGCGCTCAAAGCTTCTCGAAGCCAGGTGCCGCCATGGGTGACTTGTAAGGCAGGCGATGGAGCTGCGGGAGCAGACAGCCACTTGACGATATCTTCCTGTATTCTGATTAAAAGGGTATTCAGTACGTGCCAACATCGTGTTTCTTCCGTGCCATAACACCGAGCATTGATCATAGTCATGTAAAACTGAACACCAAGACGAGAGTTCTTCATCGGCAAAATCTCTGTTGCATTCTAGAGACCCATCGGCTGGATCACTCTCAAACACTTCTCAGAGCGTTCCTTTTATTAACTGAACAAAAACTGATCTATTACCGGACACTGCCAACGGGCCTCAGTTTTATGACTTGATGTGCCTCGACTAAGCCAGGGCTCCGGATCGGCGGCCAGAACCCAGTGGAGTCCCCAAACCAACTCCGTGGGGAGAGGCAGGCTTATGTCTCCCCATTCACTTCCAGCACTCTTCTGTGCTCCCGTGAATTACTTCAGCTTTAGTCCTTCAAAGTAGCTCACTAGAATAATCTGGCTACTCACGTGACACCCTCCGGAAAGGGCCTGGCACGATCGTACGCAAACGGCGAAGGTAACGGTAACGTCACCGCGGCACGGACCGCCGCCAACAGATCTGGCGACCGGGCCCGGACGCCGGTCGCTGCGCGGGCGCATTTGGCGACCGTCGCCAGCGGCGCCATGTATGGCGGCGCGCTCGGCGCGGACGGCCGGCGGTGCCCCAGCAGGCCGCTGATTATCTGCGGAGGTGTCGCTGATGTCACGTCCCCCTGACAACGGCATCGCTCTCCCCGGTATCGGCGGCGAGTCCGACCGCCAGATAGCGGGCTCCGAATTTGGCCCGGCCGCCGGCCACCGGGCCACGGCTGCGCCCGTGCCGCGGCCCCTGTACAAGGGGTACGGGCTCGGTACGCGTGAGACGGGATCTGTACACACGCATGATCGGCAGTGGTGCGTGCGAGTAGAGTCGGCGGTGGTGCATGCGCGCCGGGCTCGGTGTAAACTAGAGACGTAACCTTTCAACCCGTCAACTCGTCAAAATCTGACCCACGTGAGCTCGCGGAACTTGTTGTGGGCGAGACTTGGCGGATTCATGTGAGTCAAAAGTTATGAGCAAAATAAGGTATTATGCAATCTTTTAGCTTTCAAAACCATGCAAATAACAGAAAGTGCAGCCACAAATAATACATTTATGAAAAATCTTATCTTCCCTTTTACAGCGGCGGCGCCAGTGACATCAAAACCTTAGCAGATAAAATATACTAGTAAACCGGGTTGCACAAATTTAATAACTGCCGGTAAAGCGTTCACTGAAAAAGTCATGTTAACAACACAAATTTTCATACCTTGTCTGATTTAATCGAGGAGTAGTTCGATGGGTCATTCAAATAAAACTACATACCGCATTGGACTGTAATTGTGAGGGTGAAACGCGCACAAACTTTTTTGTTTCATTCACACACCACACATCACAACTCTCAGTCAACAACACATCTCAAGGAAATGAATAGGAAACTCTGTATCTTTCATTGTTCTTGTCTTGTTCACTTGTCGAGACAGTTTTGCAGTTACTGGTGTATCAAATGCGTAGCAGTTTTCGAAACTAGAACAGTAGTAGCATAAAGTTGGTCTATTTACCCCTGAGGAATGTGCAATTTACCAACGCAATAATAGGGCTCTTACATATGATACATACATACGTTTCACCATGGCCGTGCCTTCTATTAGTTTTAACATGCATGTCTCACAAACGTGTTAAATCTGTCTGCTTTTCCATTTCTTCCAAAACATGTATCTGCAAACAGGTCCGTGTGAAAAAAATAATTTGATGTGAACATATTACGTCAGATGAGCAGATGACTGCAGTCAGCAGGCTATGTTACATGTAAAGAGACTTTCTGGACATCATTGGTGCAATTTTTTGTGGTCAATGAAAGGACAAATGTTTGTGGACAACGTGCGATTGCTACCCTGCTTGTACGCAGCGTCACACAAAGGGCACGGCGATGGTGTCGGGATCGAGCAGGAATGGTGGTGAGAAGGAAATTTGGATCAGTCCAAAGCTACGATGTGGTATTTATACCGTGTTATGGCATGATGTATCCACTTAAAACTGTAAACACCATTTACGAGACTGCCTTTGCTTCTTGAATACGGGTTGTGATACCGTGACGATTGTGACGCTTTCGAAAAGTGGTTGTCATTTTGTGTAGTGTAGTGAAATTAGGGCGCTTCCCATGACTTAAAACATCTAATATTTTTACTCCGTCAGTGTCAAGCCATCAGTTCATGCCTGCGATTTTAGAAGATATGACTTGTGGCCTGTTGAGATGAGGTAGAGGGATGACATTTGTAGCACGTTTTAGTGATATACAGATTAAAATTTCACTCTCTTCCTTTTCATTTATAGTTAAAAACTGGCATCACAGTGTTTAAGACAAACTTTGTGCGTAAAATAAATTTCACTGTCCTGTCAGTTTGCTTACTGCTCTCAAAACAACGTGGTGGTAGTCCAAGCATGCCGTACATTAGAGGACACCGACAAGACATTTTATCCACACATTAAGGGACGCCCGACATCTTCCGATGCGTGCTAATTGCCATGAGTTTGTGAATTGTTCTGTCAACTTTTACACCTGGTGTGCAGCTTTTTCTCTTAGGTGACGCGAGCGATTAGGACATTTGGAAGTGCCATGAGAAAAATACGCTGTGGTAAGTTTGTTATGTTCATTTTTCTTCGAAGTATGATTTCATAGCATGCTATCAAACTGCTTTCGTAATAGCAATTTCGTGAGACAGTCGTTTTTGAAAATTGAGAAAAGGGAATGTGATGGAAGCGTCAAAGTTTCTAGATGATCTGGTCACGTTAATATTGAATAATACACGATGCAAATCGTGTGCCCATATCTTATGCTGAAAGGTTCGGCTCGACAAATGAAGTTTTAGGTTACGAAGGTTTTCTGGCATGATGGCACAAAGTTAAAGATGGTCAACCGTATGAAGATGGCTGTATTTCATATGTCTGAATAAAGCAAAAATAGGATACCGAGCTTTCGGCCTCAGGTCATCTAGGGTTGTAAGTTTGTTTAGAACAAGCCAAAAACCTTCACCCCGTAGATGTCCTTAGGCTGAGGGTTCCTCTTTGCTTGGACTAAATATATAACTTACAATTAACGACACGCGTTTGATCACCTGTTTTCGCAATGCACAGGTACGATCAGTTCTCCTCAGCAGGTGAAATTTTTTTTCATTTAGGACACATTTATGGACTCTCAACACACGGTGTGGCTATTGTTGGCCTAGCATCCCACAATCAGACAACATTTTCTCATTTGATAAAAGTGTGCACCCATACAAAAGCACAGATACATAATTCCTGGCCACAGAATCAGTGAATCCAAAAGGGACACGTATGCCAGAAATGAAGAAATCATTTTAAAGGAAGTGGCTCCGACATCGCACAAGATCACGTCACAACGTGTCAGAAAAACTTAGGTTTATTTTTCAGGGGGCTCAGATTGGCGCAGTGAATCACGATCATGTTTGTGAGATGTCAGCATTCAGCACGCCAGCGAGATATTGGGACTTTAGCGGGCCTGGTTATCTCAAGTTATCCGGCATGCGATAAGACTTATGTCTGCCGGGCACGATTCCTGCATAGAGGTTGGCGATTTTTTATAACCGCCTTGAATCGTATTCAGCTTTTAACCGCCGCTCTTCGTTGGCAGTGTGGGCGCAGGCGAGGCACGCTGGTGGATGCAGGAACTGCTGATGCACGTCATGTTCCACATGTGAAATGCGTGTATATTACGCGAGCACATGGTGTAAAGAAGCAACATAAATATGGTTGTACGTTCCGACTTAGGTCGCAACTGTCCCTGCTGATACTGATTGCACGTGGCACCATTCTTGCTTCATCATTCTCACCTTTGTTATCAGCAGACTTGTGCTTGATTCCAGCGGATCAAATCCGACTATGAGATTCTTTGTTCACTGGAATACGTTCGGCTCCAGTGGTTATTAAACTGCATCGGATTGGGAATTGATTCAAATCGTGTGCGTCATAGTTAGATTTTGTTCGGTTCCGTTTGAAACTACTTGGCTTAAAAGATGGTTATTCGCAATTTATTCGGAATTTGTAAAGTATATACCCGATTGGTGGGAACACCAGGAGCCCACTTTACATATTTTTGTGGGGGGCCTGAGCTCCCTCTCCCCTGCTCCTCTGAGACCCCTCAATGCGTCTGAGTAAAGTGGGAATACTGGGCCGAAAAATACTGAACGATAATCCTAATTGTTGGTATGTTATTTAATAGGTACTAAAACATCACTATAGGTATCATGTTAATTTTGTACCAAATAGGTATCGTATAAATAGGTACCCGTATGTATCTAATATTTTTGACATGCTAACTCCTTTATTTTTTAAGCCAGTCTGCAAATGGTTGGCAATGTTTTCGAATGATAACGCCTGTGCTGGGATAAAGAAAGATTGACTGTAATTTGCGGTAGCCTTTAAAGGTGCAGGGTGGCCCCATCAATGTGTCAGTCCAGGATGGAAACTCAGGATCAGAATAAATGACGCAAAAGTACAAAGTGATAATTGAATACATCGCTAAGCCTTGAAAACCATTGGCAGGAGCAGCAAGATTAGCAGGCATCTTAGATAGAAGCTTATGTTATCAGGAATCAAGTTATGGTGCAATTGTAATTGCATGGCAGTTTATGCCAAGATGGATCCAAGGAGAGTCGTCTGTATCAAGCCCCTCCCCCTCCCCCCCCCCCCCACCACCACCACCCGACAGGACAAAAATGTTATGTTTCTGGGCCCCGTGGAAAATCCAAGGAGATTTTACTAGAGGTCTGATGCAAGGTCAGAAAGTGCTTTGGTACTTTTATTTGACAGAATCAGGACTCTGGCTGTCTAAAACGTTTTCCTGGCACCCAAAGTATGGTTTGCAAACTGGGCCTGCAGAGTAAAGATATTTGTTCACATTGGCGCATAGCCTGGGAAGGCACTTAGGTCAAAGCCCCAGGGGTTCAGTTTCCCTATTATCATTTGGAGTAGGGCAGACTCCAGCCCCCTCAACTTGGGCTCCAGCACCGCCTCTTCCAAAAAGGGAGAGAAAAGCAGGCAAAACCCAGGGAGTGAAGCCATTTGAATGCACAGCGTCATAGTCAAATAGGGTATTTGCAGGGGTAAGAGAGTATATGATGATCATTTGCCCCACATGAAAGTGGCAGGTGTACTCCTGGAGACAAAGGAATTCAATCCTGTTTTGTAGTTTAGACAGCTGTAGGCAGAAGTAGGCTTTATATTTTATTTGGGGAACATGAGCCCCTCCAGTGCTGACTTGAAACCACTCGAGTGTTGTTCTAAGCCTCTCCCCTAATGGATAGGAACAAAAATGGAATACCGGGCCAAAAAATGCGGGAAATTTACCCCAATTTTTAGTATACTGAGAACTTCGACACATCATTGACAGTGTGCCATTTTGTACTAAATAGTGCCCTGAATCCTCTTTATGATTTTGTCCTGCCAGCATCTCTATATGATATATCAGTGCTTCTGCAAATTTTTGGCATATGCTGCTCACAAAAACACCTGGACTGCAATAAAGAACAATTCACTGCAATGCATGGCAGCTTTCGGAAGCATTGGGTGGCCTAGATGAAAGTTACCCATCATTTCCCCAACAGTGGTAATTGTGTTTGTCATGCAACCATGACGGATGGTGTTCAGCTGACAGTTAAATGGAAAACCATGACCAGTGATGCTGTAGTCATTAATGATTCCGTCCGTAGGATCACGAAAAAGGTGTGCTCTAAGTGGGCCACTTGAAGGGAGCATCCCCGTTTTCGTAAGGTTCACTTATTGTTACATCAGACCCATCCAATGCGATCAGCGATGCCAGTCTTCTCGAAATCCTTCTGAATAGCTCAGAATTGTGATTTGCAGTAGCCAACTCCGCGGGAGAAATCTCATGTGACTCGCTGCTCACCAATGTGAAAGCAACGCATTTCATTTGCCTCGCTTTTTCCAACTTGTGTGTCTGTAATGTCTGCAGACAACTAACGTGTCAAAATGTGTGTGCAAGAAATGATAACAAAGCGTAAAGCACTCTGGATGGATGTGCCCGTGTAGGTTGTCATGACAACGACGACGGTGATAGCGACCGAGGGAAAGAAGCATAGCAGCACTGGGTTGGCCGCGTTGATGGCATGATTTTGACTCGAAAATGATTCAAATTTATTCCCAATTATGTCTTAACGGTGCTGCAGTGGCACTACCCAGTACTATTTTTAGCCGTAACTAGTCCTGAGGCTTCAATAGGGCATGTTTCTTTTTTATACAAAAATATGGCCCTAGGGTAGTACACTTCCCTTGACAGTCCAGAATACGAAACAGGGAGTCTTCTGCAGGTACAATGCTCTGCTGCGTGTAGATTGTTAATTTGGTTGCCCATAATGATGTGCCATTTTTGGACATTGCAACCTGATTTCCTTAAAAGTTATGCTTTAAACTTAAGATGTAAATGGAAGTGGCCAATATCCAGAGAGAAAAAAGGCTTTGTGGGCACGTGACAGGTCAACCTCATCGGCTTAGCCCCAAGATTTTAGAAGGTGGCACCATGCCTGTAAGGCGTTTAATGTTTTGAAAATGGGGTTTAAAGCACAGCAATGAAATCAAGAGCCAAACATGCCAGCCCTTAAACAAAGCTCAAGTTCACTTGCCTGGATGGGTCCCTCGTACCGTGGTTTGACCTCCGTTGTGTAAAATATGTGCTAAAATACGAAAGGCACTCGTTATTTGCAGCACCAGGCTACATCTTATGAACATGCTTTGGACAAGTTCTGTTAGCTTCATGCTATGCTTGAAGAACCATAGGTGTAATTTAATTTTCCTGGGATGCTGTGGATGCAGCTGCACCCCAACTAGCAGTGAAGTTACACCCGTGACGCGGAAATGGACGTATTTAATCGGCACCCAACACATCTTTGGAAGCCAACATTATTGAAATGACTTGTGACTATCTCATATTGTTTCCGTTTAGTAACTATACGTCCACTTCCTAGTACTTACACAACAAAGTCTAAGAACTAAAGGGACTGTTCAACATTTGCATGGGATTTTAAGCTGAATGCCCATCTTCAAGATCATTCGATGTTGTTCACATCCCTGCGCTTCTTAAGACCTAGACCCCTCTAGCTCCTGAGCTACACGTCCGTGAAGATGAGTTGACTGTTTTGGAGACTACATCATAGTCCCCGGTCATCCATGACGCCATAATAATTTCATTCAAATTCTGTCATTCCATTAGCCATACGTCGACCAAGACCAAGAACAAAATGGTTTCCTAGATGTTCACATCTGACGTTCGTGCGCACGATTTCCGAATATAACAGCAGTCAATTGACTCTCAACCAATGTTGTGCAAAGTATGATGAGTTAATCAAGAAATGACGAATTAAGGAGCAAGTTTACTAAACAGAGATATTACGCTGTCTAGAGCAGTCTTGTCCACTT
>NW_023596545.1:1883259-1922332 GCF_011947565.3 Pollicipes pollicipes
TTACACCGGCTGTGGCCTGTTGACGGGTCCTTTTATTATTTGGTTTACTATTCTTTGTTTATAGCTAATAACATCACTCTATGTTGATATTTGTGTAGGTATTTTGTGTGTGGTATGTTCTGAAGAAACCAAGGAAGTCGTATGGTCAAAGTTTAAAGAACCCAAAAATAATTACGGGCTATTTTTTAAAGAGTTTGCGTAAACTTCTGAGTTTGGCTCGGATGACGTAAGATGTTACAAGGACTGTGCTCCATCTTATTGGACCTGCTAGTGCGGTCGTGTGTATCCCGTTTGTGCTCTCAAAAGGTTTCGTACTTGTTTTTTTCAGTGTTAATGCACGAGACCTTCCTCCATGTGGCAGAGTGAGCGAAATGTTCGGGGCAGTTTTCCATTGAGAAATTTGCACGGCACAGGTGCTAGCTGCATTAACACGCACTCGGGTGCGGGTCAAATTGACCACACAAAGGTCTTTCAGGAATCTTTTCCGAACTGCGCGACGTAGCCGTGCCAAATTTTGCATAGCTCTAGACAATTGAATCGCGGATTGCATGACATCAACAATTTAGATGCACCTTGTAAGATCACTGACATATGGCAACGTAAGGCCATGGTTTCAGAGAAGGCAATTTCTGGGGAATCGTTCAATCTTATTCAACAACGGAGTGTTAGACGGAGCCATACATCTCTGAAATACATTCTTAGGCAACACAACAATTGGATAAGCAAAAAACATTGACATAGGGTCAGGTATGAAGATCAGACCAGAGTCAAAACCAACCTGTTGTATTGCTCTATGGGTTGCCGTATGGGGTAGTTTCTGGTGCTCATTTCGAATTTATTGATAACGGGAACCACATTACACACCTTCCATGGACTTTTAAAAGGGTCAGAATAAGTCACTAACCTGAAATGATCTAGGCCAACATTTTGTCCCTAGGAACATTATTTTGACCTTTGAAAGGTCGAACAAGGTCACTGACCTTAATGAGCATGTGAACTGTTAGAGCAGTTGCCTAGTTTCTAGGGCCCTTTTGGAGACCAACCTGAAATTTTACCTTGTTTGACCTTATTTGACTCAAAGACCATGACCTAGGAGGGTCAAAACTTCGACCTAAGTGCGTTCACGTACAGGTCAATACACCTGTGAATTTGGTGTCTATAGCTCTCTTAGTTCCTGAGGTCTCAAGGAGTCAAATTGCCCCCCCCCCCTCCCCCCCCCAAACGAGCGCAGGCTATCCAACCGGCCACCCGGGCGCGTGTTAAGCTATGTCAAGAGCATTGAAAAAAGATTTAGAACTGGTATGCTGGAATTCTTCATTGAACAGCTACCCTGGCATTTCACGCACTTTATCTAGAAGTGAAGTTGTTCTTTTCACTTGTTATCGCACGCTTTTTAATTCTGGCCTGGTTTTAAGAGCAAATTGGCTGGCGGGTAAGGCCGAGTACCTTCCGTTGAGGGATGTACATATATGGTGATGCGCTTAAAAACCATCCTTCCGGGCCACGATTCAAATAAATATATCATTCGACGCAGCGTACTCGATTCAACGATGGAAACGTCTGTTGAACATGTGAACCATGGACGTTGTTGCCACCGGTCAGCATAGTGCGAAGTACGTCCTAGCTTGCAAGCGCGCGACAAACAATACTTATTCAGGTCACACTATAAAACACAGAAATCTAGAGGTCTTGTTGATTTAGCGGAAGCAAATGAGCAACAAATGGGTTATGTTTATGTTTGGTGACACTGTAGTCAGCAAAGGTCCTGTTTTGCATTTCTGGTTCCGACAAGCTAAAAAAAACTTTCTCCAGTCTGATTACAGCAAAAGGCTCACCGTCGACGCCACACGGTCGAGAACATGTAGAACAGAATCGTCGTGTCTGATTTTTTAGATGAATGAAATTTGAGATCGTCGTGTCAACTTAACCATTATAACAGTCATTATGTTCCAAAACCAGTTGGAATGTACGTACAAAGCAAAACACCGGCGCTCAATGTGGCACCCGCGTAATATATAATCAGTCATGGTGATATGCTTTCATTCTGCCATTGTCCATTTCGGCGTGAAGCCGACTCTCCCGCTAAAGGGTCCTCGAAGTCCTTAGTTTCTTCTCAAACAATTCGTTGCTCAGTAAAGCTATCCTATTTTCAGGTGAACGTTCGGACAACCCATAAAGAGCTTTCATATTAGATATGTGACCTGTGCTAACATTGACGTTACTGATGTTACGCAATTAGTCATCACACCCTTAATGACTAATTCGCAATAGATCACATTTAAGTTCACACGCAGACCATGCATACATAAACATGCCTCCCACAAACACACTCTCATTTTTTGTCTTTTGTTGAAATCGTCTGTCCATTTGTTTGCTTTAGTGCAGTACCAAATACCACACAGGATACTCGACTTCCTTGCTTAAGATTTTGAGCATCCAGAGGTATCCTTGCTCGACTATGAAGTTGTCTTCGAGGTTTATGCATAGACAATCTTTAACGCCTGCGTACAAGTATTTCTAAGTGTTGGGTTTCGTGACCCTTCCTGTTAAAAATATCAGGAATTAGCGCTCACACTCCCATTCCCAAAGCTTGCCTTTTCCAGCGCTTGCCCTTTTTCAACGCTGCCCTTTTCCAAGACTGGGGAACGTTGACTCAATTCCGATCTTTCTCCTGCACGCCCTTCACTCGGCAGTCCACCTGATCAGATGTCTCGGCTAGTGCACTGGTCAGCGGCTAGGCGCTCCAAGGATGCAGTTAACGAGGCCCTCTAGGAAATCGGCCGGAAAACAGGCGTGAATTGCGAGCGCTCTCATTGGCTGTGATCAAACATGTACGTGAGGGAATCGTGGTCGGGGCGATGGAGCTAGCGTTGGTAGCGCCAGCCACGGGCGTGAAAAGTGTACAGTCTTGCCTTATCCCAATGAACGAAACTGTTTTGCCAGGATGCATTTAGTTCTTCTTAATTGAGACGGAACAAGAGTTTTAATGACTTAGGTTGACGGTTCTTACATGATTTTTCCATTTGAGTTAATTTCAGCCCCCTTTACAGCGTGTTCAGGCTTGTGAGTAAATGCCACTGACGAATCTGCAACAATTGCTGATATTACGTAGTGAACGTACGCTGCTCATGACCGATTTCAACATTTCTTACACCATAGCGAAAGATTAAATGTCATTCTTTACGTTCACATTTCCAATTTTACAAACCGTTTTATAGGATTATCACAGGTGTGCTGTTGAGTCGCTCCTGAAAACACCGGGTCGATCAGAGCCATAGTTAAATAGTTGAGGTGCTAAACAATTTTGTTGGGTCTCGCTGCACAAATTTGTTGGCGCTATGTGTGATATGTGAATCATTGGTAAAACATGTGAGCTAATACACCCGCACATGTTTGGCTTGCCTAAGTCCAAAAAATATGTTTTTTACATCACTTGGGTAGCGTTGTGTATGTATATTGACAAAATGGGCGCATATCCCGATATAGCGTGACCTTTGGTGTACCGAGCGCTTAACAATCACATATTTGGTCCTTGTGCTGAAGGCTGGTTGTTGATATTGATACTGTTACATCCGTTGGTGGGCTAACTTCGAATTTCGCACTCCTCAATATTCATACATTGTTTCACCAAATGCACAGAATAGACAGGATTTTACGTAAACTCATCGGAGTCAAATTCCTAGGACAGTAGGTTGTTACCTTTGGGTCAAATAAAGTTAGGCAAAGTTAGCTTGGCATCGGAATGCTCTCAGACCTCCTCAGGCAACTAGCAATAGCTTAAATATATTTTCTGAGCAACGGGTTGCTTCGGACCATATCAGGTGAACGGCCTTATCTATTCTTTAGGGGATCGTAATTACTAAAAACCTTCGACATTATTGTGATAGTTGAATTGGAAATGAGTGTGAAGAGTTATTATACGGGTACGCTTTCAACAGTAAAGTCTTGATCGGGGTCATTTTAAGGCGGCGACTCTCCCTTGTCTTTCCCAAGTCGGAACAACAAATCTTTGGACGTCCTTGTGGTCAAGGAATCTGAAATGCGCGTGAAAAGCTTCCACGTTATGCAAATCAGTCTTCATTTAGAAAGGCCCTTTGTCTTTGACCCTTATCTGACTTTCATATCTGGCAGAAGGTTGATGGGATTATTGTAATGCTAATTTAGATTGCCTTTTTGTCTAAGAGGCAATGTTGACGGCATGTGGTATCAACAAACACTCCGTTGTCGCATTAGATAAATATTCCCTAGAAATTGTCGTTGCCGACAACCGTCAACCGGCTTTCACCTGCTATAGGTCAGTGACATGAAAGACGCGCTTAGTGTTACACCACAAGATTGGCTTATCGGTTATTTAGTTATCTATAGCTATATGGGGTTAGCGTCACTCTACCGCACGGTTCGGAAATTATTTGGGAAAAATAAGCCTTAGGGTGTCATGCGGACTCGCCCCTGATCACGAGATAGATCATTTTCCGTATTGTGAGCTGAGATATTTTTGTTTTTAATAAAAGACATTCAGTATACCAAGGGGTAATGGTAAGGCAACGTTATAGAGGAAGCATTGTCTCTTCTGACAAAACTCGACGTTTCGAAATTGTGCTCACTGTGAATCGTGACCTTTAAAATGCTTTTTTGGTCACGATATTTGACCAACAGCTGGTATATTGAAGGCCCATCATTGTGAGAGTGTGATCTCCCAGTTTGCAATGCCGAAAAACTAGGGGCATGTTAGTTCAGTTTCAACAAATCGGCGTCCTATTCTTACAAAACCATCGACATTATGCTAGACCTTTAGTGTGCATTGATGACCGAGTGTCATGATTGTAAACGTAAGACCTTCCGGTGCCATGGAACACAAAAGGTCATGGAATGACCTCAGATCATATTTCACTGCTTCTTGGAAGTAAACGGTGGTGTTGACGCGAACCACTTCGGGTTTAAAAGTCAAACTTATGACCAAGTACAAGCCTATAAAAAGACGGCAAAACCGCGACTTTGACATCGTTCAACCGAGCAAAGAGGTCAACCATAAGTGGCTAGCGAAATTCGCTGTTACAAAGGTAGAGGACGTGCGGAACTACCAACCTGCTCCTGAAGCTTTTGTTTCAGCACGACTATGCAGCAGCAAGGGATCGTATTAACGCTTTCACGCGATGCCATCCTTGTCTAACGAAGTTGGCGTTTAAGTGCTAGTAATCTGGGCAAAAGTTGTTTGTTCTCAGCCAGACACTCTGTCTTTCTTTGCACATAATCAACAGAAATCCATGAAATCTCTGTCCCCTCAAGATAACAATGAGGACCGTGTTTCGTCCTTGTATTTTCAAAGGAGTTGTGCAAAACGAACATCATGACAACGCAACGCATCATGATCACCTGATTATAACTGAGACCCACGTTTCCAACCACGTTTCCAAAAAAGCACAATGAACACCGAACGGGTAGCAAAAACAACACTGACGCAAATCCTTTGATTCCCGATGTGTGATTTCAAACTACTTCATTTCTCTACTGATTTTGATAACGTATTATGACTTTGCGTTATCATGGAAGGTTCTGACAAGGACTTCATCGCATTCGTCGGATATGGTGCCTTATACAGTGACCAGTATACAGGAACACAATGCAGGTATTAATACTTAGTAATACATACAGCTTAACAATGCAATGCAATACAGAATGCAATTGTCATACGGTTCGCTTGTATGAGCCATTGCAGACAGTAATAATTGATATCTGACGGACCACCCTTGCTTCCCATTCGGGTGTCTGTGGCATCGCTTGGACACGCGACCGGTGACATGCCACCCGTATCATACGGAAAAGGCGCCTCTTTGGACTAGCTCTTTCCGGAAAACAGGTCTGCGGTCGATTTTATGCAACTGATCGTGTTGATGAACTTGAAAGCACTTTTCATTGTGCGGTGCTCGAGGAAAATAGCGTTCTGGCAACAATGTCAGACAAGCTCTGTTCCGAGCGAACTTAGGCTGAAATGAATCTGCAATTGCTTGGTCTTCGGCATGCTTTAGTCATTTAGCCGTCGTTAGACAGACGTTTTTCCACCGTTTCCTGACAACAGTAGACTCCTGGACACTCTTATCTTGAAAAATGAGCATGCAAAAACCAATTGGAGAAAGGCCTTGCATATCTACTGCAAATAAGTAAACTAATGTTACTGAATATCAGTCCAAATCACCTTAGGTGTACCTGTGTGATCAACTGCTGGTATCACGGAATTACTTTCTAATCTCAGCTTAGATTCCGGAGTTGCTGAACTTCGGTAGCTGTCTAAGATATTTGCATTCTTGGTTCCGATTTAATCAGAGGGGATTACGTAAGGTGTCGGTCAGCACTTGGTCTAAATAAGCTTTGAAGCTGACAGTATGATAGTGGGATGTTCCAAATAAGTCTAAGCTCCTTACGAAGAGAACACCAGGCTTGCTGTGCGCAGTTTTCAGCTGATTACGAGTTTACGGGCCGTTTATGGGCCGAGGGGAAAAAAGAACGAGCTTCAGGTATCAAGTGGAATGCTAGTCACAGGATCCGTTTTGCACTACAAGGGTGTGTATGTCTTGAAGGAAGGCATTATGATAACCTATTATATAATATTTTAACACACACCCTGGTGGCCGGTTGAACACCTTTTGCTCGGGTGGGGGGTCAATTTGACCCCCCTGAGATCTCAAGACCTAAGAGGGCTAAAGACGCTAAATTTATAGGGCGTATTGGTCTGTACGTGAACTCACTTAGGTCAAAGCTTAATCCTTCTAGGTTATGAAACTCAGGTCAAATAAGGTCAAACAATGTCAAACTCCGATTTGGTCTCAAAAGTGTCCCCAATACTTAGATACCTGCCCTAAGCAAAAGGTTACATGCTTATACAAAGTCAGTGAACTTCCTTGTCTGACCTTTCGAAGGTCATGGGGGCCAAACTCATGGAAGACTGCTTTGAATTTTGCACTTGAATAAGCGACAAAGGTTAGGCTAGGCAGTATGTTCCTAAAAATGAAATGCTGACATGGGTCATTTTAGTTCAGTGACCTATTCTGACCTATAAGACGTCCATGGAAGATGTCTGATGAGGTTCCTGTGATTAATAAATTCGAAATGAGCACCAGAAAGTACAGCACAGAGCAAGCCCTAGAGCAATAACACAGGCTGGTCTGGACCTTGGTGTAACCATAATATCTGGCCCTAGGCCTCTTGCCTAAGAAAGTGTCTCAGAGATGTATGGCTTCCTCTAACACTCCGTTGTTCCATCAGATTGAACGATTCCCTTGAAATTGACTTTGCTGAAGCTGTGGCCTGACTTATACGCGCCATACTTCAGTGAACTTACAAGGTACATCTAAATTACTGATGCGAAACGATCCGCGATTAAATTGTCTACGCGTACACAAAATTTGGCGCGACCACGCCCCTCCGTTCGGAAACCATTTTGGGAAAATCCTCGGGGGGGGGGCAATTTGACTCCATCCGAACGCTTTTTAAAGATTAGTGAAAAGTTGAAGGCCCTTTAGTTCGTTTCGCGTTTCAAACGTGAGGAAAAGTGACGTCGATCAAATTGTGAAAACTCAGTTGACCAAAAACTTATGAACACGGATGAAGTTTTGGGCCGGTTACATAAAACAAATTATACGACAGTTTTGGGACAAACAGGTATCTAAGACACTAGCCGTTGTCACGAAAGAGTACGCTGCTATGTTTGTTAAAACATTTCAACCAGTTATTCGAGTTTGTTCCTTAGGACACAGCACCTGCGATGAAATCTCGGTTGGAAAGGCCTCCGAAACATTTGAAAACATTTTTGTAAAAACATGCATGATGCAATTGCGGTTTGCTGGATAGGAGGATCTTATTGGTGTTTTTGGGAATGGTACGCAAGGGCTGAGACCCAGGAACGTAGATAAGAAAAAGACTCAACACTTGCGCTAAGGGAGGGACGGGTTGATGCTCCCCTAGGGGTTTTCTAGAAATATCTCTCCAGCAGGTCGCGCAATCTCGCCCAAATTTCCGGTAGCCTGTAAGGCATTCATGGCACGTGTTTTGACACCAAAACTAGTCTATAGCATTTCTGTTGTCTGCGTTTCGACGTTTTTACGAGCATTACAAGCCATGTCGACAATCGACGAATCAACCGATCGCGGGCGGTGGGCTTCACTGTTGCATTAACGGAACCCTGCGGCGTAAGTGTATGCTCCAACCACACACTGCATACAACAGTGCCCAGAAATAAACAAAGAACACGTCTGTTTAAATTTGCATGGTGCTGCTGACATCGTTCATAAATATTATCGTGGAGAGCCAAAACAGGTCGTTTTTCAGGGAAAAGGGTTTTGATCTGACCTATAAGCATCCATTACTCGCCTAGAACCATTGATATGTCGTCGAGATTAATCCACCGTTGTTTTTTTGCGGGACTCTTAATTCAAGCAATTTGGAGACGGCGGCGTAGTCGTATCACACTTTCCACCCTATATTAGCCCGCATTATGAGAAACGGCGTGCTAAATGTATTAAAATGAAAAATATGTTAACTAAATATAGCTTTAAAATGATAATACAAGTGTACTAAACCCACTATGTAGCACTAAAATCGGCTGCCCGCCGGCCGGTCGGCCGGTGGACAGCCGATTCGCAACCGGGGGGAAGTCCATCGCTGGGTGACGGTCTCCTCCCACCCAGCACCGCGCCTGCTCGCCGGCACTCTTACCGGTAGCTGCTAGACGACGGTGCCGGCCGCGTCGCCGGTGGGTGGAGCGCCCCTGTGACGTCACTGGCTGACGTCACCGGGGCGCGTAGCGGCCGGCAAAGGCCGGACGAGGCCGCGCCGGACGGAGACAACCGACCTCCGAAGTGGTGACCGCAGCACATCCAATTTCTGGCGGCAGGCCAACTCCGCCGGGATTTCCAGCGACGCCCTGTCTGTCGGGACTCCTGAAAGGGAGGAGGGGCGCAAATATAAATCGGGCGGCATGATTGGTCTATTGCTTCGGCAGGGTTTTTGGTCATGCGCCGCCAGATTCGCGTTCAAATGAAAGACTAAGCGGCATGCCTTCGTGATACATCTGGCTTTTGCTGTCGGTTTATTTCCGAGCGGCAAAAAAATTGACTCAACGTTATCAGAATTCAGCCGAGTACCTGGCTTAGGGTCTCCATCCCCACGGCCAAAATGAATGAATGGCCCATGTCCTGACTACCCTATTCAGCCGCAGTATTTGCATGCTATCAGTCCTGGACTCACCACCGATTCCCAACCAGGTGATATTTGAATTTCAAGCTGTTTGATCTTGGCACTTCCGTAACGGGAGCGGCACGATTCATGCAAGTCCGAGCGCCTCTGCTTTGGCATTCATTCATGCCAATGCAGGCCGTAATAAACCCTCCGACTAACACTTGGGTGGCCGAATGAATAGATGGAAAGATGACGGGGCGTTATTCAGTGCGTCCACTCTCTAATCAGGATGCCCTGCCCGCGCGGGATGGCTACAGTCAGGAGACGGCGCAGCCATGGTCAGCCGGTTCGGAGCTGCAGACAGGGGCTTCGCACTGAGACATCCCGCCATCCGTGTGACGGAAATGGAATCCAATATGCCTTCCTCAAAATATGGTGTCCCGGGAGGGTCCGGGCGCTGCTGAATGAATTCCTGTCAGCTACGCTGATCATTCCCTTCCCAGTTTGTGCGGAACACTTGTGTACAGTATCGGACCCCAAAACAAAACAAAACAAAACAAGTTCACAGCTCCCGCAGATTGTACCACTTTCTGCAGCTTTAAGGCTGAAATTTATAACCTCACACGGGAGAACCTCGCGGGAGTTTGGAAGCGGCTATCGATTCTCGAAGTGTGGATCCCAACAGCTAGTGCAAGGGCAATCTGTGATAGTTGACCGGTAAGCACGAGCGCTGTCTCAGTCTCCGGCGCCGGTCCCACGTAACCGGACCCGCGGACCGTCAGTTCCGTGGCGCCCCACCGGCATGGCACTACGGCGTCACACTGTCGCAACTGTGTCGCACTGTCGTAACTGTTTCGGTGGCGCCGTGCTTGAAAGGCGTCACAGTGTCTGACCTGACCGGCGTCACGATGTCTTGATGCCTGGTCGGCGTCCCCACCCAGTCATTTGGTTGGAGAAAGGTCGCGAAAGGTTGGGAAAGGTCAGGGAAGGTTGGAGAAAAGTTGGAAAACCCCGACTTTCCCAAACCTGCCTGAGAAATGCTTGCGATTTTCTAAGCGTTCTCCGATCAAACCCTTGCCAACGGTCATCGCTTGGGGAAACTTGGGATTTCCAGAGACATCCTGGCCGGTATGCTCGAGATTTACTTGTCGAAAAATATGTTTCAGTGCGTCTTCACCAAAGGCGGCTCGGGAGACGCTCGGCCGGCCGTTTGAGGAAAAGCAGGCAAATCTCGATAGGGTGGAACATTTTCCGATGCGTAATTCCTCTAAGCGGTTCGAGGAACGCTCCGGACACGTCGCCTTGGGAAACATTGCGAAACGGCTCGGAGCAGCTTGGCACTCTCAACCAAAGCATCACACTCTCGGCGCCCATCTTAGTCATTCCTCAGCCAGAAAGTTGGGAAACGGTCGGAATATCCCGGTTGGGATCGAAACCAGGCTGCTGGTTGGGCTGCCGCGTCTCATCAACGCCAACTGGCCCCGGTGTATGACAGGCGTTGCAGTGTCAGCACCGCCGTGGCTGTCGCTACATCATGTCTTAGCGCCGCGGCCGTGTCTAGCTAGTGTCACCTGATATGACCGTTGGCACTGCATCGGTGTCATGTCGTGGGACGGATGCCGCCGTGCCTGAGCGCTGTCGCAGCGTCACCGCGTCTGATAGGGCGCGTGTCGCTCCCCGCAGGCTTACCATGATCCCGTCGCTGGCTTCCTCTCGGCGCTGGGGCTTGGCGCTGCTGCTGGCCAGCTACGTCGCCGTCTGGAGCTGCACGGCCAGCTCTGACCTGCTGCAGCTGCTGTCGCGCGCCCACTTCGACTTCACGTTGAACATGTACGGCACGCTGGCCAACGTGACGGACGACCGGCAGCAGAACCTGCTGATCTCGCCGTATTCGGTGTTCTCGCTGCTGTCGATGCTGTTCCTCGGCGCAGGCTCAGAGTCGCTGTCGTCGGCGCAGCTGCGCGCTGTCCTACGCTTCCACAACATCAGCTACGCGAGCGTGCAGCGCGCCTTCAAGGAGGTGACGCAAGTGCTGGACAACCCCTACTACTACCGCCACTTCCAAGAGGATGCCGACCTGCTGCTCACCAACGGGGTGACGCCGGCAGACGTCTACGCGCGCGCGCTCGACGAGTTCTACCGCCGCTCTGTCAACTATCTCAACCTCGGAGCACCTTCGGCGCAGGAGGACCTGGCCACCTGGCTGATGTCCGCCGCCGGATCCGGCTCCGGCTCCGATTCCGGCTCCGGCCCCGATTCGCCCGTCGGCTCTGGCGTCCGCCAGCTGCCGGACCTGGAGGCGGCGTTGGCCGACAACCCCGTACTGCTGCTGGTCTCACGCGCTCACTTCCACGGCAGCTGGATGCACCCGTTCGATCCAGCGCGCACCTTCAGCAAGGGCCTCTTCTTCTCCAAGCCGTCGCAAAGGTGAGGTAAGCACTAGCGCTGGCGCCGGGTGGGCTGGGGGTCCTGGCGTTGTGGTGAGGTAAGCACTAGCGCTGGCGCCGAGTGGGCTGGGAGTCCTGGCGGTGTGGTGAGATAAGCAATAGCGCTGGCGCCGGGTGGGCTGGAAGTCCTGGCGGTGTGGTGAGGTAAGCACTAGCGCTGGCGCCGGGCGGGCTGGGAGTCCTGGCGGTGTCGTGAGGTAAGCACTAGCGCTGGCGCCGGATGGGCTGGGAGTCCTGGCGGTGTGGTGAGGTAAGCACTAGCACTGGCGCCGGTTGGGCTGGGAGTCCTGCCGGTGTGGTGAGGTAAGCACTAGCGCTAGCGCCGGATGGGTTAGGAGTCCTGCCGGTGTGGTGAGAGGGTGTACTGAGCGTGCTGCAGTGCGCTGTCTGGCCGAGCTCGAGCGTTGCGCCGTTTGGTGCCGTGGGAGCGGTGAGAGAGTGTCTTACGGTAGTGAGTGTGGGCTATGTGTTGTGCATTTTCGTGCAGTGTGAGAGACTATTGTATGGCTTAGTGAGAGGCCGTGTTGTGAGACGTGAAAACTTACGTCATTCGGCACGGTGAGAGGCTATATTATGGGGTGTGAGAGGCACGTCGTGTGGTGCTGCAAGCGGCCATTTGGTTTAATACGAGGCTTTCCGAGGTCTGACGAGAGGCTCTGTCATGACGCTTGGTGCGCTGCGGTGCGCGGTGGGAAATTGAAACGGTTGAAATGATGATTTGATTGAAATGCTTCAAGCCTTGAACAGCATCTATTGCTTAAAAATTTAGCGTTGGTGCTTGGAAGCTCAGGGAACAAGCTTTAACATGCATAGACAAAAGCCATTTGTTAAATAACTCGCGCGACACAGCTGCAGTGTGGCCGCGCGTATGAGGTAGAGCTGCACCGAAGTGAGCGGTAGTTGTTCGGCATCCATAACATACATGAGTGTGCTGTGAACACCATGGCACCGCCTGAGGTGTTCGGCCAGCAGTGATCCTCGTAGAGTTGTTGCCCCTCCGTTTGTTATCACAGGATAATGGTTAAAAAATCACGTAACACATTTAAGCGAACACATTTTAGCGAATTTAAGTGAAAATTGCTTGATGTCTTTGAGATCCTGTGGCTTAGCCATAATGCTCCTATGTCTTTCACACCATGGTCATTAAAATGATGTCCTCCTAAGGTCTGGACCTAGCGTGTCACGTATGATGATGACCAGACGCGGGCTCGTATCGTGCGATCGACCCTGGCTGGTATCTTTTAACTAATGCAAAGTTAATGTAACGATGATGCAATGTTGGTGTGATTCACTGAGCAATTCAAGCTATGACGGGCGATATCATAACGTTGTCTCCAGAAGCGCAGACGGCTGGGCTTCCTTCAGAAATGACATCGCATTTTCGTGACCTGACCCAGGGCCAAAATGATCGTTCCTCGAATGTGTTGTTTTAGCGAATGCGAAACGATCTGGATCGCTGCAGAAGTTTTCCCACAAAATCAGAGTGGGAGCGATTGCAATCCCCCGGGCGGCCGAGCGTTAAACCCCGTTTTCGTTTCCTTTCTGGTCCGGATTGGGACGTGACGATCGCCGTAGCCGAGCGCCGGCCGACCACCTGGTGCCCCCGGTTTTGGTCGCCGGCATGTCTGTTCAACCATTGCGTTTTCGTCTTAGAGGATGTTTTAGAGGATTAATTTGTTTTGCTTTTATCAATTTAGCCCGAACCTTTCTGATTGGGTGGATTTCTGGGATCAGAGCTCACGCTAAGCAGTGCTTGTTTGTGAACCCTGACCCCACAATCTGATAGCAAAGTTCCGCCACGCTGGCCGGCATTCAGTAGAATTTTGTGGCGAGAGTGTAACGTGCCGCAATGCTCGGCACGATTTGCCCTGCTCTCTGACCCAATCTGATATAGAACGGCCGCCGCCACCTGCTGCAGGCCATCCCAGTCAGGGGCAAATTGCAAGCGCTCAAAGCCTCTCGAAGCCAGGTACCGCCATGGGTGACTTGTAAGGCAGGCGATGGAGCTGCGGGAGCAGACAGCCACTTGACGATATCTTCCTGTATTCTGATTAAAAGGGTATTCAGTACGTGCCAACATCGTGTTTCTTCCGTGCCATAACACCGAGCATTGATCATAGTCATGTAAAACTGAACACCAAGACGAGAGTTCTTCATCGGCAAAATCTCTGTTGCATTCTAGAGACCCATCGGCTGGATCACTCTCAAACACTTCTCAGAGCGTTCCTTTTATTAACTGAACAAAAGCTGATCTATTACCGGACACTGCCAACGGGCCTCAGTTTTATGACTTGATGTGCCTCGACTAAGCCAGGGCTCCGGATCGGCGGCCAGAACCCAGTGGAGTCCCCAAACCAACTCCGTGGGGAGAGGCAGGCTTATGTCTCCCCATTCACTTCCAGCACTCTTCTGTGCTCCCGTGAATTACTTCAGCTTTAGTCCTTCAAAGTAGCTCACTAGAATAATCTGGCTACTCACGTGACACCCTCCGGAAAGGGCCTGGCACGATCGTACGCAAACGGCGAAGGTAACGGTAACGTCACCGCGGCACGGACCGCCGCCAACAGATCTGGCGACCGGGCCCGGACGCCGGTCGCTGCGCGGGCGCATTTGGCGACCGTCGCCAGCGGCGCCATGTATGGCGGCGCGCTCGGCGCGGACGGCCGGCGGTGCCCCAGCAGGCCGCTGATTATCTGCGGAGGTGTCGCTGATGTCACGTCCCCCTGACAACGGCATCGCTCTCCCGGTATCGGCGGCGAGTCCGACCGCCAGATAGCGGGCTCCGAATTTGGCCCGGCCGCCGGCCACCGGGCCACGGCTGCGCCCGTGCCGCGGCCCCTGTACAAGGGGTACGGGCTCGGTACGCGTGAGACGGGATCTGTACACACGCATGATCGGCAGTGGTGCGTGCGAGTAGAGTCGGCGGTGGTGCATGCGCGCCGGGCTCGGTGTAAACTAGAGACGTAACCTTTCAACCCGTCAACTCGTCAAAATCTGACCCACGTGAGCTCGCGGAACTTGTTGTGGGCGAGACTCGGCGGATTCATGCGAGTCAAAAGTTATGAGCAAAATAAGGTATTATGCAATCTTTTAGCTTTCAAAACCATGCAAATAAGAGAAAGTGCAGCCACAAATAATACATTTATGAAAAATCTTATCTTCCCTTTTACAGCGGCGGCGCCAGTGACATCAAAACCTTAGCAGATAAAATATACTAGTAAACCGGGTTGCACAAATTTAATAACTGCCGGTAAAGCGTTCACTGAAAAAGTCATGTTAACAACACAAATTTTCATACCTTGTCTGATTTAATCGAGGAGTAGTTCGATGGGTCATTCAAATAAAACTACATACCGCATTTGACTGTAATTGTGAGGGTGAAACGCGCACAAACTTTTTTGTTTCATTCACACACCACACATCACAACTCTCAGTCAACAACACATATCAATGAAAGGAATAGGAAACTCTGTGTCTTTCATTGTTCTTGTCTTGTTCACTTGTCGAGACAGTTTTGCAGTTACTGGTGTATCAAATGCGTAGCAGTTTTCGAAACTAGAACAGTAGTAGCATAAAGTTGGTCTATTTACCCCTGAGGAATGTGCAATTTACCAACGCAATAATAGGGCTCTTACATATGATACATACATACGTTTCACCATGGCCGTGCCTTCTATTAGTTTTAACATGCATGTCTCACAAACGTGTTAAATCTGTCTGCTTTTCCATTTCTTCCAATACATGTATCTGCAAACAGGTCCGTGTGAAAAAAATAATTTGATGTGAACATATTACGTCAGCTAAGCAGATGACTGCAGTCAGCAGGCTATGTTACATGTAAACAGACTTTCTGGACATCATTGGTGCAATTTTTTGTGGTCAATGAAAGGACAAATGTTTGTGGACAACGTGCGATTGCTACCCTGCTTGTACGCAGCGTCACACAAAGGGCACGGCGATGGTGTCGGGATCGAGCAGGAATGGTGGTGAGAAGGAAATTTGGATCAGTCCAAAGCTACGATGTGGTATTTATACCGTGTTATGGCATGATGTATCCACTTAAAACTGTAAACACCATTTACGAGACTGCCTTTGCTTCTTGAATACGGGTTGTGATACCGTGACGATTGTGACGCTTTCGAAAAGTGGTTGTCATTTTGTGTAGTGTAGTGAAATTAGGGCGCTTCCCATGACTTAAAACATCTAATATTTTTACTCCGTCAGTGTCAAGCCATCAGTTCATGCCTGCGATTTTAGAAGATATGACTTGTGGTCTGTTGAGATGAGGTAGAGGGATGACATTTGTAGCACGTTTTAGTGATATACAGATTAAAATTTCACTCTCTTCCTTTTCATTTATAGTTAAAAACTGGCATCACAGTGTTTAAGATAAACTTTGTGCGTAAAATAAATTTCACTGTCCAGTCAGTTTGCTTACTGCTCTCAAAGCAACGTGGTGGTGGTCCAAGCATGCCGTACATTAGAGGACACCGACATGACATTTTATCCACACATTAAGGGATGCCCGACATCTTCCGATGCGTGCTAATTGCCATGAGTTTGTGAATTGTTCTGTCAACTTTTACACCTGGCGTGCAGCTTTTTCTCTTAGGTGACGCGAGCGATTAGGACATTTGGAAGTGCCATGAGAAAAATACGCTGTGGTAAGTTTGTTATGTTCATTTTTCTTCGAAGTATGATTTCATAGCATGCTATCAAACTGCTTTCGTAATAGCAATTTCGTGAGACAGTGGTTTTTGAAAATTGAGAAAAGGGAATGTGATGGAAGCGTCAAAGTTTCTAGATGATCTGGTCACGTTAATATTGAATAATACACGATGCAAATCGTGTGCCCATATCTTATGCTGAAAGGTTCGGCTCGACAAATGAAGTTTTAGGTTACGAAGGTTTTCTGGCATGATGGCACAAGGTTAAAGATGGTCAACCGTATGAAGATGGCTGTATTTCATATGTCTAAATAAAGCAAAAATAGGATACCGAGCTTTCGGCCTCAGGTCATCTAGGGTTGTAAGTTTGTTTAGAACAAGCCAAGAACCTTCACCCCGTAGATGTCCTTAGGCTGAGGGTTCCTTTTTGCTTGGACTAAATATATAACTTACAATTAACGACACGCGTTTGATCACCTGTTTTCGCAATGCACAGGTACGATCAATTCTCTTCAGCAGGTGAAATTTTTTTTCATTTAGGACACATTTATGGACTCTCAACACACGGTGTGGCTATTGTTGGCCTAGCATCCCACAATC
Organism: Pollicipes pollicipes; assembly: GCF_011947565.3. Taxonomy (NCBI): domain Eukaryota; kingdom Metazoa; phylum Arthropoda; class Thecostraca; order Pollicipedomorpha; family Pollicipedidae; genus Pollicipes; species Pollicipes pollicipes. Next base: position 1,900,145 of record NW_023596545.1, read on the forward strand.
AGACAACATTTTCTCATTTGATAAAAGTGTGCACCCATACAAAAGCACAGATACATAATTCCTGGCCACAGAATCAGTGAATCAAAAAGGGACACGTATGCCAGAAATGAAGAAATCATTTTAAAGGAAGTGGCTCCAACATCGCACAAGATCACGTCACAACGTGTCAGAAAAACTTAGGTTTATTTTTCAGGGGGCTCAGATTGGCGCAGTGAATCACGATCATGTTTGTGAGATGTCAGCATTCAGCACGCCAGCGAGATATTGGGACTTTAGCGGGCCTGGTTATCTCAAGTTATCCGGCATGCGATAAGACTTATGTCTGCCGGGCACGATTCCTGCATAGAGGTTGGCGATTTTTTATAACCGCCTTGAATCGTATTCAGCTTTTAACCGCCGCTCTTCGTTGGCAGCGTGGGCGCAGGCGAGGCACGCTGGTGGATGCAGGAACTGCTGATGCACGTCATGTTCCACATGTGAAATGCGTGTATATTACGCGAGCACATGGTGTGAAGAAGCAACATAAATATGGTTGTACGTTCCGACTTAGGTCGCAAATGTCCCTGCTGATACTGATTGCACGTGGCACCATTCTTGCTTCATCATTCTCACCTTTGTTATCAGCAGACTTGTGCTTGATTCCAGCGGATCAAATCCGACTATGAGATTCTTTGTTCACTGGAATACGTTCGGCTCCAGTGGTTATTAAACTGCATCGGATTGGGAATTGATTCAAATCGTGTGCGTCATAGTTAGATTTTGTTCGGTTCCGTTTGAAACTACTTGGCTTAAAAGATGGTTATTCGCAATTTATTCGGAATTTGTAAAGTATATACCCGATTGGTGGGAACACCAGGAGCCCACTTTACATATTTTTGTGGGGGGCCTGAGCTCCCTCTCCCCTGCTCCTCTGAGACCCCTCAATGCGTCTGAGTAAAGTGGGAATACTGGGCCGAAAAATACTGAACGATAATCCTAATTATTGGTATGTTATTTAGTAGGTACTAAAACATCACTATAGGTATCATGTTAATTTTGTACCAAATAGGTATCGTATAAATAGGTACCCGTATGTATCTAATATTTTTGACATGCTAACTCCTTTATTTTTTAAGCCAGTCCGCAAATGGTTGGCAATGTTTTCGAATGATAACGCCTGTGCTGGGATAAAGAAAGATTGACTGTAATTTGCGGTAGCCTTTAAAGGTGCAGGGTGGCCCCATCAATGTGTCAGTCCAGGATGGAAACTCAGGATCAGAATAAATGACGCAAAAGTACAAAGTGATAATTGAATACATCGCTAAGCCTTGAAAACCATTGGCAGGAGCAGCAAGATTAGCAGGCATCTTAGATAGAAGCTTATGTTATCAGGAATCAAGTTATGGTGCAATTGTAATTGCATGGCAGTTTATGCCAAGATGGATCCAAGGAGAGTCGTCTGTATCAAGCCCCTCCCCCTCCCCCCCCCCCACCACCACCACCCGACAGGACAAAAATGTTATGTTTCTGGGCCCCGTGGAAAATCCAAGGAGATTTTACTAGAGGTCTGATGCAAGGTCAGAAAGTGCTTTGGTACTTTTATTTGACAGAATCAGGACTCTGGCTGTCTAAAACGTTTTCCTGGCACCCAAAGTATGGTTTGCAAACTGGGCCTGCAGAGTAAAGATATTTGTTCACATTGGCGCATAGCCTGGGAAGGCACTTAGGTCAAAGCCCAGGGGTTCAGTTCCCTATTATCATTTGGAGTAGGGCAGACTCCAGCCCCCTCAACTTGGGCTCCAGCACCGCCTCTTCCAAAAAGGGAGAGAAAAGCAGGCAAAACCCAGGGAGTGAAGCCATTTTGAATGCACAGCGTCATAGTCAAATAGGGTATTTGCAGGGGTAAGAGAGTATATGATGTCATTTGCCCCACATGAAGTGGCAGGGTACTCCTGGAGACAAAGGAATCAATCCTGTTTTGTAGTTTAAGACAGCTGTAGGCAGAAGTAGGCTTTATATTTTATTTGGGGAACATGAGCCCCTCCAGTGCTGACTTGAAACCACTCGAGTGTTGTTCTAAGCCTCTCCCCTAATGGATAGGAACAAAAATGGAATACCGGGCCAAAAAATGCGGGAAATTTATCCCAATTTTTAGTATACTGAGAACTTTGACACATCATTGACAGTGTGCCATTTTGTACTAAATAGTGCCCTGAAGCCTCTTTATGATTTTGTCCTGCCAGCATCTCTATATGATATATCAGTGCTTCTGCAAATTTTTGACATATGTTGCTCACAAAAACACCTGGACTGCAATAAAGAACAATTCACTGCAATGCATGGCAGCTTTCGGAAGTATTGGGTGGCCTAGATGAAAGTTACCCATCATTTCCCCAACAGTGGTAATTGTGTTTGTCATGCAACCATGACGGATGGTGTTCAGCTGACAGTTAAATGGAAAACCATGACCAGTGATACTGTAGTCATTAATGATTCCGTCCGTAGGATCACGAAAAAGGTGTGCTCTAAGTGGGCCACTTGAAGGGAGCATCCCCGTTTTCGTAAGGTTCACTTATTGTTACATCAGACCCATCCAATGCGATCAGCGATGCCAGTCTTCTCGAAATCCTTCTGAATAGCTCAGAATTGTGATTTGCAGTAGCCAACTCCGCGGGAGAAATCTCATGTGACTCGCTGCTCACCAATGTGAAAGCAACGCATTTCATTTGCCTCGCTTTTTCCAACTTGTGTGTCTGTAATGTCTGCAGACAACTAACGTGTCAAAATGTGTGTGCAAGAAATGGTAACAAAGCATAAAGCACTCCGGATGGATGTGCCCGTGTAGGTTGTCATGACAACGACGACGGTGATAGCGACCGAGGGAAAGAAGCATAGCAGCACTGGGTTGGCCGCGTTGATGGCATGATTTTGACTCGAAAATGATTCAAATTTATTCCCAATTATGTCTTAACGGTGCTGCAGTGGCACTACCCAGTACTATTTTTAGCCGTAACTAGTCCTGAGGCTTCAATAGGGCATGTTTCTTTTTTATACAAAAATACGGCCCTAGGGTAGTACACTTCCCTTGACAGTCCAGAATACGAAACAGGGAGTATTCTGCAGGTACAATGCTCTGCTGCGTGTAGATTGTTAATTTGGTTGCCCATAATGATGTGCCATTTTTGGACATTGCAACCTGATTTCCTTAAAAGTTATGCTTTAAACTTAAGATGTAAATGGAAGTGGCCAATATCCAGAGAGAAAAAAGGCTTTGTGGGCACGTGACAGGTCAACCTCATCGGCTTAGCCCCAATATTTTAGAAGGTGGCACCATGCCTGTAAGGCGTTTAATGTTTTGAAAATGGGGTTTAAAGCACAGCAATGAAATCAAGAGCCAAACATGCCAGCCCTTAAACAAAGCTCAAGTTCACTTGCCTGGATGGGTCCCTCGTACCGTGGTTTGACCTCCGTTGTGTAAAATATGTGCTTAAATACGAAAGGCACTCGTTATTTGCAGCACCAGGCTACATCTTATGAACATGCTTTGGACAAGTTCTGTTAGCTTCATGCTATGCTTGAAGAACCATAGGTGTAATTTAATTTTCCTGAGATGCTGTGGATGCAGCTGCATCCCAACTAGCAGTGAAGTTACGCCCGTGACGCGGAAATGGACGTATTTAATCGGCACCCAACACATCTTTGGAAGCCAACATTATTGAAATGACTTGTGACTATCTCAGATTGTTTCCGTTTAGTAACTATACGTCCACTTCCTAGTACTTACACAACAAAGTCTAAGAACTAAAGGGACTGTTCAACATTTGCATGGGATTTTAAGCTGAATGCCCATCTTCAAGATCATTCGGTGTTGTTCACATCCCTGCGTTTCTTAAGACCTAAACCCCTCTAGCTCCTGAGCTACACGTCCGTGAAGATGAGTTGACTGTTTTGGAGACTACATCATAGTCCCCGGTCATCCATGACGCCATAATAATTTCATTCAAATTCTGTCATTCTATTAGCCATACGTCGACCAAGACCAAGAACAAAATGGTTGCCTAGATGTTCACATCTGACGTTCGTGCGCACGATTTCCGAATATAACAGCAGTCAATTGACTCTCAACCAATGTTGTGCAAGGTATGATGAGTTAATCAAGAAATGGCGAATTAAGGAGCAAGTTTACTAAACAGAGATATTACGCTGTCTAGAGCAGTCTTGTCCACTTCAAAGTATAGCGATGGTTATAAGTGAGCTTATTGCATCATATCTGAAACTTGCTTCAGTGTCTTCAAATGTGGTACATTCCCAGTAATCTAAGTGCTGAAAAGTCGAGCAAACTTGTCCTGCGTCCGTCCTTTCGTTGAACGAATGTCGGCTGACCGCTATATCGTCTTTCCTCCGCTGTTACACTGGTTGCATAATATGCCAAATGCTGACAAATGGTGTGCTAATCCGTTTGCTACGATGCACTGCCACATGTTTGGTTCATCGAGACTTTGCCTTCGAAATTTGTTCGGAAAATCAAATAAAGTCCGCACAACGAACCAGACCAAAATTGCGTATTTGGGGTGATGTAAGTATAAAAGAATGCCATGCTGTCATGCTCGAACGATGGTATAACTTTAGATTTAGGCATATCAGCCCAAATTCATAAGGTTTGTCTTAAGTTAGCATATTTTTTAGCTGAAACCAAGTTGTGCTGAAAGAACTGTTTATGTTATCCAAATGTGAGCTTAACCGGAACTTTTCAATGCTGTTCGAATCGGCAAGGAAGACCACATAGCGTTTGCAGCGTTATCACCGAAAGCATCGCCATGCCGCGTGAAGGTAAATGCACTGGGAATCGTGGCTCTGCACAGCGCAGTGAAATGTACGCGACGTACACTGATAGAGTAAGAGTTTGTTGGAGGAAAAATTATCCATTCCGCCTTCCTGGGAATACTTAAAGTTGAACGTAAGGGCTGAGAGCATCTATTTGGTCATTGCTCCAAAATAGGCATTGCAAACCGTATCTAGGATGCTGCAGCCTGCGTGCATGCTTGGCATTATGCTGGCAAATCTTTTGTTAGTGACGTGCCTGTAAGCAAAGGTAGTTATCAGTCCATATCCTGTGGTGCAAGATGAAAAACTTGCACCACAGACATGATGAAAGGCTTGTGCCGACGCATTTCGCGGAAGGATCTCTCAATAATGGATTACGCCCGCGCGAACAAATCCCGTGCTCAATAATGAAACGCTCGTAAGCTGAAGAAGTCGGCGAGCTTAGCAATCTTTTTTTGTCTCCTCCGCCGAGGCGTCTAGGAGGCCATTTTTGGGCAACCTTTCAACGCGGAACAATGTTTTTTGGGCGGGGAAGAGGCGCTGGCTGATGATGAGCCCACTTTCGAATGTTATCAAGTTCAGCACTGTAAAGTAACAAGAACCACCATCCGACTTGTTCAACGCAGTTTGGTCATGAAGCTCAAAATCGAGCTCCTTGTTAGTCTGTTCCTCGGGCAACTAGAACAACATTTGTTTTAGTACATATGTGAATAACGGTAGCAGTACACCATTCCTGGTGTTGCCGTTATTGCTGTACCTAAGTCAGGCCAAGATGCATTGTTGTATATTCCCGATGTATTCCCAATTTTTTTGTCAATGCAGTGCTTCTCAATGCAAATATTTTTTAATGCAGTGTTTTCAATGCAAATGTTCTTGCCAATGCAATGCAAACGATGCCGTGAGTGCCGTGATAAAAGACGAATGATTGCATGAGAGCTAACCTTTTGCTTTACGTGCAGTTTACTTCAAAATGAGATATGAGAGCATGGTATGTTCTGTTTTCTAGAACGTCAGACATGTCGTGACCAGAAAACCACACGTGGCGGGCGTGCACGTGCGCGATGCCGGGTATTCATCTTACTTAGTGCGCTTAGTGCCCGCTGACTGCTAAGATCGCTGATACAATCGCAGCCGCGCGCCTCCCGCGGAATTCAGCACGATCCTCTGCACGGAAAGCAGCAGAAATATCTAATTATTGGGTCGATGATGGTTGGGTGGTCACATTCTTCGTGCTTCCGGCGCAGTGAATTTCTGGAATTCGCCTGCATGGGAGAGTTGAAGGAGTGGGCTTAGTCTGATTTGCTTCATTGATTACATTTATCCTGAAAGTGGCAGGGAAAAAACAACCGGCGCGACGTAAATGGATGAAAGCAGTACAACACGTATTTCAGTTCGTGTTCCGTGACAGGATAGTTTCATCAGCAAGGCGCGGGGGCAAATGCTTCAGAAGACGTTAGCGCATGCCTGTTCTATTTGTGACCTTGTGGAATGTACTAGGCGATACATCCGGTCCTGCTGCGCTGCTTCACGGCTAAGATTGGTTCAAGTGCTCAGGTGCTTCCAGATCTCACGGGAAAGCGGTGTTCGTGTTATTTTTCCAGCCTGGAGATCGCGATAACCACTGGCGTGTGTTTGTGCTGTCCTTCCAAGCAGACCCCGATTTTAATGTCTTTTGCCGCGGACTTAGGTAGCTGGTGCTAGGGTGGGGCGGTTCATGTTGTATCCCCAGACTGGATGTACCCATGTGGACGCCTAATACTGCCTTTCCAGGCAAAAAGTGCCGGCGACATCGACTCCCTTGCTGCAGCCTCGAACTGGAGGTATGGACAATGACAGCTGATGTTTCCTCCCCAGGATGGAGGTGCCCATGATGACGAGCAGGATGCTGGTGCCACTCGGCTACAACAGCGACATGGAGGCGCGCGTGCTAGAACTTCCGCTCAGCACCCGCCGCATCTCCGTCTTCCTCTTGTTGCCGGACGACATGGAGCACGGCCTGGCCCGGCTCGAGGCCAACCTCACCATGGATAACCTCCGCACGCTGCTTGCAACTCTCAAGGTGCGACAAGATCGGAGTTAGTTCAAAGGGCGTGTACGGGCTTTCGACACGGCAGGCTGCTAATTTTTCAATCACACGGACCGTAAATAGTTCAGAACGATGCCATGTGTACTTCAGTGCTCATGCAATCGATGACTGATGATTTCCGGCTCCGGAATTTCGTCGGTATTCACTAAGTTCGGAGGAAGGCTGCAAATCGCCTCTTATCTCCGTCTTGTGCGACAGAGATGTTCAGTCACGTCGAACGAGCAAGCAGAGGGCATGGGACAGCTGGTCCAGCTGTTGGTACGCATTGCAGTAATTCCACTTGGCAAACATCAGATGTCAGCATAAATTTGTTGTGAGCAGTGAAAGCACACCGTCTTCTTCGTACTTTTAGTCCTGAGGTGAAAGATATACAACGCTCATGATGTCATGAGGCACTGGTTAAATCACGTCATCAAGTATCTGACTTAATATTATGGTAAGGTTGGTGCATGTAATTATGCTGAGTTCTTAAACGCAGAGGAACATATAACTACCGTATATATATGCACATGTGTATACATATATATATATATATATATATATATATATATATATATATGTATATATATACTAGTGAGCATGCAACAACAAAAAATACCAACTGATGCGTGATGAAGTTTCAAAATTTATTGCAATGAACTCAACGACGATTCGGATATGAAATGCGTGATAAAATTTCAACATTTATTGATATGTGTTGACGCGCCGCGCCATTGCAGCCCAGCACATTGGCGTGACCGTCGCACTGCAGGTTCACAGAGTGTAGCTCATTGAACAAGTAAAGGGCGCGGCCAGACTCGGCCATTGAACAAGTACAGGGCGCGGCCAGACTCGGCCACTGAACAAGTACAGGGCGCGGCCAGACTCGGCCACTGAACAAGTACAGGGCGCGGCCAGACTCGGCCACTGAACAAGTACAGGGCGCGGCCAGACTCGGCCACTGAACAAGTACAGGGCGCGGCCAGACTCGGCCATTGAACAAGTACAGGGCGCGGCCAGACTCGGCCACTGAACAAGTACAGGGCGCGGCCAGACTCGGCCACTGAACAAGTACAGGGCGCGGCCAGACGCGGGCGTAAAATTGGTTACAGAACGGCCGCCTGGCTCAGTGATGAGAACCACGCATTCTTTGACGGTCTTTGCGTTGCTGTGTGTAGCTAATGTAAGTCTTATCTGTACATGACGCGTAGATAAATCCAACATTTTGACAAGCCGTCTCCTTTCTGGCGCTATCTCTTGCACGCTTGATCTTAAGATCTGAGATGTTTGATTTGAAACAGCAGTCCGTCTCTGCTGTCGTGTTGGAAGACGTTGATGATGGCAGCAGTGGCACGGTTCGAGCGACTGTAGCTGTCAACCGCCAGAGTGGCGTTGGTCAGACTGTTTAAGTTGAGATCTCCAATGACAGCGGCCTCACCCCAAATGCACGATTGGCGTCGTCGCCACCTTCCACCATGTACGGAGCCGTGCCAGAATCCGGGTTCTCGGTTGACTCGCCAGCACTGAGACCACGTGGTCCCAGAGCAGGCTCCAGCTCAGCACTAGCAGCCGGCGCAGGCTCAGCTGGCGGCGCTGGCTCAGCTGGCGGTGCTGACTCAGCAGCCGGCGGGGGGAGGCGACTTAGATTCAGCAGTACACACTGCTTCACTGCCGGCTGAGCCACGACACTCCTGTCGTGGCTGAAGCTGTCTGGCCATCCTTCGCACCTCGCCAGCCTCCCTGGTCACAGTCGTAGCCCGGTCACATGCCCCCAGGGTAAACTTCTGGTGCCTGCGCTGGTCCTTCAAGAAGACAACCTCCCATTGCAGCTCTCTGCGGGCAATGGGGCAATTGGAGCTACGCTGGGACTTGCACTTACATTTCGCCATGTCGAGAAGCTTTTTGGGTTTCGGGACGACGGTTTTTTTGGGGGGCGGGGGTTCTCGCTGATAGCTCCGCACGGGTTACATCAGCCTTTTTTAATCGCCTTTGTCACGTCTTTTATGTCATGAGCAGGGATCCCTTTGTTGATCCACGGTTTCCTGATTTTTACCGTCACTGCCTTGAAGATGGCATCAGTAAGATTCTTCTTCGATTCGCTCAGCCACCTGATGCAACTCAGGGTTTCCCCGCTGTCGACAGTTGGTGGTGGGACGAGGAAGCAGGGTAGCTTATCACATTTTTTTTGTGCGTGACCTTCGTGCATCCTTCGGTAGGCTTATTCAAGTAACTGCTCGAAAGAAATGTTTCAGTACCGCAAAACTAAACTGGTAAACCCTTATAGCCCATACCAGCATATCAACTGCAAATAAATATCACAATGATGCGTAAATAATCTCAGCCTTCATCTTGCCACGGTATGCTGGGGCATTCTCAGAATGGCACAGCTTTGCTCTTTACAAACATTTTGATAAAAGGTAAATTTAAAGGGAGTGTTGCACATTCATGTGAAGGCTTCACTGAAATAGCCATTTTGAAGACCTTCCAGTACTGTTCACAATCCTGCCCTTCTTAAGGCCTAAGCCCCTCTAGTTTCTGAGTAAAGCGCCCGCGAAAATGATCACAGGTATATCGGCGGGGGAGGGGGAGTATTTCAGTCACCTTGGCATTCAAGACGTCATCATAACGTCAGTCAATCCTGGCATTCTATAAGCCATCCGGCGATCAAGGCCAAAAGGTGTCATTGTCAAGTGGTTTATATTTGGTGTTCGCGAGCACAATTTCCAGATCTAACGGCCGTCAAGGAGCGCTCAATCAATGCTGTGAAAGGTACGGTGACGTAATCAAACCAGAACGCATTGAGGAGCATATTTACTAAACAGAGAATTACGCTCGCTCAAGCAGTCCTTTCCACTTGTTATATTGTTATCAATGAACATACCAATTGTTATAAATGAGCTTGTTTCATCATATTTAATGCCTGCTTCAATATTCTCAAATGCGAGACATTTCCTGTGATTGTTCTTTGGCAATTTTTCTTTGATGTTTTTCGTGATATTTACTTCATGCTTAATCCACCAGGTACCGGTAGTGTGGAAAGTGGCAAAATCGAGAATTGTTGGGAGATGACGGCACAGTGTAAAATGGGTGGTGCTGGTATCGAGTACGCTTTTCTTAGTCTACCGAAAAAATACGGCTCTCGCCTCACGAATATCGATATTGATGCAGCGCGACAGACTTGCAAATTTGTGATTGATCCATGTGCCAGGGAGAAACTTTGTCTTAGTTGATTCGAAGAGATTCACACCCTTGATATCATAACGTAATGTATAAGCTGTAATGAAATGAATTGAATGTGCTGTAACTAGTTTGACGAAACACACGTATATATTTATTGTAGTGTATTCCATCGAGAACACGGATACATGGGGTCAGAGTTCAAAGTTTGAATTTGATATGACGACACGAAATCGCAAAACAATAACCTTTAGTGGGAGAGAACCTGGCTAAAAGTTATTGCTTCGTGTTGTGTGCTATGAGCACTCCTTGAAAATCCCATCTTGCGTTGCAGAATGAAATCTGTCTATCTGATAATCGCAGCCTTTTTTATTTGAAATTTTGTGTCAGATATCCGTCACGTGATCTTGGTCTCGTCGAAAAGGCCCTGTCACGTTATCTGGATGCCGCCTACTTCCAAAGTGTGCTGACAAGGAGTTCCGTTTTGAAGGGGACACGTCTTGAGTCTAGAAAGGCTAGTTACTGTGTGGCTAACGACTTAACTCACCAACGGTTGCTGAAGTCGAAGCAGCTCGTGCCTTCACTTGCATATCTACCTGCTTTGAGATGAAACCACCTGAGTTGAATAAGCATGGATATTTGAGGGAGAATCACGCTGATCTGTGATATACGTGCCCCACAGCACAAATTTGAAACTGCGCAAATTTTGACTATTTATATTTCTATATAACAGAATACAGTAATACTTTTTACCTACAATGTTGTAACTAAGTTCTACACCGCACAGATATTGATGTGCAATACCATGTTCTCTCTCTCTCTCTCTCTCTCTCTCTCTCTCTATCCTCTCATCTCTCTCCTCTCTCTCTCTCCTAGAGCCTTCTCTCGAAAGGAGCTCCCGAGCGATCCTAGAGCGAGCTCCTACTCCCGATCTTGACGTCTAAGGCTCTCTCTTCTCTCCTTCTCTCTATCTTCTATACTCTCAACCTCTACTCTCCTCTAAGGAATATAAGCAGAGATTCTCTAGGATTCTAGCTCTCTCTCTCTCTTCTCTCCCTCTCTTTCTCTCTCCTCCCTCCTCTCTCTCTCTAGTCTCTCTCTCCTCTCCTCTCTCTCTCTTCTCTCTCTCTCTCTCCTCTCTCTCTCCTCTCTCTCTCTCTCTCTCTTCTCATCTCTCTTCTCTCTCTCTCTCTCTCTCTCTCTCTCTATCTCTCTCTTCGCTCTCTCTCTCCTTCTCTCTCTCTCTCTCTCTCTCTCTATCTCTCTCCTCTCTCTTCGCTCTCTCTCTCTCTCTCTCTCTCTCTCTCTCTCTCTCTCTCTCTCTCTCTCTCTCTCTCTCTCTCTCTCTGTCTCTCTCTCTCTCTCCCTCTGTCAACCTTCAAACTTTTTCTGAAGTTGAAATACTCAGATCAGTCTTCAAGGAGATGGATTCTCAGTTTTAGTGGGTGATCATTTGATAATGAACCCATCGGATGCATGATATTCCAAAGCTTTGATGCCAATGTCATATTGAAGGTTGAAGTAGTATTTCGTGTTGTCATTCTGAAATGTCATACTAGGCCTTATACCATTTTGGATATTCCAGAATCGTATGAATGCATGCCTTCAGCGTTGGATCTCGCTCAAGTTGAAGGACAAGCTTCCTGAATGCTCCGTCTCTGCAGTTGCTTACAGGCATGGTGTGCTTCGACGTGGTGTGACACTGTGCAGAGGCTTAACCCTGTGCAACTTGGGCTGCAGCGTGTAGAGAGGTCTGGTAGCACGCGAAGCGTGTGTCCTAATCTATATGGAATGTTTTGTTTCTGCCTAAAAGCCAGCGTTTGTATTCAATCATTGCTCAGAACATTTAATCCTCATGTTGGGGTTCCTGATTGATGCGATCTTTCTGAGGGCAATGACCTGCTACTCGAAAAGCACGTGTCGGCAGGATCAGTGGCCGTGCGTGTTATCAAACTCTGGGTTTTCTGCATCATCCAATCCAGGCTTGAATGGTCTTCCCAGGATCAACGCCAGAGATTTATCACTGCCAATCCCTGCTAACATTTCCGGCCCCCATTAGTAGGAGGAATGGCGGCGTTGCGAACAAGCCCCTTTCCGGTAAGGCATCACTGGCATGAGGGGCTGCTCTCGGATATGGATCTGACTTTCATATGGTTTGCATTTCGAATCAAAGATCAGTCTTTTGTAGAGATGCAGTCACAGCCTCCAACGACGCATGTCGGAAGTGCACCCGCTTTACGACGTATCTTTCCTACTATCCCGAAGGGTTTATGTGTTAAAGGCCTGCTCTTCGCAGCGCTCTAAACCGAGTTCTATTACGCCAGTTTTGACCATCCCGACCCCAAAAGCAAAGTGAGTCATTACGCCGATCAATTACCTATTTTTTGTTTGGTGATGCCGAACTTTTGTGGCGCATCGGGATTGTTTTTATTGGTAAACTTTTCGATAAGCTTTTTCCATGGTACGCCGCGGCTTTTCGGACCATCGACAAATGCCGCGCGGTCCCAGTGGCTTACTCCATACAGTGGCGGTCTATTGAAAGGTCGAGGTAGGTCCAGCCCACGATTTTTCCACCAGTTCTTTGTGGAATATGCCGACTTGATTGCTACCTGCTGGTGCGCGCTATCAGTGCAATGCAGTATGCAATGGAGTTTTTTTGTAAAAATTATGGCATAACGTGCATTTAAACTTTAGATGCGTCCACTAGCGAAGTGCATGTGCCACGCCACATCCAATTTGAGGCTGCCAAATGTTTAGTGAAAACGGAGGATCTAGCCCTCAATTACACATCTGATGCATTTCGAGTATATGTCTGCAATTTATGTACCTAACTTCGTTGTACCCTCCATATGTTACCCTGCTGTGGAAAATGTGGCCTTCCAGAATGCGCTACTGTTTTCATTAAGCACTTGTTGCTACCCGTTTCATGTGTGCGGGAGTAATAAGCACCACAGAAATCTGGATATGCTTGACATAATAATTTTTTGAGGATTGCACAGTATGCATGAATTAAAACAAACACTGAAACAAAGAACCTCTTTCACCATCGACCACACGGCACCAGCAGTCTGTCATTTTTAAGTGACCCAGGATCAACCGAAGTTTGAACCGACTAGCGGTGAGGTTAGAACGTACTGAGGTTTACTGGGACGTACTCACATACTCTTGCTGGGGTTCCATTCCACCTTGCGCGCCCGAGAGCCTGATTTCAAGTTCACGCGCGCTAAAGCAAACGAATAGCCCAGCGGCGAAATCGCTGAAGCGTAGAAAGTTAGCGCCTCTTGGAGAAAAAGAAAACAACCACCACGATTGGATGTGGCGTGTCCAGAACTGTTGGAACACACCCTTCAAATGTTTTTTTTTTGTTACCCCAGACCAGAAAGGACGATTCTATGAATTATTCTAATCGCCTTCGAACTATTCTGGATGCTTGTCAGCGCTGAATGGGCTTTTCGTGAAGCGGTCGGTAGAACCCCTGTCAATTCAATCGAGCGCAGCGTTACAGCCGGAACGGGAGCGGCAACCAGTCAGACGTCACGTTACTTCTGTAACAGGAGCGGCGGCTGATCAAACTTGGCGTTGTGGCGCGAGTGGGGCGGTGAATAATTAGACGTCGCGCTACAGCCGGAACGGGAGCGTCGGCTAATCGGGCGTCACTCCACAGCCGCCACGGGAGCGGCGTGGTCCCGCTGACTGCACCACATGGCGTGGCTACCGTTATCTTCTCACGGGAGCCGTAGGGGTCATTCCAGAAGTGCTAGCTTAACTAGCAACGGAAACTAACGTTGAAATTAGCAGCAACAAGTGCATGCTTCACTAGCTTGTTAGACGTTGCAACCATTCGTTTAAACTGTCAAAACAATGGATTTATTGACTTTGCATTTGTATTAACGACATAGTAGTGTAACGAAGGAAATCCTATGGATAGCTCGTCTTTTGCGTTCCGCCGATTGTAGAGATCATTTTGGTCCCATGCTAGGAATAATAGAACAAAATCACAATTGGAGGGAAAACATAAGTGCATTAGAAAGCCCTCACGACGGACGAACGGTTCACTTAAGCGAAACATAGCGCGCGAGCACAGCTGTTGTAGCAGGAACTAGGGTAACCTAGACTTTGTATCAAACCTTCATGGGCGCACGACTAATACTAGGACTCAGCAGGCCATGTTCCCAGCAGAGGCATGCGTGAACATGAAGGTGATCGGGTGTAAAAAGGTAAAAATGCGTGTCGCCGGTTAACTCTGGCGTCATTCTGGTATGACCTAGGATGACACGAGCGACATGCTCTTGGCAAAGTGATTTGTCGTTTGTTGAATCCTGTGTAACCTTGAAGTTAGTTACTGGCAGCATTGACCCTCGTAAGGCGTAAACAAATTCCAGACGGCACGATCTCAAAAGTAAGCATAGTTTTAGCGTTTAAAATACATGTTATCAAAAGTTTATCCGCCTGAAAACCATGTATTAAACACATCAAACGTGGTTGCATCCTCGGAAGGATATGAGACATTGGCTTTTGGCAGGCAGGTTCTTTTGTTGCTCTAATAATGCAGAGAGTTTGCAAGTTTGTGTTTATGGGAGGCGGGTGCCACGCGGCGCTACATTCAAATATCGCAGCATTTGTGGAAATGGGGCCATAACGTCTGCTGGGAGGCTTAGATCAGCTGACGAAAAACAACGGTCAGCCTGAAATGTACACAATTGGTGATATCCTTCCTCGGTGCCCATGGTTAAAACATCTGTTTGGAGTCACAGTTTTGCGAAAAAAACATGTTTATTAAACGTTAGCATGAACCCGGTAATAGTGAGTAGACTGAACCCACCTCAAACGTTACGCTGACTCGGCACTTTTTGTGTCGCTCGTACTCCCCGCACACGAAAAATATCCCATTGTGAGTATATTTCAAGCATGGCAAGATGTTCAACCCGTAGGTTAAGGACATCTGCTGTGGTGCTCATAGATCTGCTGTCGGTTAGCCAATCAGTTTGAGCGGCCCGACGGCTTCGGCACAGCGCTGCCGATCGGGCTTTGTGGGTTACTGGTGGCCTTTTTGGTGTGCTAACGGACCGACAGCTTAAGTTTGCAACGTGCTGAAGGCGTCCCCTGGCCGCTGGGTTCGGAAGTCCTGAACGATGTTCGCATCAAAATAAAGGATTCGTAGTCCTTATCCGTTTTATCCCTCATTACTTTCGTAGACATGCACACTTCCCAGGAAGAATGCGTGTTTTTCTCGTGCAAAGGGAACAGCGAAGGGTTGGCTTTGGCTCAGCCGTTTTCCTATGCAGGTGAAACTCATTGAGTATTAAGGCAAACTCACGGATAAATATGCAGGAACACCACGAGAAAGGGCCAAAAACACGAGCGCATGATGTTTGGTTCAACAGACACCTCCAGCACCGCCATGGCGCCACGGCAATTTCTTGGGGAAATAAAATGTTAAGGTGAGTGGTCGGGTGACAATTTTGCACGGCGAGTTTGGCAACATGTCAACGTCATACAAACGCTCCTTGATGCAATCAAACACGAATGTATTGAGGAGGGCATTTACCAAATAGAGATATCATACTGTCTACATCGGTAAATTTCACTTAAAAGCATACCAAAGTTATAAGTATATCATTTCATCCGATATGATACTTGCTTCAATATTTTGACATGGGGAGCTTTCCCTTTAATCAGCATCTGCGGGTGAACGGACATGCTCGCAAGCAGAGTGACTTTTCGCGAGTTCTCAGCGCACGTGATTGTCAGAAGGCACTAATGGGTCGCTACAAGAGGCACGACTCTTTATACCCGCCAACCCGCCAAAATCTGACGCGCAAAAATCCACAGGCGCTTGCACGGGTCAATAATTTGCGCGGGAGGCGGGCTTTGCGGGTCAATAATTTGAGCAAGCAGAATCATGCATCTTTTCTTGTACTATAAGTTTTGAACCGTCCAAAAAACAGAATGTGCTGCCAAACACAAGACAATTATGGCAACAATTTTTATTTACGCTAGCAACAAGATTATCACCGACAGACAACCCATGGCAGACATGACACCCCAGTAAACTATGTTGCACAAATTGAACATCGTTAAGCAAACATGTCACCTGATAAAAAAAAACAAGAAAAACATCCCAAGTTGTAGAAGCTTGGCCTGATTTCATTCAGCAGGAGTTTGATGGGCAGTTGATGTCAGCAGAGCTACACGCTGCTTTTGGCTGTTACTGTGAGGGTGAAGCTCATACGAACTTCCTTGTTTCATACGCAAGCCGTGTCCCACAACTCAGAATGAATATCATTGTTTGATGTAATGAATAGAAATCTGTGTGTTTTTTTATTTCCCCAGCCTCACTCACTTGCTAATGTGACCCGCAGTTGCTGGTGATTAAAATGCGCGACAGTTCTGGAAACTGAAAAGTGGTGGCATAAAGTTTGTGTACTTATGCCAAAAGATCATGCAATTTAGTGCCTCGCTATCAAAGGCTCTCACATATAATATGTCACGCTCTTACTGTGATTTGATTAGATTTTAGCATGATGTCTTAATAAGGCTTTCTGTCGGAGTACTTTTTCCACCTCTTCCCATATCTGTATTTCTATACAGGTTCGTGTGATAAATTGAAAGTTAACATGCAACTTCAGTGACATATCCCATAAAGATCAAAAGTCGCAATCAGCAGGCTATGTGAACTTTGAAAAAAAGAGTTGCTGGACATGATGTTTCCGCGGCGATGCTGACGAGGCAGAACGGGGATGGTCATGAGACGGAAATGTGGGTCACTTTCAAAGCTGCCATTTGGTATTGGTTCCATGTTGTTGCATCATGCGTCTAAGTGAGGACCGAAAATATCATCTGGGAACCTGCATGTGTCCCTTTAATGCGGGTCATAATATTTTGACAGTTGTTGCGCCCTTGAATGGTGTTTTGTGCCCACGTATAGTATTAAGAAGTGAGGAAAATTCCGATGGCTTGAAACACGCAGCATTTTTAATCTGTCAGTGGAAATCCATGGTTAAATGCATGCAGTTTTAGAAGACATGGCCTGGGGTCTATTGAAATGAGAGAAAAGGTTGTACTCTCTGGTATAGTTTGTTGATAAGCAAATTTAACTTCCATCCATTTCCTCCTACTTTGTTTTTGAAAAACTGACATTACAGTGCTTCACATCCTCTTTTGTATCTTAGAAATTTCACTGTCTAGGTAATGGGAACTTTGCTCTCTAAGCAACATCACTAGTGCTAGTCAATGTTGTGCATTAGACGATACTAACGTGACTTTTTGCACACACTTAATGTATGGGTCAAAAGTTACGGAGAGATTACAAAACACAGAATGCAATTTACTTAGAACTTGCGGGTTAATGCTGGGTTAGCAATGCGACACAGCGGGTTTTTGCGGGATAGATTGTAAGCTGGCCTGGACGGGCAGGGTTGCGGGGAATATCGACAATTGTGGGCTGATATTTCGGAAAAGTTACGTCTCTAGCCACTACGGCACGCCTCCAGGACGCTGAGTGCAGGTTCGCACGGAGGGTAGCTCTAATGCCGGTATGAACTAGGACGCCTCGCCGGATCATCCCACTAGGTCACCAACCGCATGGTGGTGGTTCTGAACCGGTAGACGTTGCCGACCAGGTCAGTGAGGTTCGCACCGACCCCATCCTTTATGAGACAGTTATCATACGATTTGTTCTGACAACCATGTGGTCATGACGTCTTCAAAACGAAGGCCTTGTCAGCAGGTGTATTAGCTTAACGTAAGCCTCGTTGAAGAACACTTGTTTTCCGGCCTGCGTTTCTTTGATAACGATGAGCAAGGATCTCGTTTGAAAGATTCTACGACAAAGGTGCCGTCATAGGGGAATTCCGAGCTGTTGAAAAACAGCTTGAGAAAACGATCCGCACGCCGAATTGCAACATGAAACATGCATTTAACAGAACACGAAACTGAAACATGACGCCTCTGCTTATGTGCACAATGAACCTAAGAGCGTCATGTATTAACGAATTAACTTCTCTCATTAATGATATACAAACGACCTGGAACAAATCGTGAGTCATAGTCCCCGCCGGCTTCAACGATTTGACCTCATTTCGCAGGATAGGGGTAAGGCCTTACCCAACGCGCTCGAGCAAAGTTCAGAAACACGGCGTTAATCCCAGCGACTAATATGAAATATCCTACCCAGGTAATTGTTGAGCTACCCTCACAGCTTACCATCAGCTTCTTGTCGAGGCAGACCGAATCGCGTTTGTGACATTTTTGCGTAGCGCTTTACATATAGGTCTACTAAAATGTAGTTGACGTGGAGCCATAGCGATGTTTTCTAACCGGGTGTGGAGATGTGTGGAGCCTGTTCCACGTGGAGCCATAGCGATGTTCTCTAGCCGGGTATGGAGATGTGTGGAGCCTATTTTGTCCCAGAAGACTTTTCGATACGTTTTTGTTCCGAGAGGCAATTTTGCATCAACTGATGTCCTTCCATAACTTACTGTGGCTTTTACCCTGCATAATCTTGTGCCGGCAATCATGATGTACATCGATAATTTTTAAAAGCTTTACGGGCGCGACTTTTACCGACTGTCATGACTTAGCTTATGTAATCTCGTGGCACGGACATTGATAGCGTTGATTACATAACCTGCCCAAACATTCAAAACCACAAGACAAGGCGATGCGACTTATGCAGGTTCCACACTGGGTCGAGGTTTCGACAGGAAAGTCTGAAGCCTTTGCCTAAAATGTATGATGGATTGTTGTATGGGCCTTCACATACGAACCAACCATCACACAATTTGTGTTTTTTTAATACTACGGGCTGCATACAAGACGCAGGTGCTGTGTTTGCGCATACGCCAGCGGTTATTCTGTTTTTGATACAGACCAGGTGTCACACAGGTACTGCGTTCAGACATGGCATGACGCGATGATGATGATGATGATTATTATTATTATTATTATTAATATTATTCTGTTTTTGATACAGACCATGTGTCACGCAGGTACTGCGTTCAGACATGGCATGACGTGATGATGATGATGATGATGATTATTATTATTAATAATAATATTATTATTGTTATTATTATGGCAGACAGACATGATAGACGGCTCATTCAGACTGAAATACGGCTTGGTGCTCGGACATAGGGTGCATTCTCATGTAACACGCTGCCGACGCCGTTCGCAGGAGGTGATAGTGAACGTGAAGCTGCCCCGGTTTCGGATGGAGGGCTCCGGTGACCTCAGGAGGGTGCTGAGGACGCAGGGTCTGACGGACGTATTTGACCCGGTTTCGTCCGACCTGACCGGTATTGACCCTCAAGGTCGCGTACATCCCGGACCGCTTCTGTACGCGTAAGTACGCCCCGCAATCAGGCACGGGCTGTCTCGTGGTGTGTACCACTTTTGAATAGGAATGCTCTAACAAATCTCTCAGTTATTGGGTGACCATGTTTACTTTACTTGTTGGGGTACGTGCAGCTGTACTTCATAGGGATTAACACCGCATGCCCGCGGCATGCGGCGTTTATCGCAACACGTTGTCGTTATCATATCATCGCGACCAGCGTAGCATGACGTCACGCAACGGACAGCACAGCAAATGCGCGCACGACCGATCATGACCGACCAACTGGCGCATCGGGCACATGTGCACCAGAGCTCGAGCACCACGGGGCGTGATGCCGGGGCCAGGCTGAGCGACATGTTTACGTCCCGGCAGGGCGAGCCTGGTGCTGGACGAGACGGGCGACAGTGGCGACACCTCTGGCAGCCAGCAGATGGCGCCGTCGGAGGACACGCGCATCAGCGACAAGTACTTCGAGGTGGACCACCCGTTCCTGTTCCTCGTCTGGGACTACCACTCGGCCATGGTGCTGCTGATGGGCCGTGTGGTGCACCCGGAGCCGCTCTTCTAGTGATGGCGCCGCGCCGACGGCGGCCGGCTCAGCACCGGTCGGCTGCGCCGCCGCCGGTTGCGCCAATGGTCGCCATTGTACTAGCTGTCTCGCGGCAGCGACCGGCCGCGCCGGCGGTCGCGGCTGTGTCGGTGACCGCGCTGTGTCAGTGACCGCGGTTGTGCCCATGATGGCGGTCGCACCAGTGGCCAAGATGGTACTGTTAAGTTGTTTGGCGAACTGGCGGCTGGTGGTCAGGCTCCGCTGTCTCCGACCCCTGGATAGACAGCACGACTGGCAGGCAGTCTGGCGTCAGGCGCTGCAGACTGAGGCGCAGTGACCAGGCCGACGCAAGTCACCAACAGGGCAAAGCTTACTGAAGAGATGTCTGGCTGTGCCAGACTGTGTATGAAACTTCTAGTTGTAGTGGAAGGCGTGTTCCTTTAATACTGCACTTCGTCGTGATATATTGATCTTGCTACAGGCGTCTGTACGTAGCTGTGCGTGCATGTTGTATGCACACTGACGCCCTGACACGCGCCACTGGACACAGCACGCACATATTAACACACACAGCTGGATGACCCAAGCGTCCAATAACCATATGATGGTAAGTGATTCCACAAGAGCGTGTCGCTGAAGCTGGGAAGAACACGCACATGTCGTGGCCTAGGACCTATGCACTCCCTTCTTAGCTTGAAACCCACGCATTTTGCACCGATTTTGACGCTCACCACTTGAATAATGCGCACACAGATTCCGTCAGGTCTCAACGCACAGACCACATGTATGTGTGTGCATGGGCCAAAATATGCGTGACAGTTGCTATCTCCACCCACAACGAATTCCAATACACACACAGGACACGGCGTGAATATGTTACTGATGAGCAAGATACCAAATGTCTATTTGTGTGCGCTGTTTCATTGTTACGGACTGTGCGTGATACCGAAAGCAGTTTTAAGCTTAATTGTGTTTTGAAAGTCGTAAAGTGAATGGCTCGCTGTCAGTGTTGCGCGATAGCCGAGGTGCCGTATAGGGTTTGAACGCTACTGCACAGCCAGCCTGTCGTAATCACATCTCGTGCACTTGTAATATGCAGGGACTTAAGCTCTAACAATTTCCATGTTATAATGCACATGTTTTCGGAATGTGCGCTGCTGTTGCGGCATATGGATGTGTGTATGCCAGATATCGTGTACATAATGGCTCGCTGGTAAGAATTAAGCCGATGACAGCATGCTTGTTTGAGCTGGCGCTTGGCCGCCGCCCTTCACCACGCCGTTTGAGCCAGGTGTCGTCCGGGCTACGCCACAAACCGCGAGGCAGTTGGCCTATTTGATCCACTTTCTCAGCATGCAATAATCGGATCACCTGACTTTGAACAGACGGAATGCCCTTGGTACCGCCTAGGGTGTGTCGACGGTGACGATGCTCCAGAGCGGACCGTTATAGATATGCCGTCATGTCTTACAGCAGTCATAGCCCGGGCATGGCAGCTGGACACGGGCGGCACCCCGTACATTCCGCGGGCAATAGGCTGGCCAATGCTGGTCGGGAGCCGTTTCTTAAGGGAATTTCCTAAGGCTAAATGGGCTTCCCAAAGCGTGATGGCCTCGATTATGTCGGCAGGAATTGTATAATGCAATAATTAACTACGGGTGTACAGATTTAGCTAGAAACGTGGATTTCAAAGCATAAGCAAGCACGTTATAAACACACCCGTCGTGCTGCACCGCGGACCACAGCTATTCTAGATCTCTATGACGCAGAGCGTGAGCTTTAGATCAGTGACACCAGTGACGTCGCGCCGTATCTGTATACATAAGCTCAAAGCTCCAAAGAAAAGTTTAGAGTCTTCAATATCTCAGCAGATGCTGGTTAAACGATGCAGTACTAAATCACGATTATATTGACGGTGCTCAACATTTCAAGCCGTGTTCGCTCCTAATAGTAACAAGCTACTGATAAATGAGCTGAGCTCACGCGTGAGGATGGGCACAGCCCGAAATATGGAACACCGTTAAAAATTCATTATTTAGCACTATGGCGCCGTTTAACCAACACCCGCGGTGCGTTGAAGGCTGCAAGTTCTTCGAAGAGCTTTGAACCGATTATGCCGAAAAACAGATACTGAATGAAAGCCTTTCTTTCTTTTATCAAGCACAACTCTGAAATAATTTGGATAGAGACGCTATGCGCATAGACGTGGTACATAAGTACTTGTCTCAGCCACGTAGATTTCATCATTTTCAA